>NC_080084.1:19689399-19995504 GCF_949987535.1 Balaenoptera acutorostrata | reverse complement strand
AATATAATTCCATTGGCTTCCAACTTACTTGTTTTGAAGCATCAGCTAACAGTTTATTTCTATGCAAACTTTTAAGTATTTCTCTTTGTCATTTTTTTCCAGCAATTTTATTATTATATATATCTGTAGTAGATTAAATAGTGTCTCCCCCAAAATTCATATCTACCCAGAACGTCAGTATATCATCTTATTTGGAAATAGGTCTTTGCAAATGTAATTAGGATAAGGATCAAGATGAGATCATATTGGATTAGGATAGGCCCTAGATCCAAAGGGAATGTCCTTATAATCGACAGAAAAGGACACACAGAGGCAGAGAGAAGGCCATGTGAAAATAGACAGAGATTTTAATGATGAAGCTATAAGCCAAGGAATGTCAAGAATTGCTGGGAGACATCAGAAGCTAGGAAATAGCAAAGGAGATTTTCTATAGGGTCTTCTGGGGGAGCATAGCCCTACTTGATTTCAGAGTTCTGGCCTCAGTAACAGGGAGATAATAAATTTATGTTGGCTGAAGCTACTAAGTTTGTGGTAATTTTTTATGAAAGTTCTAGGAAAATAATTCAACACTTAAGAGAGTGTGTGTGTGTGTTTATATGTGTGTTTTCTAGTAGGGATATGTAGTTACCTCTCGAAACTATAGTTTAATGACTTGTCAGATTTAATACATTCTCAGGCATTCTCTTCAAACATTTCTGATCTTTTACCTTTCTTCTCAATCTGGGACTCTAGTTGCACATATGTAAGACATTTTCACCATATCCACATATGACTCCAACACTTCCTATATTTTTTATACATTCTCTTCTCTGTGCTTCACTCTGAATATGTTAATCTTAGAAATCTTCCAGTTAACCAAAGCTCTCTTCAGTTGTCTAATCTTCTACTAAACCTATCCATGAGTTTTTAATCTCAGTTTTCACATTTTTCAGTTTTGAGTTTACACTTGGTTCCTTTTTATAGCTTTGTAGCTTTCAGTACTCTGTGAAAATTCTTAATGATATATTTTAATTCCTTGGGCATATTAAGCAAAATTGTTTTAAAATTCTGTGTGATATCTCCTTTTTCTGGATTCTTTGTAGATGTGATTTCTGATTTTGGGGGATGTGATTATATGTCATGTTGTTTTCTGTGGTTTTAACTAACATGGTCTTATCTTCTCATATGCTTGTGTTTTTTATTGAGTGCTGACCATGGTATAGGAAAAAATTAGAAATAATTTGAGGCTCTGGATGATGTTTTCTTTCTCCAGAGAGCAATGGTGTTATCATCTGGTTGGCTGTTACTTAAGGGAGAGTTGTAGCATAGATAATCTTAATCAATCAATACTTGAGATTCAAAACTAGCTTTTAGTTTTGCTTATTGAATTTTCAGATCAGCCTTTCTTAAATGTTTAACTTGTTGGGTTTATCAACATCTTTTTGGTGTCTCTAAAATGTACTTTTTCTTCTTCTAGTTCCATGAGTCTTTTGAAACCTATGGTCAACTTTTAGTCTCTTAGTATCTGCTTCAGTTTCAGTAGAAACATCTGGAGGAAAAGCAGCTCCAAATGCTGGGTTAACTTCTCTGGGTTCTTTTCTCCTGCCTGATTTGTTCAAAATATGTTGCACAGTTTCTCTCAAAAAGGAGGTTGGTCTGAACCATCTCATCTGCAATGTTTGAAGTGAAACTCCTGCCTTTTCATTTTACAATAATACAAAGTACTTTTTGCCTCTATCATCTACTTGTCTAAGGGTTTAACTTCACATTGCCAAAAATTAATTAACACGCTTTACTTAAAAAATACAAAAAGTCAATTGTTTCAGACTTTACTCTTTAGCAGCACTAAGACTGATATTTCAGATATCACATCTATGTCCATCTAAGTGGAAGGAAGACATACAAGCCTTTATTTATTCCATTGATATGAATTATGCTATCCATACAGGAAGCAGAAAGAACTAGTTTGTTGCTTTTTGGTGCTAAAAGGGTAACCATTTTTTTCCTCTGGCTAGATCTATGGTAAATTTATCAAGGGCAAGGGTAGTTATCTTAATGCTTCTTTTTTACATATTAACCATCCAATAAGTAGTTGTTGAATGAATAAACACATGAAATAAAAACTGAGGCAGTGCTACCTGCCAAGAGCACCACTGAAATAGTATTTTAGAGTTCCAGAGCACAAGGAGTTGGAGGTTATTTGACTGTCTTTGAAATGCTACCCATGAAAGGCAACCATTTTCCTTCTTATTAGGAAATAAAAGAGAAATCAGGAAACATTTGATAATCCGACAATTAGACAATTTGATATTTGTCATGTGCTCAGTTGTATCATGTGAGTGATATGAAGAGGAAAGTTTTTTTTTCTCAGGCTCAATGAAAATTATATTTAATTTCACATTATGTTAGGCATTTATTTATTTCCACATCATGATTTCATAAGGCATACAGTTATAGAAGGAAAAAGAATTTTCAAAAGTTTTGGGTAGGTTAATACATAACTTTATGTAGATAGGGTTATACAAACTGGGTTGAATACAAACTTGCTGTGTGTACTTCAATAATAAGAAGGGATATCTAACATCTTCTAAAGTGAGGCAAATAATATATGTGAAAGTACATGAAAAGAATAAATCTCAGACATTAGTCTGAGCAGAATTTACTTTGCTCATGTCATACATATACATATACATGTATGTCAAACATACATACTTATTTTGCTAAGACACACTGTAATGCAATTAAATAAAAGAACACTATTTCAAACCTACTCACAGTTCAATTCATTTGTTATTTTAAAGTCTTCAAATCAGAATTTGGATGCATTGACAGGCTTAGGGGTAAAATTATGGTGTTGTATCATTTCTTAGAGAACACAAAAAATTCTAAAACACGACAGCACTTAGTTAAATGACATAGTACCCTACTTAAGCTTAGGCTTGGATATGTTGTCGGTTATTAAAGCTTGATTTATGATAACTATGCCTCCCCACATACCTAAATTATCTTATGGTGTTTTTCAACTTCCTTTCTATTGTGATATGCAAACTGAAGCTTATTAAGTGACAAGAGAAATTCAAGGACAGAAAACCAACACATGTAGAAGCACGATGTGACAGAAGTATGACCTGAGATTTTCTCTAGGATTACCTCTAACTTAGATGGGATAACTGAAGCAAAGAACAAGTCTTTGGATATTAGCTACCCTAAATTAAAATTAAAGATAAACCAGACGATTTTAATGTTCTTTCCACTTGTGGAGAATCTCATGACAAAACTAAGCTGAGTACTGTTCCCAGGACTGAGTATGTGAAGAGGTGGAGAGAGGCCAGGAGCTACACTCATAGCTTTCTTTGTACATGGGAGGAACGTCCTCAGAGGTAGTGAAGAAACATCTCTCTCTTTTTTTAAACTGACATTATTTCTACTGAAATTTTATTTTATTATTTTATTTTTATATAATTTTTAAAGATTACACTCCATTTAGTTATTACAAAATATTGGCTATATTCCCCACGTTGTACAATACATCCTCATAGCCTATCTTATACCCAATAGTTTGTACCTCTTACTCTTGTACCTCAATATTTCCCCTCCCCTCTTCCCTCTCCCCACTGGTAACCACTAGTTTGTTCTCTATATCTGTAGAAGTCTGCTTCTTTTTTGTTATACTCACTAGTTTGTTGTATTTTTTAGATTCCACATATAAGTGATACCACAGTATATGTCTTTGTCTGTCTGACTTATTTCACTTAGCATAATGCCCTCCAAGTCCATCCGTGTTGCTGCAGATGGCAAGATTTTGTTCTTTTTTACGGCTGAGTGGCATACCATTGTATATGTATACCACATCTTCCTTATCCATTCATCTGTTGATGGACACTCAGGTTCGTTCCATATCTTGGCAATTGTAAATAATGCTGCTATGAACGTTGGGGTGCACATATCTTTTCAAATTAGTGTTTTTGGTTTTTTTCAGATATATATCCAGGAGTGGAATAAGAAACATCTCTCTTTAATATCAGCTTCTGCCCTGCTCCAGATTTCCAATTCCACAGCTGCGGAGTATTAATTGGACACTGTATTTGTAAATTATTTTTTACTCTCTGCTGGTTCATACCTTTCCATAAACTTCCACTCTCAAAGTACTTATGGGGTGATTAAGTACATGTAATATGTATTTGTAAAAATTCTTTTTGGGGGAATAATTACCTAGCAAATGGCTCTGTTAAGGTACAATATTAAAAAGTGGTGCTTCATTGCAACAGTTATTAAAAAAACCAACACTGTCCTCAAAAATGTGCTCTACCAAAAAAGCTCTCATAGTTCATTTGGATAGCCTCTATCTTGCTTAGTTTGCAAGATTTGCTCTTACACACTAAAGCATTAATAACATACAGTAAATTTCCACTCATTTGCAAGCATTTCTAGTAAGCAATAATGTATTTGTGATTTTAATTGCAAATTGTGCCCTTAGTACCCCTCCATAAATATTTTCTTAGTGAAGTGTTGCAAGAGCATATGCATCTATTTTGCCAGTCAGTATAATATTTGCATTTAAGTAATATTATACGTGATAGAAGCAAGCAAATTTCTGCATTGAAAGTTTCATTTGTCCTCACTGTTTTTTCTAGGAAGACAAGTCATACTACAAATCTCGATAATTTAACTCAAAGAGACACTGCTCTTCTAAGAAAAAAGACCTGTCCCAGATGTGACATATGACTAGGTGATTAGACATTTTGGTTTGCCCAGGACAGGTCTGGTTTTTGCCAGTTGTCTTAGCATAATTATTAATACTCCTCTCTTTCATTCATAAAGTGTCTAGGGCTTGAATAGTAAATTATACAGTCATCCTATATACAAATATAGTATTTGAACAAGATTTATGACAAATCATATATGAAGGTATACACTCACAAATAGTTAGATCTCAGGCTTAAATCATAGTAAATTTAACTAAAGGTAAGCATTTCTTGGGAGAAAATATTTGCAAACTATGTGTCTGATAAGGGGTTAAAATCCAAAATATATAAAGAATTCATAAAACACAAAGCCAAAAAAATTAAAAACAGGCAAAGGAGCTGAATAGGCTTTTTTGTAAAGAAGACATATAAATGGCCAATAGGTATATGAAAAGATGTTCAACGTTACTAATCATCAGGGAAATGCAAATCAAAATCACAATAAGATATTATCTTATTCCTGTTAAGATAGTTATCAAAAAGTCAGAAGTAAAATGTTGGTAAGTATGTGGAGAAAATGAGTATGTGAGTATTTTTTCACTGTTGGTAGAAATGTAACTTTGTATAGCCGTTACGGAAAACAGTATGGAGGTTCCTCCAAAAATTAAAAGTAGAACTACCATATGATCCAACAATCATATTCAGAGGAAATAAAATCAGGATCTCAAAGAGATATCTGTACTCCCATGTTCACTGAAGCATTATTCATAGTAACCAAGACAACCTAAGGGTCTGTCAGCAGATGAATGGATAAAGAAAATGTGATCTATACATATACATATATATAATTGAATATTATGGAATGGAATTTATAATATATATATATATAATAGAATATTACTCAGCCTTTAAAAAAAGGAAATCCATTTGTTGAAAATATTACCCTTTCCCCATTGAATGGCCTTGATATCCTTGTTGAAAATCAATTGGCCATATACCTGAGGTTTATTTCTGGGCCTCTATTTTATTCTATTTGTCTATTTGTCCTTATCCTAGTACCACACTGTTTTTGATTACTTTCATAATCTTTTATAGCTTTGTAGTAAGTTTTGAAATCAGGAAATGTGAGTTTTCCAGTTTTGTTCTTTTTAAAGATTGTTTGACTATTCAGAGTCCTTTGATATTCCATATGAAAATTAGGATGGGTTTTTCTATTTCTGCAAAAAACGCCATTGGGATTTTGACTGGAATTGCATGGAATCTGTAGATTGATTTGGGTAATACTGTCATCTTAACAATATTAGGTCTTCCCTTACAGAAACACAGGCTGTCTTTCCACTTATTTATGTATTCTTTATTTATTTCAGCAATGTTTTATATTTTTCAGTATAACAAGTTTTTGCCTCCTTGGTTAAATTTATTCTAAATATTTTATTCTTTTGGATACTATTGTATAGGGAGTTGTTTTCTTAATTTCCTTTTTGGATTGTTCATGTATAGAAATGCATCTTTTTTTCCGGGGGAGTGGAGATGGTGGTGTGACGAATTGGGCGATTGGGATTGACATGTATACACTGATGTGTGTAAAATGGATGACTAATAAGAACCTGCTGTATAAAAGAAAAACAAACAGAAATGTATCTTTTTTTTAACACCTTTATTGGAGTATAATTGCTTTACATTGTTGTGTTAGTTTCTGCTGTACAACAAAGTGAATCAGTTATACTTATACATATATCCCCATATCCCCTCCCTCTTGCGTCTCCCTCCCACCCTCCCTATCCCACCCCTCTAGGTGGTCACGAAGCACCGAGCTGGTCTCCCTGTGCTATGCGGCTGCTTCCCACTAGCTATCTGTTTTACATTTGGTAGTGTATATATGTCCATGCCACTCTCTCACTTCGTCCCAGCTTACCCTTCCCCCTCCCTGTGTCCTCAAGTCCATTCTCTATGTCTGCGTCTTTATTCCTGTCCTGCCCCTAGGTTCTTCAGAACTATTTTTTTTTTCTTTTTAGAGTCCATATGTATGTGTTAGCATATGGTATTTGTTTTTCTCTTTCTGATTTACTTCACTCTGTATGACAGATACTAGGTCCATCCACCTCACTACAAGTAACTCAATTTCATTTCTTTTTATGGCTGAGTAATATTCCATTGTATATATGTGCCACATCTTCTTTATCCATTCATCTGTCGATGGACACTTAGGTTGCTTCCATGTCCTGGCTATTGTAAATAGTGTTGCAGTGAACATTGTGGTACATGTCTCTTTCTGAATTACGGTTTTCTCAGGGTATATGCCCAGTAGTGGGGTTGCTGTGTCATATGGTAATTCTACTTTCAGTTTTTTAAGGAACCTCCATACTGTTCTCCATAGTGGCTGTATCAATTTACATTCCCACCAACAGTGCAAGAGGGTTCCCTTTTCTCCACACCCTCTCCAGCATTTATTGTTTGTAGATTTTTTGATGATGAGAAATACATCTTTTTGTATTGATTTTATATTCTGCAAGATTGCTAAATTTATTAGCTTTAATAGTATTTTTGTGGAATCAGGATTTTCTACATAGGAGAGCATGTCATCTGCAAGCAGGATGATTTTACTTCTTCCTTTCCAATCTAGTTGTGTTTTTTTTTTTTTTTCATGCTTAATTTCTCTAGCTAGAATTTCCAATACCACATTGAATATCAGTGGCAGAAGTGGCACCCTTGTCTTGTTCCTTATCATGGGGTCTTTTACCATTGAGTATGATGTTAGCTGTGTGAATATAATTTACTTTTAAAAATTAACTTTATAATTCTTATAAAAAGAATTTTATGATGCTTAAAATGAAGTTGAAATATTGTTCATAGTTTCAGGTTGAGAACTCTTTTTGTAGATTTGTCTAGATTTATCAAGAAAGAAATAATTAAGATCCTGGTTTCTGGAAAACACAACTGGACAAATAATCCTTACAAAAATACTTGTTCGTGTCTGAGAAATGATCAGATAACATTGATCTGGGATAGCAATAAGTGTCTTTTCCAGTTGACATTTGCCAGAAAATTTAATCTGTGAATGGGACAAGGATGAAGGATGAATTTTAGAAACAAAGCACATCAAACACACACACACCGAAAATCCTTCTCCTTACATTAACATACTTTAAGAAAAATTTTCTCTTAAGTTATTGGAGGAAGCCTCTGATAATAAGAGCAATAAATAGCTTAATAGATTTTAATGTGTAAGGTGAGTTGATTTAATACTTGTTTCCCAGCCATTACTATCACCATTTCAATACTTTATCATTAGGCACTCTTCATATAGGGGCTTGGCCATCTTGCTGCACACACTGAGTAGTTTGTCAAACAGTGAACAGTTGAGAAAATATTTTCTCTATGTCTTTGGACTGTCATAAAACAAAACCAAAAACCATCATCATTTGAAGTAATGAAGGAAATCAACCACAATTCTTTTGATTTTTAAAGACTAACTATTTTTGCCTACATTAAGAAAATACTAAAGAAACCAGGCATTTTAAGCATGATTTTATCTTTAACAGATAAATGCATCTTTGAAGAAATCATCCTTATTGTATTACCACTGAATTAAAGAAGCTATTTTTTATATGCCTCCAGTTAATTTTTTCTCAGCTTTATGTATGCAGTGAGAAGACTGAAGAATTAAATACACTTTATTAATAAAAAAAATAAGTTCAAGCTAAAAAGAAGCCATGTTTAAATGTTTGGATGCTGAAGAAGTGATTCATCATTGTGTGGAAGGTTAAACCAGATGACCTCTTTAAATTATTCCAATTCTAAATTCTGCAATTCAAGAAATTGCCATTGTGTTTAACTGTTTGGTAGGATCCAATTATCCATCCTGTCAGGACTTTTGTGAACCCAGCAAAAATTATGCAAACTTGTAATGAGTGTTAACAAGGAGTTGGGTAACCCCTTTATCTGGCATGAGGAAATTCATTTTAATAATGCTAGGGTAATGCAGTTGCCTTAATTGCCTGAGCAATGTCATTTAAAGTTAACCAAGTGCATATGAACATATAAGGCACTGCACAGAAAATAAAGATGAACGAACTACATCCTAGACTTATATTATTCACAGCAGGCTAAATACAGACCACCAGTTTCATGAATTTACTGCTAAGTTTCCAGTTTAACTAAGTGTCAAGAAACAAGATGAAAATAATTACACCTTTAGTCAAATATGATTCTAGAATGTCTATTTTATGCAATCCATGCAGTTTTCCTGACACATACAATTATGTGTATGTATGCATATAAAGCTATTGAATAAAATAGCTTTTTTAAAATTACTTTTATGTACATATATATGGCTCTGTTTGTATAACACATATGGGTAAATTAGTCTTCAATTTCTAAAATCTGATTATTGTATGAGTTATATTAGACAGAGTAACCATGTCAAGTTTGGCATAATGAAATAATACTTTGTCAAAAAATGATAATCCATTAAAAATGAATATAAAATGAGTCTGTCTCATATAGGAGCTTAAGTATCAATACCAAGTAGAGAAAGATGGAAAAAATAGCAACTTGTGTCAGTGTAGATCCTATAAATAATTAGTTTTAAATCATTATTATTGTTATTGCTATTTACCACCAGTGAGTAGGAAAGAGCTTTAGAGTGCCATTTTACATGTTGATTTTGATCACATGACGGTGACGGCTGTTGTGATGATGCTGTAGTAGGTCAAAGACCCAAAAGATTCATGAAGATAGAATCAGTCAGGAAGGTGTTTATGGGTGAGATTGACCTTGATCTGGACCTCAAATAATTGGTAGAATTTGGATAACCACAGAAAACTCAGAAATCCTACCACTCTGAATGAATTAAAAACAATATTTTTATGTTTTTATTTTTCAAATGGCTTAATTTCTTATCTGATTATAAAAGTAAGGATCACATAAGGACATGGGTGGTGAGGCTATGAGTTTGGTGTGTATGTGTAGGGGAGAAATAGAAATTTTACATTTCAGACTATTTATACATGAACTCTGTATTGATGGATATCAAGTAATTACTGGTCAATTGAAAAATTATATATAGGCAATGTAATAATTTGATCATGTTTTCTTATCTAAAGTATACAGAATTATACTATATTATAGTCAGGATATATAGCTGAGAAATCAACATAATTTTGCAGGACTGAAAGAAGTGCAAGTTCCCCATCTCTAAAAAGATCTCATTTGGGAACCCAGATTTATGGACAGCAACTTCAAATGAGTGACTAAGAGTCTTATGAAATCTTCTGGAATCATTACTTTCTACTTACAGGTTCAGTCTTATACACATAAATTTTAAATTCATGAAGTTGGGAGTATTTCTGCACAAGGCCTTGTATGACAAGGTACTGGGCAACACTTTACCTGGGCCTTGAGTACCTGATAAATTTTGTAATTTATAAATGCAACATGTGATTGCAGAATGCAGTACATAATGTATTAGGAGCAATCAAAGTGGTAATGCAGGCTCATTTAGCTTGATCTGAGTCCCTTTCTCAGCTTGGTGCTGTGGAATCAGAACAGAGGATATTTCCCCAGATACCTTTGGGCATCATGTAGGAAACTATTTGGATCAGTTGCAAAGAAGCATCCTAAATAAATAAATAAATAAAGAGATTAAAAAAGTAATTATTAATAATTTGGTGTATGTTCTTTTACCTGTCTCTGACTCTATCTCTCTGTCTCTCCCTCTCTATCTATACACACACACACACACACACACACACACACACACACATACACACACACATACTTATACCTAGTCACATATGAATAGAAATAAAGTGGATAAAATGATAGAGTCTGTTTGCTAAGTAGCTTTAAATGATCAAGGGCATGTTTCAATGTTAAAATATTGGGGTCTGCATCATTTAAAAGTAATTTTGAACTTCTCTTTCCTTCCATCATACTGGCCTGATAAAAACACCAACCTTGGTTTAATGCATAATTATCTGCTCTGCATGTGCAGAATGTGTTTGGAGAAAACACAACCACTGGGACTGTGCTTACTTTAAATGTATGGCTACAAATCTCAGGAAGGTACTCAGTACTGCCTTGGCACGTGTAACTGTACTGCCTTGGTTAACTCAGTCTTTTATTTTGTTGAATCCACTATTTTGCACATTCTTCTCTCTCCAGCTTCCATCCACTTCTCTTTAGAAACAATCAGAAGAAAACCTCGTATTCCTTCTACCACAGATGCCCAAACTAATAGCAGTTAAATCCAAATATTCTGTTTCCTCACCCATCACAATGGGTCATCATTACGGCCAAACTCTTCTCTTGAACACTGGATCCCTTGCCCTGCTTTCTATTTAAGGTCTTTGTTCCTACAATTATCTTTTTTTTCCCTCTGGTATCATCATTTTTTTCCTCCCTAATTAATGGATCATTTCCACCAACATACAAACCTGATGAAATGTTTTCAATCTTAGGAAAACACTCCTCCTTTTCATTATATCCCCTACTCCAGCTACCACTTCGTTTTTCTTCTCCTCTTTCTAGCAAAATCTCTTGCAGAAATTGTCTATATTATGTCTCCACATCCTCAATATCTTTTTTATTTTTAACTTGAACCCACTCAGTTTAAGCTTTTCTTTGCCCATCTATTGGTTGAAGTTCACCAATGGACTTCATGTTGCCAGACTGAAGGTTCAGTTATGGGTCCTCACTAACTTGACCTCCCGTTGACATTTGATTACCCCTCCTTCTTGGAGCACGATCTTCACTTTGTTACGAGTGGGCATTGCCTCCTTCTGTTTCCTCCCTGCTCACCTGATGCTAATTCTTAGTCTCATTGCTAGTACCTCTTCCTCTTTCTCTCCTCTAAATGCTGGCTTGCTCCAGGGTCCCATTTCTCCACAGGAGAAACCTTCTCCATAGGCTTTCTTATCTCCACTTATTCCTTAGATGATTTCATCCATTCTTAAGGCTTTACCTATATGTATATGCTAAAGATTCACAGGAATCTTCTTCTTGAACTTTAAACTCAAGTATCCAGCTGTCACTTCATATGTCTCTTTGGATAGCCCACAGTTCACGTGTTTCAAACAACTTTTGATGTCTTACCCTTTCTCCCTCACTAAATTTTTTGGGCAGACACTGATAATTTCTATTCAGTTTCCATTCAGCCTTTTTAACCTACAGAATCTTTATTATGTTCAAGACTGGCAATGTGCTCAGCTGAAATTTCCCACTTGCCCAGAACTGTGTCATATAGGCAACCCTAGCCTCCATAAAAAGGATGAGGGAAGAGTCCCTTTTATTCTGTTCTCTGGAATAATGTGCATAGTATAGGGATTAACTGTTCACTGAACGATATGATAAAACTAACCCATAAATCTGATTGCACTTCGTTGGGTATGCATGTGTTTGTCATAGAGAGCTAAATTAGATTCATCTTAAAGGAGAATATGTAATAAGTATCCATTTACATTTGGGTGCAAAACATTCATTGTGAATGACTAAAACATGAGGAAGAAATAATTTTTTCAGTATATTTGTGAAGAACAGCTAAACTGGCTAGAGAGGGTATACAACTATTTGGAATACACACATAAATGGTGTAATGTGCCCATTTCCTGGTACAGTGGACACTCAATAAGAACTGAACAATCATAATGTGATTTACTTTAATATCTTCAAGGCTACAATTGTCCACAGAAACGGTCATTCAGAAGTTTACTTCAGTTTTTAAAGACTTTACTTTTTTAGAGCACTTTTATGTTTATAAGAAAATTGAGAGGAAGTGTGGAGATTTCCCATACTCCCAGCCCTCGCACATGCATAGCCTCCCCCATTATCAACCTCACTCACCAAAATGGTACATTTTTTTTAAACCAAAGATGGATCTACACTAACTCATCATGATCACTCAAAGTCCATAGTTTACTTTAGAGTTCACTCTTGGGGTTGTACATGCCAAGGGTTTGAACAAATGTATAATGATACATATCCGTATTTAAAATATCCTACAGAACATTTACACTGCCCTAAATTCCTCTGTGCTCTGCCTTCTCATCTTTGCCTTCTATCCATGCAGCCACTGATCTTTTTATCATTTCCATGGTTTTCCTTTTTCCAAAATGTTATATAGTTGGAATCATACAGTATGTAGCCTTATCAGATCATATTCTTTCCCTTAGTAATAGGCATTTCAGGATTCTTCGTGACTGTTTGTGGCTTGAATACTCATTATTTTAGTGCTGAATAATATTCCATTGTGTGGATAAACCACAGTTTATTTATCCATTTACCTACTGAGGGACATCTTGGTGGCTTTCAAGTTTTTGGCAATTATGTATAAAGGTGCTACAAACATCTGCAGGCAGGTTTTTGTGTGGACATAAGTTTTTGACTCCTTTGGGTAAATATCAAGGTGTGCATGGCTGGACTGAATGGTAAGAGTATGTTTAATTTTGTAAGAAACTGCCAAAATGTCTTCCAAAGTGGCTGTACCATTTTGTATTGCTACCAACTGTTCCACATCCTTGTCAGCATTTGGTGTTGTCAGGTTTCCAGATTTTGGCCATTCTAATAGATGTGTAGCGGTATCGCATTATTGTTTTAGTTTGCATTTCCCTGATGATATATGATGTGGAGCATCTTTTCGTATGCTTATTTGCCATCTTTATATCTTATTTGGTGAGGTATCTGTTAAGGTCTCTGGCCCATATTTTAATCAGTTTTTTTTTTTCCCTTACCATGGTATTTAAAGGGTTCTTTGCTCATTTTGGATAATAGCACTTTGTCAGATGTGTCTTTTACTAGTATTTTCTCCCAGTCTATGTCTTGCCTTCTAACTCTTTTGATGTTGTCTCTCACAAATCAGAAAATTCTAATTTTAATGAAGTCCAGTTTATCAATTCTTTCTTTCATGGATTATGTCTTTGGTGTTTTATCTAAAGAGGCCCAAGGTCATGCAGGTTTTCACCTATGCCATCTTCTAAGAGTTTCTAGTTCTGTGTTTTACATTTAGGGATATGGTATATTTTGAGTTGGTTTTTGTGAAGGATGTAAGGTCTGTGTCTAGATTCATTTTTTGCATGTGGATGACCTGTTGTTCCAGAACCATTTGCTGAAGAGACTTTGCTTCACTGTGTTGCCTTTGCTCTTTGCCAAAAATCAGTTGACTATATTTATGGGAGTCTGTTCTCTGGGTTCTTTATTCTGTTCTATCTAATTCTGATCAACTATTATCTGATGTAAACCTGAATTTTTTCTTTTTTATACATTATGTCTCTTTAGGACCACAGGGTTCTTATGGACCTTAACATGATATATGATGGAATTTGGATTTCTTTCATGGTTATAACTTCTAAAGTGTTTTACTGAAAAACTTGGATGGCTAAATGTTATAATTGCCATTGATGCTAAAGCAATTGTATATATTTAAAGAAGTAAACTATTTTGAATAAGAGTGGAAGTCTCGGTCAGTTGTGTGCTGATCAGCAATACTTGACAAATTTAAGCGTGTAGAAAAGGACTTTTAGAAAGTTGAGAAAGCTTTTAATTATAGAAAACATTCTAAAGAAACTGCACTGCAAAAAAGGAGATTTAAAACCAAAATGGGAGCTGTCTTCAAATAAGAGAAGAGCTGTTCTTTGGAAAAACAGAGAGACTTTATCTACAATGCCTCAAGGGCAGAACTGGTGCCCCTGTATGAAGCCACCAGTATGGCTGATGGATTGCTTCAACAAGAGGAAGAGTCAAAATATCTGAAAATAGAATAGGCTGCTTTCAGAGATTGTGACTTGAAGGGATTTAAGAATCAGACAGGGAATAGAATTAGATTGTCTCTAACATTTATTCAAACTCTGAGAATCTGTGCTTCTGTGAAGTTTAAGACTTGTACATTATCTGCTACATAATGCCATTAATGAAAGGGAATATTGAAACCAGTGGCTGGCAGTATTTTCTTTATCCACATCCACATTAATAAGTTAATAAGGTTATCACAGTGCAGTCATATTACTGCAATTTATTATGACTTTCTAATATTGATGATTAGGAAAAAAAAGTCAAGTCTTAAGTCACAGATGGAGCAGGGAATTAGGACAGTCATGCATGTATTGTTTGGAGAGATGACACTGTTGGGAAAGGCATCTATAATTAGGTCATTTTACAAAGAATGCAAATCCACTTTAATCTCATCCTCTCCTGTCTTTTCCTTTATTATTATAACCCATTACAGTTTCCTACCTTCTTTTCCTTCCTACTCCCAATAACGCAGTAGAATAAAAGGAATGCTTTTCTTTTCTCTTGTTATCTACCCTTTCATATTAAGCATGAAAACATTTGATGTTTTAATAAAGCTTTGTTTTATTCAACACGTGTTTATTGAGCACATACTATGGGCCCAGAACTCTACTAGGAATTTAGGATATAACAATGAATGTAATAGACAAACACTTGGCAGTTCTTATGTTTAGGGGCTGGGAGAGGGAGAACATACACTAAGTAAACAGAATAAACAGGTAAATGATTATATATACTAGAAGGTGATAAGTGCTTTAGCTAAGACAAAGTTGACCAGGATAAAGGCAGTCAGTAGGACAAGTATGTACTCATGGGTGGTTTGCTGGGCAGGTGGTGGTAAATAGGGTGGTTACAGTAGGCCTTTCTCTTATTGAAAAGGTGAGGTTTGAGCAAAGACTTAAGGAGAGGGATTTTAACCAAGAAGACATCTAAGGGAAGAATATCCAAGATGGAGGAAACAGCTGGGTCAAAGGCTCTTTAAAATAGCCATTTTTGAAATTATAAATTTAATGTCCATTAAATTAAAAATGAAATCTATAATGAAAGAATGCAAATTCCTGCAAGGATGGTAGCAAGGCATCTCTGACTTTGCAGCATTTGACAACCAGGAAGTTGTTCTTACACTGATTCCCAACATTACCAGCTCTTACTATGTTTTGTTGGGTTGTTTATTCTGGCTTGGTCTGGGAGATGGCTCCTCCGTCTGATTCGTTGGCCTATGTGGTTAATGTTGGTCATTTTTGTAAAGATGAATGAGTTGATAATTAGAATATAGAAGAATTATCCATGGACAAAGTAAGTCCATACAAACATAGTTAAAGGCATGATCAGACTTAATTGATCATGGTGAACATGTCAAGTGGCCAAATGGGAAATTTAAATACACATAGAGCTATAAATTTAGGAGGAAAAGGACACTAAA
The DNA here is from genome assembly GCF_949987535.1 of Balaenoptera acutorostrata. NCBI lineage: Eukaryota > Metazoa > Chordata > Mammalia > Artiodactyla > Balaenopteridae > Balaenoptera > Balaenoptera acutorostrata. The sequence goes on along the minus strand of NC_080084.1, from coordinate 19,979,634 downwards.
CAAATACAATTCTGGGCATATCTCACAATGCACAGATATAACACAAGAACCTAGGAGTTATAAGAGCAGAAAACTATAGTGATAAATCACAGTTAAGAAAACTAGCATGAGAATTGAGTATGGTAAAATAGTAATATTGATTTTAAATATAATGTGGTGATCTTTCTTATTATGTCTTGGATTTTACAATGAATAAGGACCACGAAAAGCTTGCTATGGTTTGGATTTCATCCACATACAGTTTGGATTAACTTATCTTTCCATTCTAATTTTCTCAGAGACTGTATTTTATAGCTTTGCAGTTGAGTGCCAAAAGGTGATTAAAATTCAACTAATAAAAAAAGAAAGAAATTTGGGTGATTTGGTCTGAAGGAAGAAGGCTGGGGAATGATTTGATTGCCCTTAATCAGATAATGGGAACCAGACTATTTATATTTCCTCACACTATAGAGTAAGTGGAAGTCCATACATTTTCTCTATAAGATTTTAAAGAAATGAGTTTCATGCCTAATGTATTTTCAGATGTAGGCTGGGTTGGAGTTTATTAAAAGTTGAGTGGGGTGGGATTTATTAAATGGTCTCTCAATATACCACCCATTTCTGTGACAGAGAGTTAATTTTTCTTAACCCTTTTAAAATAGATTGAGTCTGTTCAGTTTTTCAAGATATATATATATATATATATATTTAACATCTTTATTGGAGTATAATTGCTTTACAATGGTGTGTTAGTTTCTGCTTTATAACAAAGTGAATCAGCTATACATAAACATATATCCCTATATCTCCTCCTTCTTGCATCTCCCTCCCACAATCCCTCCCTATCCCACCCCTCTAGGTGGTCACAAAGCACTCAAGATATATTCTTTTTGGTGACGTTAGTTTTTTGCTCATGTTACTTTAAAATTAAGGTTACCAATATTGAGGTCAAATTCTCTCACTGAAAAATACTAATATATCAATTTTCAGGTTTCAGCATTATTCCTTTCATGATATAAGACAACTGAAGATTGTCCCAAGTTATACAAAATCAATAGGTTCAGAGGACAAGTTAATTATCATAAAATAGTTATTTTTAATAATACAGGTTTGCTCTTCTAATCTTGTTACCAATGACTTAAGGAAAAATGACCTAAACAAGAAAATAGCTGTCTATATCTATATTTGTATCTATATTTATATGGCTATATATATATTTTATTTGTATGTATATATATTTATATATGTGCATGACTGTGTACATATACATACATTTAAAGGTAGAAAGAAATGGAGTAATGTAAAATGTATCTCTCCAATCAATAGTATAAGAAAAAATGTATTTTCAAATCTATTCATACTCTTTTAAAGTCAAATACCAAGAGCATGGAGATATATAGAGTTCAGAATAGGTAAAACTCCATTTTTGGGTAATAAATATACAAAAGCTGAATATTGCCTACTGAGTTAATGACACAGTTAAAGGAAGAAGAGAGATATTTGGAAACACACTCCATTTTTTAAATATATGCTTGTTTTCTTCTTATTCCAAGGAAAATAGATATCTCTAAGTTTAAAAGAAGATGACAGCATTCAGATAATGTCAATTATAATCCTAATGGGATTCTGGAATGGTATATAAATATATCAATAGTAAAGGGCTGTGGAGACCTTATTATTTAGACTTAAGCTTGAATGTAAAAGAACTGACTGGGTGAAAGCTATTCCTAGGAGATTGTAGTCAAGGAAATCATTTTGTGTAAGTCAGTCTCTTATGCTAATAAATAACCTGATATAAAGAAGAAAAAATAATGTACAGTACTACATACAAGTGGAATATACCTTACAATAGTTAATTTTTATTAAGTTTGTGACTATCAGATATTAGATCTAAAATAGTAGCAAGTGATCTTTTGTGAAAATTCACTTAAAAGAGTTTTATAAGAGAGAACATTGGCAAGCCTCTATTTTTAAGACTTGTTAACTTAATCTGTGAAGCCCATAATTAAAAACCATTCAAAGACTAGGCATTTATTTTGTTTTTTCTTACTATCAGCCACAAGTCAAATATTTTAAAAAGTGAATAATAATGCTAAATGTAGGTAATTTGAAGAGAGTAAAAATCATATGCAAATAGACAATATTCTTATTTTTTTAAGTAAGTTAATTATTCCCATATAAGTGAGCTTCTAACTAAAATTATCCAGATTTACAACACTTATTTATCATCAGATGATGTTTTTTTCTTCTTTTCTTCCTTCCCTACTTCCTTCTTTCCTTCCTTATATAATTTATAATTTACTATGGACTTAATCTTTGTGCTCCTCCAAAATTCATATACTGAAATCCTAATCTTCAATGTGATGATATTTGGGAGTGGAGACTTTGGGAGGTTATTAGGTCATGAGGGTGGAGCCCTCATGAATGGGATTAGTCTCTTCATCAAAGAGACCCTGGAGAGCTAGCTCATTCTCTTTCTGCCATGTGAAGACTTAAGACGTCCACAGTGTGCAACCAGAAGAGGGCTCTCATCAGAACCTGACCAAGCTGGCACCCTGATTGGACTTCAGCCTCCAGAACTATGAGAAATAAATTTCTGTTGTTTACAAGCCATCCGATTTATGGCATTTGGTTGTGGCAGCCCAAACTGAATAAGATATATTTTCATACTGAATATTCCATTTACTAAAGTTCAAAACAAAACACACCCAATCTATGGTGTTAGAACTCAAGAGAGTGGGTTATCTTTGCAGGGCAGGGTGGTTACGATTGGGAGGCCAGGAGTATAGCTTCTTGGATGTTGATATATTCTTGTTCAATTGAATCTTATGCAATTCTTGACATAGGCAGAGGTTACAATAATGGATTTATTTTGTATGATTACTTGAGCTATATAACTGATTCAACACATCTCTTTTTTTTGAGAGTCTACGACGTACCAAACATTGAACCAGGCTTTGGATTTAGAACATCACAGATGACAGGCATTGTCCCTATCATCATGGAGCGTACAATCTAGTAGTGAGAAAGGCAACTAAACATGTCATTACAAGACAGTGGGATCTGTGCACATGGGAAACAATAGTAGTGGTCCCCAAATTTAAATGTGGTATGGAATTTAGCAAAAACTTTATGTTAAAATTTGAAAGAGTCATACCGTTTTTACTTGAAAAGAAGTTTGCAACCATGTTCCAGTAGAGGAAATAACATGTACATGGGCCTAGAAATGAGAAAGTGCATTGGTCTTTTAGCTAACTGAAATTTGTATAGACTTGTGTAAGACCTAAGTGCTCAAGACATAGAAATATTCAATTTTTTCCTTTGCAACTACATTTGTAATTTCTTCTTAATATATTTTATGTACTGGAAATGTATAAGCCTTTCTCTTCAGCTACTCTATTGATTAAATTGCAGGCTAAGATTGTATAACAAAAAGACCCCAAAATACAGTTGCTTAAAGAGATAAAAATGTATTTATCTGATATGTATTAGTCCAGAATTTGGTGGTAATTTAGGGCAAGAAAGCAGCTCTGATTCCAGAAAGCTTTTCAGTGATCTAGTTTCTTCCATCTTATTGTTCCCAGAATATTGTCTTCATTTGCCTGTTTACCACTGACTTAGTTCCTTCTAGTCCGTGGGAAGAAAGAGAGATAAAGATTGTGGCAAACAATTTTCTTTTGAGGAAATGATGTGGAAGTTTTATACATCATTTCCACACTCATCTGCCATTAGTAATCTCATGGTCAGATGGCTGCACTTAGCTGCAAGGGAGGCTGGAATGTGTTGTCCTAGCAGGATGTCTTTGTGCTCAGCTAAAACTCTATTATAAAAGAAGAAGGGCAGAAGGGACTGGGGAAAAACTAGCAGCCTATCATGACTAATCATTTTTAAAGTCCCTTTGTGATTGTGAGAAAATATCATGAAACAAACATGGGTCAATAGGTGGGAGATCCCAAGAGACCTTTCATATAAAAATTAAATGTTTCTATTTTATTTTAAAACAGTTTGGAGTCTTTTATGACTTGTAGTCAAGGAGTGAACATTTTCATTTTAGAAAAGTATGCTCTGGATGCAGGTTAGGGAAAACACCAGAGGGAAGGAGACAAATTCTGAAGCACTGGCAGGAATCTGGTTGATATATTATGGTGACCTGAACTAAAGAAATTAGTAGTGAATACAGGAGGTCAGATGGAGAGAAATCTATGAGGTGAAATGCTTAAATACATGCTCATCAATAAATGTGAGGATAGAAAGTTTAGGGGTAAATAATAATGACAAGCCTATATAGGCTGGATGAGTTGTCACCTGTCAGTACACAGAAGGAGAATGAAAAAGATGAGATTAAGGTAGCACACAGAAAACTTCAATCACTGTGCTAATTAGACAAAACTGTGGAAATAGATTCAGCCCAAAGGCATCTGTTCAGGACTCTGTTCTACAGTGAAGAAGAGAACCTAGAATGGGATCCCAATGAAAGCCAACATTTCAGGGTAGACAGAAAAGGGAAAGCTGTGTTCACTGACAACTATTTGCCAATAATTGATCAAACTCACATAAACTTCATTTACCAAATAGCACCTCACAGAATAGTAAGTCACTGATTCTCTATGTACTGCCAATTTGTTAAACTCAGTTTGGTAAAAATCTTGTCCATTGTGCACCCACATTTTATAACAGTTTCATTTTGTTGAAGATATCCAAAGAATCAGTCTTTAATTGCTAAAAAAGGATATTGCTACTATGTGATTTGAAGTTAGGTAAATTAGGAGGGAAGACAACTGGGAGTGTAGTGTCATGTAATATTTAAATGGAGAGAGTGTTTCACAGGGAAGGTCTGCTCAGCAGTGTCAATGCTCAGAGTTCACAATGACCTTGCATGATGATGTATCATGAAGAATAGGAATTACTTAATTCCTATCTGCATTTCAGTATAGTCTCTGAGGCTACAATGAGAATTCCCTAAAAGTAACCTAGCTTAAGGACAGATGCTGGATCTGGTGGCAGGAGCTCATAACCCTTTAACCATTTTGCCAACCACCTTGGTCCCCTGCCACTCTCCATGCCAGGTCTCTCTGATCTAGAGTGAAATGGAATTCTGGGGGGTCAGTCATTTTATCCACCTACACTGGGTGGAAGGCTAGGTAGCACTGTATGATTCTATAGGCTTCTATCTTATAGAAATTTGTCAATTTTCAAATAAAACTCTTTCCAATTTTCTCATACTTTCACATTTAAAAACTTCTTCCATCATTTCCATGGGATTGTATTTCCAGCACACTTCATTCTTTTTTCTAGATCCATATTTCTATCTGATATCAGTTTACTTGTGTCTGAAGGACTTCTTTAAACATTTCTTAACAGTGTAGTCTGATGATGGTAAATCCTTTCAGCTTTCAAATGTCTGAAAATATGTTATTACAATTTTATTTTGGGAATATACTTTCACTGAGTTTAAAATTCTAGGTTGAAAACTTTTTCTTTCAGTCCTCTAAAGATGTGCTCTATTCTTTCAGGCATTTTTTTTCCAAAAAGAAACCTATGCTATCATTATCTTGCTTTTCCGTACATAACATGTCTTTTTATTTTCTATGCTTTTGAGATTTCTTGGTTTTGAGCAATCTGATTATGATTCATCTTGGTTTTCTTCATATTTCTTGCACTAAAGGGCTGAGCTTCTTAGATCCATCAGTACAGGTTAATTTTTACTTTGCATATCAGGAAGGTGAGGAAAGCCCTATCTGATGGCTGCCTCTTTTTTTGTGAAGTAAGAGGTTGTTCATCTATTGTGAATGAGCTCAGAGCAGTGTGTCAGAAGTTTGAAGAGATGAAAAATATTTACTGTGAAAAATGTAAGGGTCTTGTGGATATTTACAACTGCTAATGTGTAGTTTTCATTAGTCTCAAGCTTTTATTATGTTCTGAAGCAGCTCTTTCCTTTTCTGATGTGGGCATCAAGGAGACAGTTGGAAAAAATTAAGATATAAAATTTGCCAGTTGATATACCCTGAGAAAACCATAATTCAAAAAGAGTCATGTACCACAATGTTCATTGCAGCTCTATTTACAATAGCCAGGACATGGAAGCAACCTAAGTGTCCATCAACAGATGAATGGATAAAGAAGATGTGGCACATATATACAATGGAATATTACTCAGCCATAAAAAGAAACAAAATTTGGTTATTTGTAGTGAGGTGGATGGACCTAGAGTCTGTCATACAGAGTGAAATAAGAAAGAGAGAAACAAATATGTGTATGATAACACATATATATGGAATCTAAAAAAAAAAAAAAAGGTTATGAAGAACCTAGGGGCAGGACAGGAATAAAGATGCAGACATAGAGAATGGACCTGAGGACATGGGGAGGGGGAAGGGTAAGCTGGGATGAAGTAAGAGAGTTGATGGAATTATATATACTACCAAATGTAAAATAGCTAGCTAGTGGGAAGCAGCCACATAGCACAGGGAGATCAGCTCAGTTCTTTGTGACCACCGAGAGGGGTGAGATAGGGAGGGTGGGAGGGAGATGCAAGAGGGAGGAGATATGGGGATATATGTATAGCTGATTCACTTTGTTATAAAGCAGAAACTAACACAGCAGTGTAAAGCAATTATACTCCAATAAAGATGTTAAAAAAAAATTTGCCAGTTGAATGACAGTCTATTCAATTTATATTGCATAGAGAAGGAAATGAACAGAAGAGGGAGTTGAATGATGAGGAGAAATTTAAGGAGATAAAAAATGATAGATTCTGAGGTGATGAAGGAATAGGTATAGATGCACAATTCAGAGATGTAAAAGATTAGGAATCTAGGGATAAAATATGGAATTTAGCACTTCAGAGTTGCCGCAGTTCTGTGCAATGGCATGATCCAGAATGCAGCCATAAGAGAGCAATGCTAAAGACATGTGGAGATGGGCTGTCCAAGCAGTTAAAAGGCAGAGACTAGAAGAGATGATCCACATGAAGGTTGAAAGCACCCAGCGTCTTTACTGGTGCTTTGGGTTGAAAAGAAAATCAGAGAACCAGGTGTCACGTCGTTACTAAATCAGGTGGAGTTCTAGGAGTTCAGTAGTTAGTCATCAAGGAAGAGAAGTAGACTGTGGTAGAGAGAGATGGAGGGGCCTTGAAAGGAACACAGGTTTTACAGGATGGTGGAGAAGTAACAAGAGGAGAAATGGGAAGGTGAGAGTGCTCTCTCCCAACGTCTAAACCAAGGGATGTGGGACACGGCTGAATGAGCAGGTGAGAGTGCTCTCTCCCAACATCTAAAGCAAGGGATGTGGGACACGGCTGAACGAGCAGACTCGCTTGAAGGGGTATCATCACTCAAATGGATAGAAAATGAAGCCAAAAGAATCAGCATTCTGTTTTATTGGTTAAAACATATTCTGGATGGATCAGGTCATAGCACAAATGAATGAAAAAAAAGAATGAAGAGGAAAAATAAATCATATGGAGAAAAGTACTACAGAAAACGGAAGAACATATTACATCTGTAGTAAGAGGATGACGATAATTTGGAAAATAATTTCTCATAGAACACTATGAGAAAACATCAAGAAAATGTTTGATGTTTTAAAGTGCGATAAGACATGGACTCTATTAGATAAAAAGGGGAACATTTCAAGGATGCCCCAAATATGAAAACAAGAAGCCACCTCAATGAGAAGCCTGCACACCGCAACGAAGAGCAGCCCCTGCTTGCTGCAACTAGAGAAAGCCTGCGCGCAGCAACAAAGACCCAATGCAGCCGAAAATAAATAAATAAAAATAAATTAAAAAAAAATTTTTAAAATCTACATTGGAGTCAGTAAATTGAATGTGTATGAAAAATGGACCAGAGAAAAAAGAAAAAATGATAATAAATGTGAAAGAAGAGTAATTTCTTCAATTAGGTTGAAAGGGCTCCCTGTGCTCCAGAAAAAAAAAAGTATGAATAAAAATATCAAAAAAAAAAGTCTTGAATTACAAGGATGTAAGCATCTCAGCAGAGAACCTGGTCACCCCAGTTTATATGGGTTTTGCGTTTTGGTTGATTTTTAATTTTTTTTCTGCATGCATTTTTTATATTTTAAAAATTCTGGTAGTAAACACATTCATTTTATGATTAAAAACTCATTATTTAGAAAATGAGTAGAAAAGAAATGCCAAAAGTGTAAGTAGGCTTCTACGTAAATACTGAAAAAATTTCTAGAAAACTGCATTTTTATTTTAGCTTTTGTTCAGCGAAGAAATAAATACTTGCTTCATAAACAGTCGAGAGTTATTGTTTGGTAGCTGTGGAAATCTCCCTCTCTGGAATAAAGAGTATACAGCACAACTTATTAAGTGGTGAAGTGGATACCATCAAATAGTCTGTGAAAAGGCCTCTGAGTATCTTTGCCTAATAGAAATGTTAGCACTTCCTGGGCTCATTTATTGTTTGGGAGTGCACCAAAGTTTGCTTCATTCCTATCAGATATCAAGGTCAACACTATTATTTCCAGTTAAATCCTACAGAGTTCTCATTGAACGTTAAATAAAAGTCACCTTGTTTCACTGTATCTACCATAGTGATGTTAAGAAGGTGGAAAAGTCTAAATCTGAAATCTTTAAAAAGGTTTATTTATTTTACTGCATCTGATACAGAGCAGCACTGACTTCCAAACTGAGATTTAGGGTGATCTGAACACTGGAAATCAAACTCATATGTAAATAAACATTCTTCAGTAAATATCAGAATGGTTCCCTCCTCAGAAAGAAACTCTTCAGAAAGAGCACTGAAAGGATTAAATGAGGGAAAATTTTTTTGTATTATTTAAAACAGAGTAGAAAAATACGTTGGAGGATAGGAATCTGCAGGATGAGTTGGAAAATATTTATCCCTAAAAAAATTCAAGTATTTTGGGGAAAGGACCTGAGAATAGAATATAGCATCAGACTTGCATGCTGTTAGTGGATAAACTAAATGACCTATAACACTTTTCACATCAGTTGTCATTTCTTGTAAGATTCTTTTGTTTACAAAAATGGCAAGAGCACAGAGCTTCCTGTCACTGTTTTCAATGATTTTATTCTATGACTGAGAAATAACTACCTAAAAAGTTTTTGTAAGAGGAATTTAGAAGGGCTTCTTAACCCCCTCCCCCTCCCGCCAAAATACAATCCTCCTTTTTCAGTTAAGAATGTGGCAAAATACTATGTCAGAAGCATCTAGGGGTTCTTACCTGCCATTTGCTGGAATGTCAGATTTAATGTGGTCTATCTTTCTCCTGAGATGTTCAACTTTTTTTTAACAGTTTATACTCTCATTAATTTTCTCAAAATCCCTGTGAGCTATGATACTGATATTATTCTCTTAAAGTGAAAGAATTTGAGGCAGAGCTACAAAATGACTGATGATGAAGCAGCAAAACCCCCTGCTTATACAACCTCAGACAATCGGTGTGGACACTCAATTAACGAAACTCAACTTGTTCTTCTTTTTGAATGAGTCCCCTGGTGCTATCACCAGTCTGTTTTAAAGGTCTCTGGGAATCTGGAGAAGCAAGCAATAACTGGAGATGTAGGTCAGCTCAGGAAATAAAATGTTATTTGCATGATTTCCTTTCTCCGTATTTCTGTGAAGCTCTTTCTTCTTCCTAATTTTTAGCATGTTAGAATTTACAGATAAGAGTTAAAGATAAAATGGAAATGTATAGATGGGCAGAATAGATGGGCAACTGGAAAATTACCTATTTTCTGAAAAATTGGGTTTTAGTCTTATTTTAGAGATAAAACAACTGAAGCCCTGAAGTAGATGACTTTCTTTCTTGGATCCCTAGCTTTATTGGACAGCATCTTACATGGAGGGAAGGCATATGAGTTGAAGCCTTAAAGGAATCCGCCTAGATTAGTGAAAACGGGGAAAATGAAAAGAATGGAAAGGAGTTTAAGATTCAAAATAGAGAGAGTGAAATCCTATTTAGGGACTTCCCTGGCAGTCCAGTGGTTAAGACTTCTTCTTCCAATGAAGGGGGTATGGGTTCGATCCCTGGTCAGGAAGCCAAGATCCCACATGCCTCTCGGCCAAAAAACCAAAGCAATATCGTAACAAATTTAATAAAGACTTTAAAAAATGGTCCACATCAAAAAAATCTTTAAAAAAAAGAAATCCTATCTAGAATATTTTCCTATTTTTACTGAAATTCATTTTAACAAATGATAGCTACTACTATTCATTGAACATTATGTGACATGGACTATTTTAAGGGCTTTACCCATATTAACTCATGTAACCTGAACAAATCCCAAGAGGTAGCCATTGTAATTTCCCCCCATTTTATAGATGAGAAAACTGAGGAAAATGAAATTGTGTGTCTTGCCTGAAGTTGAATGGGGAGCAACTTAGGTAGCCTTGCCCCAAGACCTGCATTCTTAATGGCTATGACATACTACGTCTCTAACGCTAAAAGATTATTTCTTTATATTGCGGTTAACACTGCTTCTAGTTCTGTGGAAGATGCACCAAACACTGTGATGCTTTCTCCGACAGCTCATGGGGTTAAAATATAGCTTGGCAAATATCAAAGGCATTCTCCAGGTGTATCACCAATGCGGTTAGACTCGACTACTCCATAGGAACGACAGAGAAGAGGATCCAAAAGCATCTTGCCTGTGGCAAATCAGCAGCTGTGATAATTTGAGGTGGAAAGATTTAACAACTGTGTGGGTTTCTGGGACCTAATGTGCAGTAGATATAGATAGATGGATGGAAAGACAGACAAATGATAGATCCATAGATCAATAGATCAATAGGTAGATAGATAGATTCTGCCCAATAAATTTATTTGGCTGTCATTCACATGAAAGCTCAAATCTTTCTCAAATCTTTCTATTCTGGGTAAACATGCTTTATTTTAAGCATTCAACATTTTCCGAGACACTATCCTTTGTTCAGATGAAACAGCATTTGAACAAAACAATAGGGCACCACTCACTCTTGGAGGCCCACAGACATGCAGTGTCTGCTTCTACTGTCAGAGGACAGAAGGGTCCGCCCACTTGGCTGCTCCTACTGAGGTACAGAAACGTATCCCTGTGTATTGGTCCCTCATTGTCTTTTTCTTCATGGTTCCTGGGGCCTCTCTGGAGTTGCTTCTACTTTTGTTGGCTGTACTTTCTGGACTCTTACAATCTGGGCTACTGTTTTCCTCTTTAATTTATTCCTCTCTGCTCTTAGTTTTGTGTATATTCTTTATGCTTTCTGGTCCTCAGAAATTAAACTATAGTACTATTTTAAAAAGCATCTTTCCATTATTTCTAGCGTTTTGTGCTGAGGAAAGAGAACTCAGTGTGCGCTTGTTTGCCCTATGAAAAGTGAAAACTGATATCTCCACTGTTAAAAAGTATTTTTGAAAATGCTGCTTTGAAACTGTGTTCAGACCCTGAAATATAGGCCTTGGAATTTATTAGTGTACTTATTTTTTTCACCCTTTGATTGGCCACAAGAAATTTGAAGTCAATCCTGGGTAAAACAGGTGATTAAATAGAATAAAAACATTATTGGCAAAAAAGAAAGTTAAAGAGTGGCATGGCCGTATAGTCGTGAAACTGGTTTTCTTTCTGAAGGCAGAGTTAATGCACAGCAAATCAGAATCCTCATTTATTTGCTCATTTATTGTATTTGTTCAGTAAATATTTGTTACGTGCCATATATTTGTATGCATTATTTAGGCATGTATGTTCCCTGATCATTTTGAAAAATATTTCAGTTGAACATACAACCCCAAAGAAAGAGTTTTTATGGGTACAGAGTGTTTACAGAATACTTCTGTCTCCCAAGAGCACTGGCATTCAAGGATACTTTTTAGTTGCAATAGTATCTCCAGAAAAAATACAGTGAGACTTTTGTATTACTCTATTATTAACAAACTTACTTTCACAAAGCTATAATGAAATAATATTCTTTGTGATTCAGAGATATTCATGTTATCGCTACTAAACTCTTCAACCACGTTCAGATTACAAGAATTACAAAATCTTGTTCTTTGAAGTTGTCTCAGCTAAAAGTTAAACTCTTAAATTACTTATCCATGATGTCTAGTTGGTGAGTTGTGACTGTATAGCATTTTCTTTTCTCTCTCATAGTATCTTTATTAGTGGGTTTGACAAATGCAGAGCTAAGACCTCAAGAGTTTCTGCTATTTTCCTCAAGTGTTAAAATGGCATTTGTGGCCCTAATAGCCTCAAACTTCTGACATCTGAGTTTTCTGTTTTTTCTCCAGTAAAAAAATTATCCTGGTGGAAATGTTTTCTATCTCACACTCCACATATGGAATCCAGATGTACAAAGCATAAAAGAAATAACATTAGTGTTTTAATAAGTTGATAGTTAAGGAAACTATAAAGATACTGTCTTCTAAGAAAGTTTTATAAAGAACATTGTCACTCATATTTTGAGTGATAATGGTAACAGAATTATGCATGTATGTATGAATATGTTATGTATGTGTATAGAGTTTATGTAAACTGTCTGATTAATTAGCTCTGCACTAGAGTTTAGTATTTTACTAAAACATTTTACTCCTGTTTTCACTATGGCTTACTATAGAAAGCTGTTTAAAATATACATTAATTGATTCTTTTGTGTGTGAAAAAATCATGAAGCTGATAAGTTGCTGCTAGTTTTCTTTTACTTTGTTAACAGAACAGCTTAAGCTTGATAAATAACTTACTCCTTATTTGATAAAGAATAACTTAAAAATGATAATGCACAATTTTAACTACCTATCCTCTGCAAAAAAAATGTAAGGGAAGAAATCCAATATTAACCATCAATACAACGAGAAGCATTAAACAATGCAGAAATCAAAGAAATTATTTAGATAAGTCATGTCTTATACAGTAAGACTTTCATAGTAAAAAAAAAAAAAAAAAAAAAAGCATTTATCAGCCAATCTAGACAACCACAATAATTCCCTACTTTGCTAAGATAGGTTTAAGATTCAGCAGGGCTTCCCTGGTGGCGCAATGGTTGAGAATCTGCCTGCTAATGCAGGGGACACGGGTTCGAGCCCTGGTCTGGGAGGATCCCACATGCCACGAAGCAGCTGGGCCCGTGAGCCACAACTACTGAGCCTGCGCGTCTGGAGCCTGTGCCCCGCAACGGGAGGGGCCGCGATAGTGAAAGGCCCGTGCACCGCGATGAAGAGCGGTCCCCGTACCGCGATGAAGAGCGGTCACCGCACCGCGATGAAGAGTGGCCCCCGCTTGCCGCAACTAGAGAAAGCCCTCGCACGAACCGAAGACCCAACACAGCCAAAAATAAATAAATAAATAAGATTCAGCAATCTCTAACTTTCAGATTATTCTTTTCTTAAATATTTATTTATTTATTTGGTTGTGCCGGGTCTTAGTTGTGGCAGGCAGGCTCCTTAGTTGCGGCATGCAAACTCTTAGTTGAGGCATGCGTGTGGGATCTAGTTCCCTGAGCAGGGATCAAACCCAGGCCCACTGCATTGGGAGTGTGGAATCTTATCCACTGTGCTACCAGGGAAGCCCCTCAGATTTTTCTTAAATGTTGTACTTTGAAATTTCCAACCACATCAAATGCTTTTACGTTTGACCACTCCAATTCATGGTTTCAGTGTAAATTTGAAGTTACTAATCTATTTCATAATATTTATAATAATTTGAAGATTAAGTTTATCTTGCTTCTTGGCTTGGATTACTTTTAATTTGTCTGGTATAGTAAAAATTGGTGGTCCACTGGTTAAGACTCCGTGCTTCCACTGCAGGGGGCACGGGTTCAATCCCTGGCTGGGGAACTAAGATTCCAGGTACCGCACAGCATGGCCAAAAAAAAAAATTAAATTAAATTAACAAAAATAATAGTATTGCTAGCAAAAGGCCAATAGTGTAAATGGGGTACCTCCCTTATTTCAGTGCAGCTATTAAACTATGGCCAACTTTAGTGAATATATTCAAGGAACTATATGTAACAGAAGGTAGTGCTTGGATTCTTTGTTTCCCCCAGGCTTTAGCGGACAGTGTAAAGATTTAGAGGGCTTTTGAGAATCATTTACTAAGTTCTTTCTGGTTGCGTTGAAAGAGCACCCCTTTCTCAGTACAAGACTCCCATTGCCTATATGGGGCTGAGAAGAGGTTTTTCTGGAATAGTGGAATGGTATCCTTTACCATTTGGAGTCAGAGAGAAGGACGCGGAGCAAGGAGAGGGTGCAGTGTTCGTGAGGGTAGCCTGTCTCCTTGCCTTCCCTCCTGGACGGGTGATGAGAGGTGTGATCCCCTGGCTTTCTTCCTTCAAGCTAAGGGACTGAGGCATCAAAAGAATCATTCTTAAAGGGATAGGCTGCCATCCCTGCTGGAAATCTGCTCAGCCCCAAGGCTACTAGTTTGCCCTGATGCTGCCAGAGGAGTGACAGATGCGGAGAGATGGCATAGGGGGTTGTTGAGTCAGAGTGGGGAGAAAAGACTACCTCCTCAAGTTCCCAGGCCTGGAGGCATGTGGAAGACGGCTCCTGCTCCTGACACAGGCTCCAATGTGATGAAATTGCACAGAAACACTATAGGATGACAAAGACCCTGGCCCCTCAAAGCAATGAAGCATGGGGGCTGCCCAATGAGGATCAGCCAGAAAATGCAGCTGAGGCTTCCCAGCGCCCTCGGTGTCTGGGGAGGCTGATTGGGATCGAGTCCTGGCTGGACAACAGGGCCCCTCGAGTCCCCTGCTCTTCCTCAACAAACATGACCTAATCAAAGGGACAGCAATGTGGTTACAAGGAGAAATCTCTCTGCTCCAGCGCCACATGGGTCAGTGCAGGGAAGAATGTGGAGGGGGGATGGGGATGAAGCGGGGTAAAGAAGAGAGCAGACCAAGGAGAGAACTTTGCTTTGACTATGAGTTTGAGGTTTCTAAATAAAAGAAGCAAAGACTTTAAAAATAAAAGTGATAAACATTTAAGAAGTGGATTGATTTGTCTTTAAGGAAGCTCAATACCCAGGCAAAAAGGGAATAAAACAAACGTGGTAACGATTGTTGAAAAAAATACCCCAATTCTTGCGGTTACTTTCAAGTGTAGACTATTAGAGCTGGGAGGACCTTAGAGACAACACCTTTCTCCTCTTTGAATGACTAGCCCACAGTCTCTGCTCAATAGATATTGCTGAACAAATGAATCCTCATAATTTACCAACTAAGTAAGATACTAAGTATCTTCTCTAAATTCAGTTAGTAGGACGTGTCAGAAGAAAGCCAGGTGATCACCCTGGAGCCATGTTACTTGATTCACAATCCAGTACTTTTTTAGCTTTAAAGTTAAGTTCTATCTAAATTTGGATATAAACACTGTCTAGATTACTTTTTAGATCTGAATTAAAATGCTACTTTAAAGACCTGAACTGTGGAGATTTTTTAAATGACAGCATCTTCTGGACTTCGCTTTTCAATCATTGCTAACTTATATGGTTTAGTTAGAAAAACACGGGGACCACTTTATATCCTCCTGAGGAAAATCTTGGGTGTCATTCAAGGCTTCTCTGACCCTGCCTTGTGTATGATCGACGTCTTCTTAAGAAATACCATCAGTTACTATGACAATGTGAAGATGTAGAACTTTTTGGATGGTTCAAGTTTAGAAACATCAGCATTAAGAGTTCCTGAATGTCTATCACAAGAATCTCTGATCAAATTAAAAGCTTATGGAGAGCAAAATAACTTTTCATTATATGGGGAAACAGTTCTGGGGTTCCTTGTTACATTTTTGAAGAAAAAATGAGTAAAAATATTAAGTAAAATGGGACTTTTGTATTATCCTGTTGGTGAAGAGAGCAGGATAGGAAGATAATATAACTGAACACACTCTGATGATATTAGCAAAATCATTTGGCAAGCCAAACTTGCAGGACCCTAGAGATACCGATGATGAACTATTAATGGACACGTCATTAATTCTGCACTCTGTACTTTCATTTTTGCAGAAAAGCGCATCCATAGACACTACAGACGACTTATATGGATACTGACAAAAATGTATCCAGCAAAATAAGTGGTGTGATATGTCATGGTCATTGCCACTACCAGCTTTCTTACTCCTAGAAGGAGTTCATGGTTTGGCAAATTTGAAATTATTGCACACTGTGATCTCCTTAGCACCCCATCTGTTGACAGTAACCTGTGCAGATGTCCATGTGCCATTGTCCTTCTTGCAATGGTGAGTTGATTGCAATTGCAGCAAAGGCTACACAATGGATAACTGACAATATAAATGATGCACATACTTGTGAATTTTATAAATTAAATTCTACCTTTTATGAAGCATACAAATAGAATTAAAGTGACAATAACTTTCAGTAACAGATAATTTAGACACTTTTAACCACATTGATAGACAGATTTAATTGTAAATATCCCCAAGGCTATTCTCAAAGCTATATTATGTAAGATCATAGAGGAATTTTTCCAATATAAAATATATACATTTTTGTAAATGGAAACCCTCAGAAGGAAAAGTTGATCTAAAAATAAATTTCTATAATACAAAATCAAATTTCATGCCATTTGTTCCTATGACTGATTTAAATACTTAGAGTTCCAATCCAGCCACTTTATTTATGAGTCTTCTGCTCTGTGGAAACCCCAGGAGGTAGCAGATGTTACTTAGGAAAAAGGCAAAACAAGCCAGTGTAGAGAGACAAAGCTTCCCCCAAACCTATGAAATTCCTTCAAATAAAATTTTCGTCTAGTTCCCTTATTCCTATTTCTTCCAACTTTAAATGTAGAGTGTCAGGAATGGCGTCACCACTAGTTGTATGTCTGAGATGAGTATCTGAGGACCTTGCTCCCGGTGAACAGGTTTCAAGCATTTATCAAGAAGTAGAGCGTGAGTAATAGAATATTATCATTTACTCTGTATGATATATTTTATTAATTGTGGCTCCTTACCTTTCAGGAGGTAGTAGAGAAGTCAGAGATAAGTTGGGGACAAATAAATATGACTCTTCATTATGAAAAAGCATCACTGTCAGGGTGGTTATCAAGTACTTTCCAGGTGGAGGACCATATACTAAAGACTAAACATGGTCCCATCACTACAAGAGATGGTATCATCCAAAAACCAATATAAGTAAACAGATCATAGATTAATAACCGATGATTGAAGTGTAAGTCTTGTGTACAGGCTGCATTGTGAGCTGAAGTTATTCTGGAAGAAAGCAAGCGTGTCCTCCCTTGGTAACCACAACTGAGGGACAAAATAAGGATTGGTCTGAATAAGATATATTTTTAATGGTCTTTTGTCACTGTGTACTGAATGTAGATGACATATAATGTCAAATTCAACTTTAATTGTTTTAATCACCTAATCATATATTTGAGAAATTGAAATTGCATGCCTTTTATATATCCAGCACTGTGTTAGGTGGTAGGGGTAAAGTGATGAGGCTGACAAAGCTTAAAAGCTAGTGTGTGAGATAGAAAAATAAGTAAATAAATAAGCAATAAAATGCCAGGTACTAAGAAGGGCTCTGCAGAGAAATAACAGAGTGTAATGAAGTAAACAGTGACCAGAAGGCAGCTTTAGGACTGAGTTGTAATGTCACTGAAGTATGTTTAAACAGAAATCTGAACAGTAAAGAGGAACAGTGGTGAATGGGACTTCCTGGCAGAGGGAATGGACAGTATAAAGACTGTAAGGTAAGAAGATCTTAGAAACATCTAATAACAAGAAGAAGGGGTGAATGGTCACCAATGAGGCTGGGTGTGTCATCAGGGGAATCATCACAGAGGATTATGCAGGGCATGGTGAGGACTTTGGATTTTATTATCAGTTCAAAGGGATTCACTGCAGGGCTTTAATCCAAAGAGAAACAATTTTTTATTTGGGCTTTAAAGAGATTGTTTTGGCTGCTTTGTGGAGAACAGTTTGTTAGGGGGTGACAGTGGAAACAGAACCAGAATCCAGGATTCCATTGCTGTAGTCCAGTTGAAACATGATGGTGGAAGTGAAGATGTCATTTCCAGCCTCAGAATAGGTGCTAGAATGAGAGTTGGTGGGCTCTGTGGATGAATTAGGTATGGGTGATACAGGGAGTGGAGGGAAAAGGTATCAAGGATGGTTTCTAGGCTCTTGGCTTGAGCAGCTTGGGATGGCTGTGTAGGTGAGTGTAACAGGAAATTCTAGGAAGGGGCACGCTCAAAGGTTTGGTTTTGAAATGGAGATGTCAGATACGCAGTTGAATATAATGAAAATAATGAAATTAAGAGGTGATGAAAGAGCTGGAGAAATAGCTTTGAGAGTCATGTACAAACAGATGATACGCAAAGCCTTGGCACTGGACATTACTGATACAGGGCAGAAAAAGTGGCACAGGACTATGTCTTGGGTCACGTCAACATTTAGTGGCTAAGTAGAAGTGGATGCAGCCAGCAAAGGAGTTGCGGAGAGTCACCCTTTCTCTCTCCATTTTGGCCCAATTGCATCATGACATTACTCTGGGTCTTGGCCCAGAAGAGGGAGGACCTTACTTCTAATCACAACCTATCAATGTTTAAGTTCACTCACATGACCACCCCTGCTGAATTTTCCACCTTTATCATAACATTTTACCCCTTCATTTCTCTTCATTAATAAAAGTTTTCATGTTCTCTTCTGTTTGTTTGTTTCCCTTCCTACTCTGGTCATAATCACAGTACCTTTATCAGAAATATAGAATTCCTGACTCTCCTGAATTTCTCTTGTCCAGCCCTAGAGTCCCTAGGTCTGGATGAGTTTTATCACTTGATTTCATTGTTCCTTGTCCTAAACTGATGAACATTCCTGCAGTAATTCATAAAAGCATCTTGGAGCATCTACTACCAATGCTTGGTCCCTGAACATAACTGATGGGCTTGAGATATGAGCTCTGTCCATTCCTAGGCAGTTTTCTATTTGCCCCTTATTGATTGTCAATCCTACCATCATCATCGTTTTCCAAAAATATGTCCCATTATGTTTTAGCTCTACCTCAGTTACCTGTTCCCTCACTCTCAGAAGAAAATGTTGCTTCTATTTTAATCTGATCGTGACAACATTTCTTCTGAATCCTTATAACTTTATGTGTCTTCCATTCAAATCCTTCCATTCTTTTAGTATTCTTTCATTTTGACCAGTTCCAACACATGTGCTCTATATTCCCATTCTTTTATTTTCTCTTAGTAATGTGCTTTGTGAATGACTCTCCCAGATCTCATTTCTAGCATATATTTCTTTTTTGTATGAGTATTGCCACCCTCTGCCTGCAAACACAAGTATTCCTCTCTCTTGAAACAATCTTTCCTTCAAGGTACCGTTCTTCATTTCTTGTCTTCCTTGCCACACATCTTGAAAAAGTGGTTTACACTTGCCTCCCACATTTCATTGCCACCTTTCCACCTATTATCATTTAATTCGTAGCCCACCACTTTAATGACTCCCTAATCACCGATTCTTCCCCAACCTTCCAAGTTTTCCTCCTCTTTCCTTTGTGCACCTGGTAACAACCTCCGCCTTCCTTTGTAAGTTTCCCTTGTTTCCAGAACAGTAACCTATTTTTCCCACTTATTTTAAACTTTTTCTTTCTTGTGCTTGATCTTCCTACTTTCTCTACATTCTATTTATTATGTTTTGCTTAAGTTTAATTTTTACTGTTACTGTTGTTGTCGTCGTCATCATCATCATCGTCGTCATCATCATCATCATCGTCGTCGTCATCATCTCCTCTTTTCGCTGTTCACAATCTGTTCACCCTCAAGGTCTCCTCTTTTCAGAAGTGTTCTCTACAGAGTGCTTCTCTTGCATTTCTAGCTGTCAGATCTACTTCTATATTCTGCTGGATTTTTTGCTAGTACATTAAACCAAACCGATATAAAAGTGAACTCACTCTATTTTCCCCAAACCAATTCTTTCTCTAGACTTTGAAATTTTGATTTATAATAGTATCATTCTTTTACTTACTAGGGGCCAGAAACTGTTGGAGACATAGCTGTGTTTTTTGCTGTTGCTCACACTTCCCAGTCATTTCACCAACAAGTGGCCACTTTTTTAGATTCAAAATCCTTTCATCTTTATCTCTGGACATTGTCTTGCCTGTCTATTCTCTTTGCCAATTGCTAGTCCCTCTAGCTTGAACGTGTGCACAACTTCCTGGGTTGCCTTTGATATTCCCATTGATTCATGATATAATTTATATATCCATTCCAATTTCTTACATATAACATCCATATTAATCTTCCCTAAGCACAGAATTAATCATCTAATTCTCCAATGCAAAATGGTTTTCCATTTCCCTAATAAATTAAATTATATACATCCAATCCAAAATATGATTACAATTTCCCTTTCCAGACTTATGTCCCATTACTTCTTTTTGTGTGTGTGTATTTTCCATTGACATTACAATGTGCATCAAACTCTAAATACTCTTTTCATTTTTTCAAAATATATTCATTTATTAATTTTTTATACCATTTCCTCTGCCTGGTATATTTCATTTTCTGTCTCTATTTATTGAAACTTTAAAATTGCCCTTTTATGTGAAGCCCTCCCTGATTTCTCCTGACTTCTGAAACTAGAAGTGTCTGCCTCTCTCGAAAAAGTCACTTTCTAAATAAAAGCAAGACAGAAACTAGAGATGTGCTAACAGGTAAACTAGGTGATCATTTGATCTGAAAGGGTAAATGGTAAAGCCAAGGTCAATTACTGGGTCTCTTAAACATAGATACTCTATACTAAAAGGGGGCAGTTAATTCTATTGTATTGGGAATAAATATGAGAAAGCAGTAAACTAAATAATGCAAGAGATGATGTACTGTCTTGAATTCTAGTTAACTGTCTCGTCCTTGTATTCATCCCCTCTCCCTTTTTTTACAATAACAAAGACAACAATTCTGATGTCCTTTTCCATAATAGTGACTTGTCATGGCAGTCATTGGTTGAGACAGGAATGGGTCAGTAACATCTTCACAGCAGGGAACATATTCAAATCTTAGTAAGGGTGTCATGAATAGATTAAAGAACATGCACCTCCACTCTCCCACTTAACTTTTCCCCCTGGCCAAAATACCCGCTACTGTATATTATGTCTTATATGAAATGATAAACGTTTTGAAGGCAGGTATTATCCATTATTGCATCTTCCGGATCACAAAATATAGTACATGGCACGTAGTTGAGACTAAAAAAATTTCTGTTATGATTGGATGAAGAGGCGATTTGGATAAAAAAGTTCCACATAGTTTCCTTAATTACAGAATTAGGGTAATTTTTCCTACTTGAATATAATGTAAGATCTTCTTCATTTATAAGGCTTGAGGGCAGATACCATGGTTTCATACTTTCTTCTGAGAATTATTTAACAAAATATCTTATTCTTCTCTCTTACTTATTGGAAAATTGAAGCCTGGAAAATCATAATTTTAATAATTGACAATGGAGTGCGGTTTTATTCCAGACACTAGAGTCTTCTAATTTTTAAATTACTTTTCTTTGGTGAATATAACAAGATCTTAAAGAGGGAAGAGAAGAAAATATGAATGAGTGTAGCTGATTGCTTAAAATTCTTATTAAAGGGAAATTTATGCCTTATACAAATTATTTTGTTAAGAGACAAAATGAAATATTTGACAAAATATCTCAACCAATATTTCATTTTCTTTTCAAAAACAATTTGATATCCATCAAAAGACAACTCTAGGAAAAAATATAAAAGGGATTTAGTTTAAATGACATATTTTTAAGGAAGTATTAATAAAAATATCTGTGAACTTCTATCAAACCCAAGATGTAATAAAAACATCCCTCTTGACAAGCAAATTTTATATTATTTCTAATCTCAGACACATGTTAAAGAGTAATACTAAAATAATATCAACTATTTGAGGTCCCACTCTGTATCAGGCACTTTTCTTAGTATATTGCATACCCTATATTATTGGATTATTAATGCTACCAAATGCTTTACTTATATTATCTCTAATATCTCAATAACTTTGCAATGAAAATATTGTTATCTTCACTAGACATAATAGGACAATAAAGCTCTTATAAATTAGTGCCAGACTAGATATGGATATAAGTGTGCCTAACTCCGAAGATTTTTATGTCATCGCAAAGAGAGTATTTTCCAATTGTACTGCAGGATTTGATGTAGAATGCTGTGATAAGTCTTAAGTATTTTATCTTCTCTTTTGCTTTCTTCTATGTTTAGATATAAGTCAAGTAAAAGTAGGGTTAACAAGAGATGACTTATTGTCCACCAGTGAAGAGGCTTTCCTGTATAAACAGTTCTCTTGCTATACTATTACATCCACTTTGATTTGAATATTTTTAATAAAATGCTTCATACTCTCTCTCTCATACACACCACACACACGTGCATATGCAAGTTATGTTTTGCATAGTTAGAATTCCAAAAAGAGGGACAAGAAAACTGGATATCAGTATTTCTTAAAGAGACAGGAACACAAACAAAATGTAGGCAAAAATTCAAAATCTCCAGTATAAAGAAAAAGTAGAATTTTTACTATACAAGTGCTCCAAAAATAAGAACATCCAAAAAGCTACCAAGTTCTACCAAACCACTTGAAGAAAGCACTTGCTATGTGCTGTTGCCTCATACACTGCATCTGAGTGAACCCATCTGTTATTAACAGATGTTTAGTTGCCAAAGAGAGGAATTAAGGTTCATGATTTATGGTGAAATGATATTATATAAAGCCATGCTTTATGTCATCATTTCTGAATTGATAACTATAACCATAAATTGGCCCAAGTCAAATGGTGACTCTTTTGAAGGGGTTGATAAGAAAAGAATCAATAGAGCAGGTGTTTATAGGGTTTGCCAGAAGAAGGCAAGGGATATTTTAGATGTCTCAGTCAAGAGAAATCATTCAATAATTCATGTGCATAAATAGAAATATGTTGTTCAGTTAAATGATGTCTGTTCATCTGCCTTTGTATGTGTGGCATCCTAAAGTGGAACACACTATTGGGGTCTATTGATAGGCCCCTCTGTATGGTAGAGATCTAAAATTAGAGAATCCACTGTTCACACACATGTAGGACAGTCCTGGATGGATCCACTCACAAGCATGGATCTTGCATCCCTGCTTTTCTTCATTAGATTTTAGCACTAAATCTGTCACTATGACCCTGTCTTAGTCCACTTGGGATGCTGTAACAAAAGCACCAAAAATTGGGTGGCTTACAAGTAACAGAAACTTATTCTCACAGTTCCGGAGGATGGGAAATCCAAGTCTACACTAGCAGACTTGGTGTCAGTGATGACCATCTTCTTACTGCAATTTCACATGGCAGGAGTGAGGGATCTCTTTGAGATCTCTTTCATAAGGGCACAAATCCCATTTATGAGGGTTCCACCTTCATGACCTAATCACCTTCCACTTCCTAATACCATTACATTGGGGGTTAAGATTTCAACATATTAATTTTGGGAGGACACAAACATTCAGACCATAGTAGTCTCTATATAAATAAGATTCTTATAACACAGTACAATTACATGAGTCAGGTGGAGGTTGTGCATTGTACGTAGAATTAACATAGAGAGATAAATTAAATAATTAATGATTCTATATCCACTTTGAGTTTAGAATATTTGGATAATATTAAGTAGATTATAGATCTACATGCACTGTTGGGCTGCTTAAACATAGCCTCTATCTGAGGGCATTATTTTGCTAAACACAGACCTAACAGAATATGTTGATAAGGTCACATGATCCCTATGTATTTATTTTCCCAGAAGAAAACTACCAGTAGTTTATGGATTTTAAAAACTTATTGGTTTTATTTCAGAACAGTGTTTTTGAAAATGTATTTCTGAGGAATAATGATTCTGTAAGTTGTTAGTAAACATTAGGTGAAAACTGGATTCTGAGGGTAAATATATTTGAGAGAATATGGTTATAAAAAAGTATCTTGCAGGACTTCTTAGAACTTTTAAAATGCTAATGAGGGGTGTGCTGGTTCCGGGTGTGAGTGTAAGCATGCCCATCCTGTCTCTCTTACTGAATGTAGCTTCAAAAATAGGGCAGAATGCATGGAGCAGCTATTTGAGATCTCTTAAAAGTAAATAGTAGCAGATGGATTGGGGAAGAAGGCCAGAATCAAAGTACCACTGAAATAGCTGCGAGTTTACCATTTTCACCCCTATTGTGTCTACTGGCCTGGAGTCAAGGCATGTGGAACCCTTAGGCGGACTTCTGTGTGGACAAAAGGAGTTCCAGGAGAAGTCCTCTAGTTTACATTTGAGGAGTAGGAAAGGGATCCTCTGGCAGTGACAGTGGGAACAGCAGGGACTTGCAGCCATCTACAATTATGAAAAAAAGGAAGCTGCCTCTCCATCCAGAGGAGCTGTGGGCCAAGAGGATGGGAATGAAATTCTTTATTTTTTTTCTCTGTCCTGCTCCTTGGCTTCAGACATGAGTTCATTTGAGGTAAGTACATAGCAGAGCAAGGTAAATCAAGTCCCCGCTTTGTGACCAAAGGTCCAAAAAGGGGAGCCCTAAGGGGAACAAAAGTACCAGGGAGAGCACAGAGTTCAGAAAAGTGACCTAATAAAGTTGTTAATGAATTCCTGTGCTCAGCCCAGAGCTACACACGCATGGATCTAATCCTACACAATGTACCAAAGACTTTGAGAACTGTAGTAAGTGATAGACTATCATTCAAGCCTCGGAATGGCCACAGGTGCTGCATACAGGGGACAGATTGTAAAACAGTTCAGAGACATCAAAAATAGAAATGACATTGAAACAATAATACACAAAAAAGGCTGATCTGAATATGTGGCTGGAACCAAACTGTGTTTATGATTTGCTAAAACAAAAATATCAACATTCTCCAAAGGGTTTAAACCAGGCTCAAAAGATAATATTTAAAATGTGTAGGATACAGTCCAAACTTACTTGGCATACAATACCTACGAACATTTTGAAATGAATAGGGGAGGTTTTGGGATTGGCAAAAAGAGTAGGTGGGCTTTTTCTGTTCCTATAAAGGCTCAATCTGTAAGACAAGTTGTACCAGTTGTACCAGTCCTCAATTTGTAGGACAGTTGTTTTAAATTCCTCAAAGAATTGGGTTGTAACCTGAATGATATTAAGACATTAACCCATCCATCCAACTACATTATCTTCAATTTGCTTTTTTATATCAGAGAGCTCTTCAACTAAGACTGAAATCAAGATTCCTATGTTCTAGATTTAGAGCTGTTTGTCTTTGGAATGTTTTCTTTTCCTCTGGGTACATGGTTTCATTTAGCTTAAGGCAAAGTCCTAAAGGCAAGTTCCTAACAGGCTCTGAATATCATCTTCCAATTTGGCCAACTTCTGACCATAGAGCTACTTAAAAAAAAAAAAAAATTCCTTTCAAATATCTTGTTAGGTTTTAGCCAGTACAAATAGTAAATATTCATGGAAGCACTGAATGAGCTTATGGACGAAAGAGGCATCCCCCAAAAGAATGCAAAAGACACTACTCACCCAAGATCCAGAGCCATTCCCCAAAATAGCCAAAAGAAAGACTTAGACAATTCCCCTGAGAGTTGGCAACAGTTGGTAAGACGCTAACCACAAATGGGGTGCAACCCACACTTCTGTCCAACCATATTTTTGGACCCCCCAATATGACAGTTGAGCAGTGTGTGTACATAAGAGCTGACAACCTGCAAGTCCCAGGCAGGCAGAAAGCCAAGCCAAGCTCTGAGGACACAAAAGGAGCCAAACAAGAACGCAGTATCTGTTCCTAGGAAGAAAGGAATGGCAAACAATGGGTACTCCAAAACCAAATGCATAGGAGTCTGGATTTAGAAAGGAGGAAACAGCGTGAAATTTTACTTTCCTCTCTTAATGGGACACTACAGAGATCAGGGAAAGCTGACTCTGGTAAGAATTCTCACCCTTTTCCAGCTTCTGCCAGTTTTCCCAGGATCCCATCTGTAGGCTCTGGAGAGAGTGGGGTTTAAAGTGGAGAGTGTAACTCAGAATTTGGTAAGATTTTCCATTAATATTAATTTTAGTTTCCCCTTGACTATTTAAGCCGTTTACCAGGGAATCTCTTGGAGTCCCACCAACCCTGGGAGGGGCCCACATGGGGGCATTTAAGCTGGTGTGGAAGAATTTGACAAAACCTTCGAGAACCATCTTTCTTCCAGTATCCTACTCGATTGAAGATGAAAGACTAATTTCTGGTCCAATGTTTTGATGATGGAGCCCTGGGAAGGTGCAGCAGGGGAAGCCCAAGTGATTTAGGTTTCTGGCCTTGGAGCTGTTGCAGTTGTCAGGCCACTAACGGGGTGGCCTCTTGTTTTCAGTCTTATGGTCTCTTCAAAATGGGAAGGCAATTCAGAAACAGGACCAGTAGAATGAACATCAGGTAAAGGAGGAGAGAGGGAGTAGTAGGAGTCAGGTCGGTCTCCTGTCTTTTCTTTCAGGTACCTCTTGCATTTTTAATTTTTCCTTAGCCTTTGTAATGAAACTTTCAATGAAACTCTCTTGGAATCTTGAAGCCTATTGGAAGCTTCTGCATGTCAATTAAAACATTCTGTTTGATTTGGGAAAACTCACTTTCAAGTTCCCTTTTTAAATGAATAAGTTTGTCTAATTGGAACGTTCCCCATAAGGCCCATTGTAATTCTAGACTGTCTTAATAAGACCTTGCCATATTTGTTGATAGCTACAGCTTCTTGGCCCACGGTTCTTTGACATAAAAGAAGCAGGTGTGCCAGAAGGCGCTGTGCTCAACTCTTTGAAACATGAGGATCCTATTTTGTTAGCTCAGTGTTGGGTCTCAGAGCTAAATTAATACATAAAAGGGATGTGTCACTGGGTTGGGGATTATTTTGTGATGCTTTACAGTGTACGTCATCACGTGGAAATTTTCTTAAGGTGTTGATCTAACCCTTCTGTGACCAACTTATCTGAGCATAAGAGTCTTAGAGTTAGGTGGTGAGCCCTCTAACAGGTTTAAGTGCTCTACTCATGCCCAATTCTGTGGATTTGGCTTCCGAGATTTCCATTAGCAAGAGATCTAATATTCCTTCCACGAGATTTCTTTACTCTATTGGATGCCCTGATGACTTTTAATAGACTGACTTGTACCTACTTACGATTTGATTTTGATGTTCAAAACAATCTGAATTTCTTGTCTTAATTTATTTTCCCAAGTTCCCCAGCAGTTTATGTTATGGACTTAACTTTGAGGCTTTGTGAGTCCCCTAAGGACTGCCACCCATTGGGAACTCCCAGTATAACTCTCCCAGAACTTTTCCGGGGATTTTAATAAACCCCAGGATCTTTCCAGAGCCCCAGAACCTTCCTGAGAAATAAGTAAATAAATAAATAAAATAGTTTTTTTTTAAATAAAGTTTTTTTTGGACCAGAGAGCTTCACTCAAGGGAGCGGAGCTCAAATCTGAGTGACTTACCCCAGCCTTCCAAAATGATGACAGGAATAGTGAACTCAAAGAGATCTTGCCCAGGTGTCATACGCTGTTAGCAGTCAGATTCGAATCCCATTCTTCATCGCCAAAAACTGTTTAAAAAATGGAAACAATTTAGGTGATACAACAAACATTAACACTTCATGAAGTGGACAGTCTCCTGTGGAAAACTGCAAAATGGGGTGGAAGGCAGGATGCTTTTATAGGATAATAAATAAAGAAAAAGAAAGAGACAAATAGAAAATGTCTGATGGGCCGGGGTCACAGAGTCAACCTTGTTTGAGGTGAGAAGGTCCAGAGTTGGTTTGGCATCGGGGGATTGGCTGACTGGATATACTGTGTTTCTGGTCAAGGGGACCTGCCACCCCAGGCAGAAGTGGCTTCATCTTGGGTTCAGAAAGTTATTTCAACACAGGTGAGTTGTCATAATCTCATTTGAAATGTGTGCTGAAGCTGTAAGATAACTGATCATCCATTATTCTAGGTGAATAAGGGTTTAAATGGAATTCAACATTTGTTCAGGCATTAGTTTTACTGTCCATAAATAACAGAAAGACAATCGAGAAAATGGAGGCCATGAGTGAGACATAAATCTCCCATTGGCTTTATGCCTAGAACTAATGAAGGAAAAAGAAGGTGGGCCAAAATGAACAATAATTCAAAAGGGGCAACTGCATATCATCTAATTGATTTTATTCACAGGGTTCATAACCCTGAGATATCAGAACTTGTGACCAAAATTGGGGTGGGTCAAGTCCACAGCAGAGGTGTCACCTTGGGCACTATGCACATCAGAAACTTAGGTAGAAAATAAATTACACACACACACACACACACACACACACACAGACACAAAGTAATTTCTTGATAGTGACATTGGCCTAGTCTAGCAGCAGCCAACTTCCTGTCTTTTACCAGCGTATTGGCCCAAGAGTTGCAATCCAAGATTGATGGCACTTTCCTTTTATAATATGAGTCATGGTAGAAAGAAAAGACTTGAAAAACTACTCAATTTTTTCTGATACTCTCAAATAATTAGTTACTGCTCTACAGAAAAAAAAAAAATTAAAACAAGCAGTGGCAGCTACTTATATTTATCAACTCAATTAATTTACTTAGCTTTCAATTTTAAAAAAGTATCACTCCTTCTAAATAATCTCTGATAATCTCCTAATACTTGCATATGTTAGGAAATACAAAAAACCAAGAGGTATGATTTTAAGATCTGGTTTGCAATTAGGGGCCACAACCATAATACTGTGAAGGACATTTTAAGCATATTTTTACTAGAAGAGAAAGTGAAATATAGAACATTGTTTTTAACTCTTCATTTCCTTTAGTTTACGGGGAAGGTTTACACGTGTTTTGCAATACTTATTCCATACATTGCTTTGTGTTTCCTTCCTCACAGCTTCTTCCTTCCACTTAGGCAATGTTGTAAAAAAGCAGACATCCAGGGGAGTCATGTGTGCTTGGCAGTAGTATTTCATCCTTTCCTAACTTCAGTTCCCTTACCTATAAGGTAGAAATAACTTCTGTCCTGCCTACATCACCAAGTTATTGTGAGGATCCAATGAACTTATTGCACTTCATAAATTAAGATACCATGAAAATCTGGATTCATATTGTCATCACAATTGTTACCTCTTTCGTATTCTCCACCATTCCATGCCTATCCAAATACCACTTTATTTATTTTTTTCTTTTTTAAATATTTATTTATTTATTTTGGCTGTGCCGGGTCTTAGCTGCTGCACGCGGGATCTTCATTGCAGCATGTGGACTCTTAGTTGCGGCATGCATGTGGGATCTAGTTCCCCGACCAGGGATCAAGCCTGGGCCCCCTGCATTGGGAGCATGGAGTCTTACCCACTGGACCACCAGGAAAGTCCCCAAATCCTACTGTAATTAAAATTGCTTTATCAAAGTTTATTTCTATGTGAACTTTACATTTATGCATTGTCCCTTTAATCCTGTTGTTTGGATTGTTTCTTTAAGGGTTCATACTGATAGAAGAATGAGTGTGAATGAATGTATAAGATATCAAAGCATCTACGGCAGTGCTCTGTACATCGCATGAATTCAATACATGTTCATTACAGGAACCCATGAACCCCGGTGCAAGGGTAGATACGTCCATTCCCTGCTGAAGCCTTCACAGGTTGTTTGCTGCCCAGTCTAGAGCTGGGAGAGAAGACTCTGGAGCAAGAACACCTGGGTCATATCCCAACTTGCTCAATTCTCAGTTGTGTAATCTTGGGCAAGTGACCTAAACTTCTTCATACCCTGCGCAGCTGGTTGAAGGATGGGCACACGGTAAGTGCTTAACAGGCATTTGTTGTTAGTGGACATGATGAAAACCTATGGCAAGATTTGGCCACTACTTAGCTCATCTTGATTATTCTACAACCCCTGCTCCTCCACACCCTTTCCACACACACACATTTTGAGCCCAGCCATACCTGCTTTCATTAAATTCTTGGATCATGGAACTTGGACTACTTTATCCTGCCTTAAGGCATTCGTACTTGCTTTGTTATCTACTTGGACTAGTCTTTCCACTTCCTAATTCCTACTTGTCTTTCAGAGCTCACGTAAAATATCACTTCTCTGGGGATGTCTTCCTTAATTTACAAGATTGGGTCAAGTCTTCCTGTTAGTTGTTAACATGATTCCCTGTACTTCTTTTTCAGGGCACTTATCACAATTATCATGAAATAGTTAATTTTGCAAGTCACTCTTTATCATCTGTTCTGCTAAAATTCTGTCTTATTTGCTTCTGTATTCCTAGAACTTAGCACAGTGTTCAATAAATTTTGTGGAAGATATTAGTATAAGAATAAGTAATCAGGGCTTCCCTGGTGGCGCAGTGGTTGAGAATCTGCCTGCCAATGCAGGGCACACGGGTTCGAGTCCTGGTCTGGGAGGATCCCGCATGCCACGGAGCAACTGGGCCCGTGAACCACAATTACTGAGCCTGCGCGTCTGGAGCCTGTGCTCCGCAACGAGAGGCCGCGATGGTGAGAGGCCCGCGCACCGCGATGAAGAGTGGTCCCCACTTGCCGCAACTAGAGAAAGCCCTCGCACAGAAACGAAGACCCAACACAGCCATAAATAAAATAAATAAATAAAATTTGAAAAAAGAAAATGCTCCCTATAAAAAAAAAAAAAAAAAAAAAAAAAGAATAAGTAATCAAACCACTGGGCAATCTCAAAGGCTCAACTTTCATTAAAAAAAGGCAAATTTTAAAATGTCAAAGAACCATGGTTTAGAGTATATTTAAATTGTAAATATCAATTGAATTAATACATGAAAAAGAACCTTGTATCTAGTTACTACTATGCAAATTTAAAGGATTATTGTGATTACTATTATCCAGTACCATTCAATTTCCTTCAGACCAAAACAAAAATAGTTTGTGACCTGTAAAATTTCCTGTATAATCCATGCTCCCCAGAAATGATGGAGGCTGGGGAAAGGCTATCCCAAAGATGTCCGTATACAAGTATAGTTTTGGAAAATGAGCAGGCTGTTTAGAATATTTCTATAGCACACTTCGGAGGAAGCATAGTGGATAATTATTAAATAACACACCACTAGACTAAATTCAACTTGAACAAACTGATCAACCTCCCTTTCAAGGCAGAGATTTGAACAGGTTTTCATTAACATCTGGTATTTCCCAACTCACTTTTCTCATTATTAAAGCCAATAAATGGCTCAGGTTGAGATTATCCTCAGAGGGTCTTTAGATGAGAATTGATCAGATCTATTTATTACTTGGCTTTCCAAATGTTGCCCAAAATATCCTTTGGTAATCAATGCATGACTAGCATTCTAGAACCTATTAAGAACAAAGAATTTGGAATCTGCTCTGCTCTAGGCTTCATTCCTAGTGGAAACTCTGTTAATTAATTTGCTAAGAAACCTTTTATACAAGGGACCTATTTAAAATATTCATTCCTCCTTGAAATTCCATTCAAGTAAGAAGTTTGCCCTTGCAGATAAACTTGTCTATTTTCTCTGATTAATCATGAATTCTGCACAATTCAAAATATTTTCATTTGTTCTTTTGCTTTTGATACAATCTTGACTGACTGCAGCCACTAACTTACACTAATTTTCCATGAATATCTATATATTTACCACTTGCTGAAATTTTCATTCTATGCTCAGTGTAATTGCCCTGTATAATATACTGTCAGATCTTGTAAGGAGCCTCAAAATCAAGCAAACATATGTCGATGCTAATTTAAAAACAAGGAAACAAAGAAACTGACATTAACTCTGTACAATGCCTTTTGTACATAGGTGGTAAGTCCAAGCTCCAGACATTTCCTAAGTTTGCTTGATGTTTAATAAAGCTTTAAGAAAACATATTAGTTACTTTCTTTTTCTGACATGTAATAACAATTTAGATAAAAATATATGTTATGATTTTTTTCTGAAGCATCAAGAAAGGGACATCACGGTGGTTTACTAGCTCTTAACTCCAGCAGGATTCTTTCCTTGTCCTCTTTTATATTGACTTGTCCTCAAGGACATGCCCCATTTCCAAGATGTATGGTATGCAACCAACCAACCACGTAGCAACTGACACCACAGAGCCAAGGAGATTCCGTCTGGAGGTAGAGCAATGAACTTTCCTCTTTCCCTTTCTTACAAATTACAGAAAAATGGCAGGGGATCCTGGCAGAACAGAAAGACAATGTGATTTGGGGTCAGTCCGTGGTAGGTTTGGATCCTAATTCCTCTACTAACTACCATGAAATTAGCCAAGATTCTTAACTTCTCTGTGCCTCAGTATCTTCTCAGTTAAATCCTGGTCACGCTGTTGTGAGCATCACATGAAATCATGTGTATGAATAGCCAGCCAGAGAGTAGGTGATTTCAAGGATTGGTTACTGGGGATAGTGCTATTGCTAAGAGCACTGGTGATCTCTGCATGTCCTCTTTACTCTCTCCTCAGTGAGGTGAAATGAGGATGGAGGGGCTTTTGTGACTCCAACATGGAACGAGCTAAAGTAGAATCCTAATTCAAAACAAACCAATAAGCCAACCAGTAAGAACCCTAGTATCTTTTCACTTATATGCACTACATTGGAGGCTTAAAAAAAATTACCATGTAATAAACCCACTAGCCACAACTGGTCGAGGAGGAAACGTGTGTAAGCTTCTTTCACCAGTGTAAGCTTTCTCTTGGGCTCCTCCCAGGTCTTTGCCCTCACTGTGCCCCCTGGGTGTCTGGAGTCCTTCCTGTAGTCTTTATTCCAGGATCCAGTCTCTCTACACAAGGTTCTCTGTTAGTTAAGTTGACAAACTCACTTTCAGTGTGGTATTAATGGCTCACAGTGGATTTCTAGAGTGACCTTCCAGGTGACATTTGTATTTAAGTAAGAATTTTGGCAAATAGAGTGGACAGCATTTTGGAATATGGGTCCTTTTTGGTTTTACTGTGGCAACATTTATCAAAGGATTTTTCTTAACTGAATATTAATTATAAGAGATACTGATGGAACCAGAGAAACAATGATCAAATACATTGTGGAGACACTAGGTTAAACAAAATTAAGTAGAATTTTACTATTCAGAGCCCTTAATCAGCCATGAGCCTTGTGTACCAGGAGACACTGGACTATGCAAAATCACTAAGTGGGCAACAATTTATAGAGCACTTCCTGCGTATCAGGCACTGGTCAGTAGGTGCTGGTGATACAGTGTCAAATAAGGCAGGTAAGATCCTTGCTCTCATGAAGCTGACAATCCAATGTTAAGGCTTGTGGGGGGTGGAGAGGGGAGCAGAAAATGAATATGTCAACAAATACATAAACCAGTTACTTTGAGATAATGTTATCTTTTAAGGAGGAAATAAAATACAGTGATACGGTAGAAATTAACTGGTGAGAAAAGGCTACTTTAGATGGAGTGATCTGGAAACTTCTCTGACTGAGAAGAAAGAGCTCTACAAAGTTCTGAAAGTGGGAGGAGGGAGTGGGAAGAAACGAGGGGGGGATGAGCTTGGCGTGTTCACTGTATATAACACTGACTTTGGAAATCGCTCTCCCTGAACTTCACAGAAGAATAGTGTTACACAGAACATTTTGAGAAAGAGTGTTCTATAGCTTAGGCATCCTTACACTGTTAAGTCCCTCTCTGCCTCCTGCTATCACCTGTGAGGTGGGCTGAAATACCTATCTCAGTGAAACGTTAGAAGATTTTTAAAAAGAGCCACACAGAATGTTTGGTACAAGTAGATACTCAAAACCTATTAATTTCTTTTCACTCTCTCACATTGAAAATCGTCTAGAAAGGAGATATTTAATGCTTAGTGCTATATATCTGCACTGTTTACCAGTCTCTACTGTTAAGTATTATTGCTAATTTGTTCATGCTGTAATCACTTAATCTTATTATTAATAAAATCGGATTTTATACCAGCAATATCAGAGAAAGAAAAGTAAGTGTAAAGCTATAAAATGCATAAATACCATAATAAAAGATAAATTCTTTCTTCCCCACCAAATGGCATCCTCAGAAAATTACCACTGGGTTCAGATAAAACCCTAGAGTAACATACATTTTTTTTTTCCTGAAAATGAGTTTTAATCATAAATATATATATTAGTAAATACAGAGGGCATTCTAAATATAATTATAGAGGACCACTTGTTCTGTTAATACTATAGAAAGAAATATGATCCCAGGTTATCTAAATTAAATCGAGTTTCTTACTTAAAAAAAAGTAAAGGGTATTAATTTTTCTATCTGTTCAAGAGGAAAATGTTAGGTGAACTTTTTTAGTGACTCATTTTCCACAGTTTCAGAGAAAAAAGAAAGCTGGAAATGGAGTAGATTTTAAACGTGAACAGAAAATTATCTGTCAAAACAAATACTTTCATATGACTTAGAAAGGACCTATTTAAAGGAATAATAGAGATATCTGTCTAAAAGATTTTAATCTTAAACGTACAGTATTAACATGTTTCACACCTTTTATTTCCATTATTATAGGCAACTTAGAGGTAAAATAAGATTATGCTTAAGTAATTTGTTTTCATCTTTGCTGCCACAGAATTCATAGGGGAATTTTTGATGGGCAAATTAGTCAAATATGGATAAATGAGTACAATGGAAATGGAAGGGCTAGTGTAATAAAGCAAAGTTGTAAAATGACTAAGGCTTTTAAAAAATAAAATACTGCATGCTCATCATTTAAATACAAAACAGTACAGAGATGTAGAAAGGGAAAAGTCTTCCATAGTCCCCCAACCCACAGTACCACTTTGGAGGGATAGTCATTAGTGAGAGCGTATTTTGAATGCTTCATAATATTTGACATGCAAGCAAGCATATCAAATATTTTTTACACAAATGGGTGTACTATTAAACATAATATTCTTCATCTTTTTTTAACTTTTCAATATATTTTGGAAAATGTTTCTATCAGACACAGAGCCTAGCTTCTCCTATTAATGATACCTGGTTTCTACTTAATAGATTTGTAATAATTTGTTTAGCTAATCTCCAATTAGGGTGGGCATTTAATTGTGTCTATTATTTTGCTTTTGCAAACAATGCTATTCTTTTTTTTTTTTTTTTGGCCACGTCTTACTTCCCTGGCCAGGGATCGAACCCAGGCCCTGGCAGTGAAAGCACGGAGTCCTAACCACTGGACCACCAGGGAATCCCCCCACAAACAATGCTATTCTGAAATTATATTTACAAGCCCTACCATGTTGTCTGTTGGTTGCTTTGAGTCCCTAACATCTGCCCAGCAGTATGTAGAACTGAGCAGTATAGTCTACAGAAGAAGTGGCTAGAACACACTTGCATGAAAATAGCTGCAACTGAGTGGGTCAGACAGTAAGAATCAGGAGAGGAATGAGGAGGCTGGCTTTGCCATACTACCTCATTCCGTAAAGCTGTTACACTTGGAGTACTTTTACTGTTTTCCTACTTTTTCACTTGCAAGTCCATTGACATACTTTGGAAGTAATTTTGTACCATCAGAACATCGAAGGTAAATCCTAAACTAAAGGACATTGGATAAGCACATTTCAAGTTTTTCTACCCTCTTTCTCCAGCACGTGCGCACACACACACACACACCACACACTCACTAAAACCACCACTGCCATCACCTATCTCTTTGGTATGCCTCAGTACAGGGGTTACACACACACACACACACACACACACACACACACACACACACACCCTACACTCACTAAAACCACCACTGCCATCACCTATCGCTTTGGTATGCCTCAGTACAGGGGCTAGTCTATCATGAGAGCAGCTTCCAGCGGAAGTGTCTTTCTACACACTTTTCGGCACCGCTTTCTGTGACACCATCCCCACCCCCACGTTTTTCAGTCCCACTTCTAGAGATGACAGCTCTCTAACTTGATGAATTGTGTTAGTGGGTGTTAGAGCCTTAGAAGAGAATGCTTCCTAAGCAGTATCTGTGTTGTGCATGCAATTCAACAACTATAAATTATTCAGCTACCGTATAGGAAATAAATGAGTAAGGTAGAGTTCCCTACACTGGAGAAGCTCACAGTATAATAAGAAGGTGGCTGTAAAAGGGGATGGAATACAACAAGTTCAGAATTCGCTAAAATAAAGGAAAGGGAAGGGGAAAGCCACTTAACGAACTGCCAGCAAAATTTGGTAGGGACACACAGGAGAGAGATACTTCTGGATGCTGGTATTAGAAACAATTGATGAAGAATCTGGCAGTTTACCTAGGTCTTGAGGACTCAAATATTCTTTTTTTTAGGAAAGTTATTAGAGGGAGGCCATTCTAAACCGAGGAATAACATGAGTCAAAGGTGGGTATAAGGAAACTGAATGCAGAGCAATGAGTACTCCAGTTCTGCAGGAATGTAGGACGAAGAAGAGTGGTGGGAGAGTGGGTAGCAGGGAATTTGGCCCTCAAGGAGAAGTGTGGTCTTTGTCATGGCTCTTGGAGGTAACCTCTAAACCCTTGGATAGGAGTGTCTTTGTTAATCATGGGGGGTCCCATAGACCATTGTTGATAGTTTATGCTAAGAGTTGGCTTATGTTAGGCCCCTGGATAGTTTCTGCTCACAAAATGACTTAGGATGGGGCTTGCCACACCAGAAGGACCAATGATGTGATTAGAGGGTTGAGACTTGGGGGCACATATCACTGGCCTGACCTCCAGAGAGGGAAAGGGGTCTAGAGATTGAGTTCAACCACATGGGCAATGATTCGGTCAATTGTGCCTACATTATGAAGCCTCAATAAAAACTCTGGACCCTGAAGCTCCAGTGAGCTCCCTGGCTTCCTAGTTCTCTGTGTGTATTCTCACACCTCAATGCCAGAAGATAACTCACGCTGAGGGTGACTGAAGCTTTGCAATTTGGAACCCTCCTAGATTCTGCCCTATATGCCTTGTCCCTTAGCTGGTTCAAACTTATATTCTTGGCAGAGAGAAATGTAGAAAGGAGAGTTGCTGTCATATTGTCGACGACCTTGATTGAGGCCGAGGAATAATAAATATGATATGTAATAAAAATATTTAAAGTTTTGAGCCGAGCAGTGGTATGTTAGGATGTTCTCTCTCTCTGCGTGTGCATGTGTGTGTGTGTGTGTGTTTAATTTTGAACTGGTGGAGAAAATTGACTTAAAGGCAGAGGAGAATGAAGATAAGGAAAATGGTTGGGAGACTTATTAGTTTTTTTTTGCTGCTGTAACAAATACAGCAAATACATTTAGCAGCCTAAAATAACATGAATCTGTTATCTCACAATTCTGTAGACCAAAATCAAGGTGTCATCAAGGCTGTATTCTTCCCACAAGGCTCCAGGGAAAAATCTGCTTCTGGGCTCATTCAGGTGGTTGGCAGAATTGTAGTCCTTGGGGTTGTAAGACTGAGGTCCCTGTTTCCTTGCTGGCTGTTGCTCAGGGAATCATTCTCATCTTCTAGAAGCCAACTGCATTTCCTGGCTTTATCTTCAAAGGCAGTAACAGTGGGTCAAGCCTCTCTCATGCTTTGAATTCCTCCTGCTTCTTATCTGTCTGATCTCTTTGACTGACTCTTCTGCTTCCCTCTCCCACTTTTAAGTGCCCATGTGATAATGTTGGGTCCATTCAGGTAATCAAGATAACCTCTTTAAGGATGGCATATTAGCCACCTTAATTCTACCTGCAAAGTCTATTTTGCCACAAAATGTAAAGGGTGCGATACCAAGGGATGAAGATTATGGAGTCAAAATCCTGCCTACAGCAGAAGTGAAATGAAAGTGGTGGCCATGGAAATGTAAAGGAGCAGAGAGCAAATGAGACATTGTAGAATTATACAGCTAGGGATTGTTATCTGATTGGATGTGAACAACAAATAGAGGGGAAGCTCAGAAGTGATGCTCAGGGTTCAAAACTAGGAAATCGAAAAACTAGTGATGACAATAATATTGATTAGTTATGGTGAAGTTGATCAGTTGTGCTTTAGAGTTTGAGATGCTCATAGGTTATCTAGTTGGAAATGTCCAGTAGGAAATTGATAATAAAGGACTCTGTCTTGGGAAAGGATAAGGTTATAAATAAATATTCAGGACTCACCCAAGTAAAGCTGGTAATTTAAATTGTGGAAATGGATAAGAGAAAAATATGGGATCAGAACAAAACCTTAGTGGAATGTGTACAGTTGTGGACTGAAGGAGAAAATATTACTATCACCGCATCTCTTCCACATTATTAAATAGCTCCCTAAATGTTTGTCTTGCCTACACTCTTACTCCATGCTCCAAACCATGCTCTAAAACATCAACAAAAATTATTATTACAAATCTATAAACATTTAGTGTTTCTATCTCCCTCCTAAACACAACAAGGTTCTTAGGGTGCTTTAATTCCCTGTTTAAAATTCTTATATATAAACTGCTTCCTGGAGATTTACTTTTATCAAAAAACAATTATTAGTTTTACTATCAACTATTAATTAAATTTTCTAACATAATTTTATCAATGTCTTCATTTATTGATGTTCTTTTAGTCTCATATTATCCCTCTGGGCTTACATTATTAAAAAAAATATTTGAGAATGTGCAAGAAATGTTTAACAAAGACCTAGAAGAATTAAAGAACAAACAAACAGAGATGAACAATACAATAACTGAAATGAAAACTACACTAGAAGGAATCAATAGCAGAATAACTGAGGCAGAAGAAAGGATAAGTGACCTGGAAGACAGAATGGTGGAATTCACTGCTGTGGAACAGAATAAAGAAAAAAGAATGAAAAGAAATGAAGACAGCCTAAGAGACCTCTGGGACAACATTAAATGCAACAACATTCGCATTATAGGGGTCCCAGAAGGAGAAGAGAGAGAGAAAGGACCAGAGAAAATATTTGAAGAGATTATAGTCAAAAACTTCCCTAACATGTGAAAGGAAATAGCCACGCAAGTCAAGGAAGAACAGCAAGTCCCATACAGGATAAACCTAAGGAGAAACATGCCAAGACACATACTAATCAAATTGGCAAAAATTAAAGACAAAGAAAAATTATTGAAAGCAGCAAGGGAAAAATGACAATTAACACACAAGGGAACTCCCATAAGGTTAACAGCTGATTTCTCAGCAGAAACTCTACAAGCCAGAAGGGAGTGGCATGATATACTTAAGGTGATGAAAAGGAAGAACCTACAACCAAGATTACTCTACCCGGCAAGGATCTCATTCAGACTCGATGGAGAAATTAAAAGCTTTACAGACAAGCAAAAGCTAAGAGAATTCAGCACCACCAAACCAGCTCTACAACAAATACTAAAGAAACTTCT
Source organism: Balaenoptera acutorostrata (assembly GCF_949987535.1). Lineage (NCBI taxonomy): Eukaryota > Metazoa > Chordata > Mammalia > Artiodactyla > Balaenopteridae > Balaenoptera > Balaenoptera acutorostrata. The sequence continues at coordinate 19,940,385 of NC_080084.1, read as the reverse complement.
CTAAGTGGGAAACACAAGAGAAGAAAAGGAACTGCAAAAACAAACCCAAAACAATTAAGAAAATGGTCAGAGGAACATACATATCGATAATTACCTTAAACGTGAATGGATTAAATGCTCCAACCAAAAGACACAGGCTTGCTGAATGGATACAAAAACAAGACCCATCTATATGCTGTCTACAAGAGACCCACTTCAGACCTAGGGACACATACAGACTGAAAGTGAGGGGATGGAAAAAGATATTCCATGCAAATGGAAATCAAAAGAAAGCTGGCGTAGCTATACTCATATCAGATAAAATAGACTTTAAAATAAAGAATGGTACAAAAGACAAGGAAGGACACTACATAATGATCAAGGAATCAATCCAAGAAGAAGATATAACATTTATAAATATATATGCACCCAACATAGGAGCACCTCAATACATAAGGTAACTGCTAACAGCTATAAAAGAGGAAATCGACAGTAACAAAATAATAGTGGGGGACTTTAACACCTCACTTACAGCAATGGACAGATCATCCAAAATGAAAATAAATAAGGAAACAGAAGCTTTAAATGACACAATAGACCAGATAGATTTAATTGATATTTATAGGGCATTCCATCCAAAAACAGCAGATTACACTTTCTTCTCAAGTGCACATGGAACATTCTCCAGGATAGATCACATCTTGGCTCACAAATCAAGCCTTGGTAAATTTAAGAAAATTGAAATCGTATCAAGCATCTTTTCTGACAACAGCGCTATGAGATTAGAAATGAATTACAGGGGAAAAAAAAGGTAAAATACACAAACACATGTAGGTTAAACAATACTTTACTAAATAACCAAGAGATCACTGAAGAAATCAAAGAGGAAATCAAGAAATATCTAGAGACAAATGACTATGAAAACACGATGATCCAAAACCTATGGGATGCAGCAAAAGCAGTTCTAAGAGGGAAGTTTATAGCTATACAAGCCTACCTCAAGAAACAAGAAAAATCTCAAATAAACAATGTAACCTTACACTTAAAGGAACTAGAGAAAGAAGAACAAACAAAACCCAAAGTTAGCAGAAGGAAAGAAATAATCAAGATCAGAGCAGAAATAAATGAAATAGAAACAAAGAAAACAATAGCAAAGATCAATAAAAGTAAAAGCTGGTTCTTTAAGAAGATAAACAAAATTGATAAACCATTAGCCAGACTCATCAAGAAAAAGAGGGAGAGGACTCAAATCAATAAAATTAGAAATGAAAAAGGAGAAGTTGCAACAGACACCGCAGAAATACAACGCATACTACGAGACTACTATAAGCAACTCTAGGCCAATAAAATGGACAACCTGGAAGAAATGGACAAATTCTTAGAAAGGTATAACCTTCCAAGACTGAACCAGGAAGAAATAGAAAATATGAACAGACCAATCACAAGTAATGAAATTGAAACTGTGATTAAAAATCTTCCAACAAACAAAAGTCCAGGACCAGATGGCTTCACAGGTGAATTCTATCAAACATTTAGAGAAGAGCTAAAACCCACCCTTCTTAAACTATTCCAAAAAATTGCAGAGGAAGGAACACTCCCAAACTCATTCTATGAGGCCACCATCACCCTGATACCAAAACCAGACAAAGATACTACAAAAAAAGAAAATTACAGACCAATATCACTGATGAATATAGATGCAAAAATCTTCAACAAAGTACTAGGAAACAGAATCCAACAACACATTAAAAGGATCATACACCATGATCAAGTGAGATTTATCCCAGGGACGCAAGGATTCTTCAGTATACGCAAATCAATCAATGTGATACACCATATTAACAAACTGAAGATTAAAAACCATATGATCATCTCAATAGATGCAGAAAAAGCTTTCAAAAAAATTCAATACCCATTTATGATAAAAACTCTCCAGAAAGTGGGCATTGAGGGAACCTACCTCAACATAATAAAGGCCATATACGACAAACCCACAGCAAACATTATTCTCAACGGTGAAAAACTGAAAGCATTTCCTCTAAGATCTGGAACAAGACAAGGATGTCCACTCTCACCACTATTATTCAACATAGTTTTGGAAGTCCTAGCCACGGCAATCAGAGAAGAAAAACAAATAAAAGGAATACAAATTGGAAAAGAAGAAGTAAAACTGTCACTGTTTGCAGATGACATGATACTATACATAGAGAATCCTAAAGATGTCACTATACAACTACTAGAGCTAATCAGTGAATTTGGTAAAATTGCAGGATACAAAATTAATGAACAGAAATCTCTTGCATTCCTATACACTAATGATGAAAAATTTGAAAGGGAAATTAAGGAAACACTCCCATTTACTATTGCAACAAAAAGAATAAAATACCTAGGAATAAACCTACCTAGGGAGAAAAAAGACCTGTATGCAGAAAACTATAAGACACTGATGAAAGAAATTGAAGATGATACCAGCAGATGGGGAGATATACCATGTTCTTGGCTTGGAAGAATCAATATTGTGAAAATGACTATACTACCCAAAGCAATCTACAGATTCAATGCAATCCCTATCAAATTACCAATGGCATTTTTTACAGAACTAGAACAAAAAAAATCTTAAAATTTGTATGGAGACACAAAAGACCCCGAATAGCCAAAGCGGTCTTGAGGGAAAAAAGCGGAGCTGGAGGTATCAGACTCCCTGACTTCAGACTATACTACACAGCTACAGTCATCAAGACAATATGGTACTGGCACTAAAACAGAAACATAGATCAATGGAACAAGATAGAAAGCCCAGAGATAAACTCACGCACCTACGGTCAACTAGTCTGTGACAAAGGAGGCAAGGATATACAATGGAGAAAAGACAGTCTCTTTAATAAGTGGTGCTGGGGAAACTGGACAGCTACATGTAAAAGAATGAAATTAGAGCACTCCCTAACACTATACACAAAAATAAACTCAAAATGAATTAGATTCCTAAATGTAAGACCAGACACTATAAAACCCTTAGAGGAAAACATAGGAAGAACACTCTTTGACATTAATCACAGCAAGATCTCTTTTGACCCACCTCCTAGAGTAATGGAAATAAAAACAAAAATAAACAAATGGGACCTAATGAAACTTCAAAGCTTTTGTACAGCAAAGGAAACCATAAACAAGACGGAAAAGACAACCCTCAGAATGGGAGAAAATATTTGCTAACGAATTAACAGACAAAGGATTAATCTCCAAAATATACAAACAGCTCATACAGCTGAATATTAAAAAAACAAACAACCCAATCCAAAAATGGGCAGAAGACCTAGATAGACATTTCTCCAAAGAAGACATACAGATGGCCAAGAAGCACATGAAAAGCTGCTCAACATCACTAATTATTAGAGAATTGCAAATCAAAACTACAATGAGGTATCACCTTACACCAGTTAGAATGGGAATCATCAGAAAATCTACAAACAGCAAATGCTGGAGAGGGTGTGGAGAAAAGGGAACCCTCTTGCACTGTTGGTGGGGATGTAAATTGATACAGCCACTATGGAGAACAGTATGGAGGTTCCTTAAAAAACTAAAAATAGAATTACCATATGATCCAGCAATCCCATTCCTGGGCGTATACCCAGAGAAAACCACAATTCAAAAAGACACATGCACCCCAATGTTCATTGCAGCACTATTTACAATAACCAGGTCATGGAAGCAACCTAAATGCCCATCGACAGACAAATGGATAAAGAAGATGTGGTACCTATATACAATGGAATATTACTCAGCCATACAAAGGAACGAAATTGGGCCATTTGTTGAGACGTGGATGGATCTAGACACTGTCATAGAGAGTGAAGTAAGTCAGAAAGAGAAAAACAAATATTGTATATTAACGCATATATGTGGAACCTAGAAAAATGGTACAGATGAACCAGTTTGCAAGGCAGAAATAGAGACACAGATGTAGAGAACAATCATATGGACACTAAAGGGGGAAAGCCATGGTGGGGTGGGGATGGTGGTGTGATGAATTGGGCGATTGGGATTGACATGTATACAGTGATGTGTGTAAAATGGATGGATAATAAGAAACTGCTGTAAAAAAAATAAATAAAATAAAATTCAAAAATTAAAAAAAAAATGTGAATGAGGATCTGTGAGCTGTACACTCTCTTACTTAGTCTTTGTGTGTTTGAAATGCCTTTATTTTGCCTTTTGCTCTAAAATGACTAGATGAATGTAACACTGTGTTCTTTTCCCTTCGTACTTTGAAGATATTGTTCTATTATTTTTTAGTTTTTATTATTGCTGTTAAGAAGTCAGCTTCAGTCTAATTTGTGATCCTTTGTAGGGAATCTTTTTCCCTATGGTAAATTTAAAGAATTTTTAACAAAAATCTTTGATGATGTGAAGTTTTACAAGGTTGTGCCTAAGTCTGAATTTATGTTTATATGCCATTCAGTTCCTGTAGCAAACGTTTGAGCTGAGATGCCGTGTTTTTTAAAAATTCTGGAAAACTCTCAATTCTGCTCTTGACAGGTATAGCTTCTCTGCCATTCTCTCTGCTTTTCTTCTGAAACTGATTGAATATACTTCGCAGTCTTTCAATCATCTAACCATATATCCTAATTGCACTTTTCATATTTATTACCTCCTTATCTGTGAATAGATTTTTGGGTACCTATTATTACTGTTTTTCTTTTCTCTTCAATCAGGTCTAGCTTTGAGTTTATCTCTTATGTAGCTCTTTAATTCAAAGGTTATTATTCATATTTAATATTTCTAAATTTTTATACCCATTTTTGTTTATTACAAGCTGATTTTTCAAGGATTTTAGCTTTATTTTTATCTTGTTGAGCTTTATGTACATACTTATTTTAAAATCTTTATTTTCAGTTGAGTTGATTTCATGATCTGATTTTTAAATTCTGTTATCTATCTTTATTAGCTTTTGCTTGTTTAATGTTTTGAAGTTTTCATTTGTGGAGTAATCTTGAGTGTTCATTTTCTTTTCTCCTTTCTGTCTTCTTAGCTATCTAGTAGTTTTTTAGTTTTGTATGTGTTTCTCCTGCTCCCTCTTCCCATTGACACTCAGGCCAGAGTCACACCTTATAACAGCTGTTTCATGGCTCTGGGTATATCATGGATGTGGTCACCAAACTCTCAGTTGCCTTGGCTAGGTCCTGGTCAATAGGCTATGTCTTTGTCTTCCAACTTCTGTAGGTTCACAGTTTTCTATAGTCATAGTGTATTAGTTTTCTAGGGCTGCCTTAGCAAAGTACCATAAATTAGGTGAATTAAACAACAGAAGTTTATTGTCTCACAATTCTGGGTCCTATAAATCTGAGACCAAGATGTTGACAGTGTTGGTTCTTTATGAGGGCTCTAAGGAAGAATCTCTTCGATACCTCTTCTCTAGCTTTTTGTGGTTTCCTGGCAATCTTTGGCATTCCTTGAATTTTAGAAGCATCAGATCATCACTGCTTTCATCTGCACATGGTTTTCTCCCTGTGTGCATGTGTCTCCAAAATCTCCCCTTTTTATCAGGACACCAGTCATATTAGATTAGGACCCACCCCACCTTAATGATCTCATTTTAACTTGATTGCTTCAAGGTACTAGGGGTTAGGACCTCAACATATGCATTTTGCGGGGGGGGGGACACAATTCAATCCATAACACATACCCACAGGAAATTTTCCTTGAAGGCATCCCCTTTTTATCTTTTTTAACTTCCCTATGCTGCTGACTTCAAGCTACAAACCTAGCTTCAGACCCTCTTCTCAAGTGGAGCATTGTGGTTGTCTTTGACTCACAAGAGCTGACCTTGGGTGCAAAGTGGAGTAAATTCTTAGCTTTAGCTATTTTTGTTATGCATTTTCAGTTGCCTTTCAATTTTTTAATCTAGAGTTATTATATGTTGGGTATAAAGAAGATATGTTGAAGTATGAACTAACACCAAGTTAATGCATATTTCTAGTTCAATTGCCCTAAGAATACTAAATGAATCATACTTTTGGTACTAAAGTTCACATAAAACACATACAATCAAAGTAACTTTGGAAAAATAAGAACAACAGGAGAATGGAACTAACATGAACAGCTAGATATTAAAATGTATTCCAAAACTCAGTTATTAAAACAATATGGTACTGACAAAAAGACAAATCAGTAGAACAAACTGCAAAGCTCAGAAATAGACCTATGTCCATGGAAATATTTTGGAGATATTCTTGGGGTGCAATTAAAATCAGCAGAACAAATATGGGTTACTCAATAAGTGAATGTATTTGGTTAACTATTTGGAAAGATGTAGTTTGAACGATACTTCAAGCCTCTCAACACAATGATAATTCAATATTAAAAATGAATAAAATCACTTGAAAATATAGCTGAATATTAATTAGAACATGGCTGAAAGGTGATTTTTTAAAGGAATAAGAAAAGAGAAAGAAACCACAAAGAGGAAAAGAGACATATTAAAACAACTAATAAATAAAGGAAACAATAAACTATAAATTAGGAAACTCTAAATACATGGAGAACACTTACAAAACCCTAAGAATGGGATCAGAGTACCCATTGGAAAAGTGGGTGGTCAGTTTATTAAAAAGAGTGAAAACAATAATCAAAATAATACAAAGTAAAACAAAGATGAAAGAAATACAAACCAAAGTAGACCAAGAACATTCATACAGTTGCTGTTAGGAGTTAAATAGAAACAGTCATTCTGAAGGGTTACTTTACAACACGAAACAAAATATTTATACCCATCAAATTTGCATGTTCTGTGAATTTACACCAAGGAAAAAAAATCAAATATGTGCACAGAGTTTCCTGTATAATATTATTCATCAAAGTATTAAATATAGCAAAAGGATATATAGTAGAAATGTGAGATATGTGACTTATTAAATGATTAATGGCACATCTATGAGATATAATGATGAAACTAAAAATCATGTAGAAGAATATTTACTGATTTGAAGATACGTCCCATGAAAAAAATCATGTTCAAAATATCACAAATGTGTGTGTATACATATGTATATATCTGAAAAAATAGACACCAATGTTTCCTTTTGTCTGGGTTATCTTTGGATAATAGGATTACGTGTGATTTTTATTCCTTGATTTTATTTTTGCACTTTAAAAACCTTTCTGCGGGCTTCCCTGTTGGCGCAGTGGTTAAGAATCCGCGTGCCCCTGCCTGCTAATGCAGGTTCCAGCCCTGGCCCGGGAAGATCCCACATGCCATGGAACAACTAAGCCCGTGCGCCACAACTACTTAACCTGTGCTCTAGAGTTCCTGTGCCACAACTACTGAAGTGCCACAACTGTGCCTAGAGCCCATGCTCCGCAACAAGAGAAGCCACTGCAATGAGAAGCCTGTGCACCGCAATGAAGAGTAGCCCCCGCTTGCTGCAACTAGAGAAAGCCCGTGCGCAGCAATGAAGACCCAACACAGCCAAAAAATAAAATAAAATAAAATAAAAATAAAAACCTTTCTGCATAAACTATACATGTCTTTTGTGATGAGACGAAAATAACAACAGTTTTACAAAACCACTGTCAAAAATTTTTTCCTTATTTTTAAACCAAACCTCTCATGTTACTGTCAAGATAATTTTTTTCCCTTTTTTTATCTGCAGTGGAGATACAGAACAAGGAACTACTATTTTTGTGCAGAATATCACCTATACATTACAACCCTCAGGTATTTTAGGACTGTTTTAAAATTGCCTTCAACGTTTTTGTCTTTTGAGTAAATTAATCAACTCTTCCAGAATTTTACCTTATGTATTATTTTCAAGCCTTTCCTATCACTATGGATTCACTGAACTTTCTGAACTCTTAGATAACCAAAAGTCTTTATTACAGAATCAGATAAAATAGAACACATGAAAAACTGTCAATATGGTAAATTGGAGATCTGCTCCAGAGAAATACCATAATGGAAAGTCAGTGGTTAATGGTAAGAATGTGTCCCCTAGCACTTTTGTGCATCCAAGCCATCCTGTGTGGATGTCTCCTGGCAACAAATGGTACTCTTGGGTGCAGAAAGAGTTAATGTAGCTTCCCAATGCACCTAATTTATTTCTGGAGACTGTTTTATTCACTTATAGAATTTGGCTCATCATTATACAGGTCCCTTTGCTAATAGTATTAAAAAAAAAACAAAACTATTTTCCTTTTTTTATAGTTTACTGACATAATTATTTATTTTTATACTGCCCACAAATCAAGTTAGTTTAGTGCAGAAATTCTCATTTTGGGAGATTTTGAGGATTATCATTTTGGGCATGTCATAGACTGCTCTGTGAACGCAGCCTGGTTAAACTAACATTTCTGCCAGCCCTGAAATTTGAATGATGTTATAGAGAAAAACAGGTTGGTTTGTTAAAAAAAAATTTATTGACCTTGACATACACATCTGGTAACTTCAAAAAAGTTAGAACCAATCTATCATTGGATTATGGAACTATTGTTAGAATAGGTAAGTAAATTAAAATATATATTGCATGAAACATTAATATATTTTTAAGAAAAACAATGGATTTGGAATTCATCCAGTTTTTCATTTAATGCCGTTTCATTTTATGCCATATTGCAATGATATGAAGGATTACTAGATTTGTTTATATAAGGACATCACAATACATATTTAGATAAATATCTATTATTGGGTTTCAAGTTCTCCAACTAGTTAGCAGCTTATACAGAAATATCTCAATTAACCTTATCTTTCATGCCAATCTGTGATGCTTTATATTTTTGAGATGGAGTCTTCCAAACCAGAAAATAATCCCTGATTATAAATTAAGCCTCTTTCAAAGCAGCATGTGATATTTGAGATCACGATATTTCTATCTAAGAAGTAGAAATAGCAGTTTGGATTGTGTGACTAAGAATGTAACCCTCATTTTTATGAGATAGATATGTTTTCTGTGTACTCATCAACTCTTAGAATGTTGCTTATTGATTCTTAAAATATTTTTTCACAAGTAAAAGGTTCAATGCATAGAGATTTATACACTGTGAAAAGTTTGGTGCTATAAAGTTGGACAAAGAATTATTTTATACCTTTAGCACTTTGGCAACTGGATGCTGTTCTTCTATGTATCCACTCTGCTGTAACTTTATATGTAAGTCATTGTGCTGGTTAAAGACAACCTAAGAATGGTCTTTCTTCACGAAGAAATCTTCATGAGTTTTTGTATAAACTCAAATGGCTTTTTTCCCCTATACATTATATAACCTTGAGCATGGACACTGAGTATTATCTTTTCTTTTAAGAAAAGATAATACTCAGTGTTTTAGAATTTCTGGCGGTGTAGGAGGAGGTCATCAAGAGGACATGACTGCCAGACGACTCCTAGAGCGGTCTCTCTCTTTCTCACTCGTGTCCTTTCAAAGTACGCTCCACCCACCCTTGCCACAGCTGGAGCCGTTTTCCAGGATGTAAGCTTGAGAGAGTAATGTGTTACTGAGACCATCTGCACGGTATACCTGACTGAACACCGAAAAGGTCTCCCTATAAGCTGTTAGGATTCTGGCGGGCCGGTTCCGAGACTCAACTTGCGTCGCCCAAGACAAGCCTTGTTTGTAAGTTTCCTTATTAAACCTGCCACCCGCCAATCTGGAGCCGTTTGTCTCTTTCTTTTTTGGGGGTGGGGGGAGGGGAATTTCAGATTTCACCTGGGAAGCTCCCGAAGTTTCGAACCAAAGGGCAGTGATATAAATTTGAAATGTTCTAAGTGTCTTTGAGCTTTGTGGTTTCTTGCTGCCTTGAACTTTGAGTATAACCGTGCATGTCTGAAAAATTTCCCCGCGTTTGTCTTACCTTCTCATGAAGAAGCCGGAAAACTTGCTTCCTATCTTCCTTTGAAGCTGGAGCCCAGACATGTGCCCTCATCTCCTCCAGGCATGTCAGCAGGATAGTCCAACGTGGAAGTAAGCAGGCTGAGGAAGGATGTCCTGCGCAAAATCCATTTTTTGGGGTGCGGGGGCGTGACGAGGGCAGGCACCTCCGGCTTGGGTGATGGTGGTGGGGGTCTGGGCTGTGTCCGAGTGCAGGAGCGGCATTCCGGCAAACACCAGGAGCAGTGAAGTACTCAGGTTCTTTGCAACAAATTTAAAAAACCTGTAGTACCTGCAGCTTGTTAGTAGGAGTGCCCGTGGCAGTTGATTTTCTCGTTACCCTTGTGCGGCGTGGCTCAGAGCATTTTTTTTTCAAAGTTTAGTCTTAAGCCTGGTTCTCCAACCCTCTCAACTAATCTTTAGCCATTAAGCTTTTTCTTTCTTTCTTCCTTTCTTCCTTCCCTCCTTTCTTTCTTTCTTTTTCTCTTTCTCTCTCTCTCCTTTCTTTTTCTTTCTTTCTCTCTCCCTCCCTCCCTCTCTCCCTCTCCCCCTCCCTCCCTCCCTCCATTCCTTCCTTCCTTCCTCTCTCTCTGTCTGTCTCTCTCCCTCCCTCTCTCCCTCCCTCCCTCCATTCCTTCCTTCCTTCCTCTCTCTCTGTCTCTCTCTCTCTCTCTCCCTCCCTCCCTCCCTTCCTCTCTCTCTGTCTCTGTCTGTCTGTCTGTCTCTCCCTCTCTCTCACTTTCTTGCTTGCTTGACCAGACACACTCAGCTTCTGTGGTTTCAACTGAGAATCCCGCCACAGATCATTTTTAATTGCTTTCTTATTGTGAAAAAAAATTTTTTTTTTGCTTAGACACCTGATTTTATCTCCTCTCTTAGTATACCAACTTACACTTTTGAAACATTTTTTTACTGGTTATCGTAGAGTTTCTCTTACACTTTTTTAACCATTCCAAATCCATCTTCAATTAAAACTATCCTGCTTCATGGGTAGTGCAAGTACTTTATACGTGAGTGTTCCTAATATCTCCCTTCAGTGTCTTATAATATTTCTGCCATTTATACACTTACTCATATGCTATAATTGCACAAAAATGCACTGTTGCTATTACTACTTTAAATAATCAGTTATCTTATAGCTCAATTAAGAATAAGAAAAATGATAGATTTTATTTTACCTTAATTTATTGCTTTTCCATACATAGCTCTTCCTTTCTTTGTAAAGATCTGAGTTTCTGAACTGTGTTTTTTCCTTTCTGCCTAAAGAACTTCTTTTAACAGTTCTTGCAAGGAAAGTCTAGTAGCAATGAATTCCCTCAGTGTTTTGTTTGTTTGTTTGTTTGCCAGAGATGTCTTTATTTCTCTCTCACATTTGAGGAGAATTTTGCTGGATATAGAGTTCTAGGTGTTTTTTTTTTTTTTTTTCTTTTTCAACGCCTTAAATATTTCATTCCACTCTCCATTAGAGCCCTTAGCATGTTAATCATAAGTATTTTAATTTCTGTTTTATAATTCCCATGTCTGTCATATCTCAGTCTTAGTCTGATGATTTCCTTGTCTCTTCAGGATTTATTTTTTTATTTTTGATGTTATTTTTTGCTTTTTGGTACACATTGTTATTTTTGTTAGTAGCTAGATATGTTTCATGGAGTAATGGGAACTAAGGTAAATAGGTCTTTATCGTGAGGATTTTTGTTAATCTGGTTAGGAGTTGAGCTGTGTTGAGCGTTTGCTGTAGCTGTAGGTAGGAGAGGCTTAAAATCCCTTTAGCGTACTTATTATTGTTTCCCCTCTTGACTTTGGGCTTCCCTAAGAAATCCTTATTTTTTTTTAATTCTTTTAATTTTTAGAAAAGATTTATTATTTATTTAATTTATTTATTTTTGGCTGCATCGGGTCTTAGTTGCAGCACTCGGGATCTTCCTTGAGGCATGTGGGATCTTTCATTGCAGCGCACAGGATCTTCATTGTGGTGCGTGGGCTTCTCTCTAGTTGTGGTGTGTGGGTTTTCTCTTCTCTAGTTGTGGCGCGCAGGCTCCAGGGCACATAGGCTCTGCAGTTGCGGCACGTGGTCTCTAGTTGAGGTGCACAAGCTCAGTAGTTGTGGTGCATGGGCTTATTTGCCCCCCAGCATGTGGGATCCTAGTTCCCTGACCAGGATGGAACGTGCGTCCCCTGCATTGTAAGGCGGTTTCTTTACCACTGGACCACCAGAGAAGTCCCTAATTTTTTAATTTTTAAAAAATTTTTATTGGCGTATAGTTGCTTTACAATGTTGTGCTAGTTTCTGCTCTACAGCAAAGTGCATCAGTTATATGTTTACGTATATCCCCTCTTTTTTGGAAGGAAATCCTTCTTAGAGTCTGAGTCTTGCAGCTCTTTCAGCTGTAATCCAGGGTTATTCTGTTGGAGCCCTGTGTGCAGTGGTGAGGTGTGGGCAGAGGAAGCACCGCATAGTCTTGTGATTAAATCTTTTAGTGGGGCCTGTTTCCCACCTTCACAAGTTGTTGCTCTCACACTATAGCTTTTACCCCTTGAGGTGAGACAGGAAGGATAAAGAAGCCTGGATTGGGAGAAATGCCCTTCCCTCAGGTAAAACATGGCCTGCCAAAGTCTTCTCCCCTGGAGGGTAAGCTTTTGTTATGGAGAACACTGGCTTTATTTCCTAATCATTACCCCTTTCCTCCCCCTGCCAGACCCAAGAGAGAATCCTTCTTCACCATAAGATCCTGGTGGGTTTCCCAGAGGTAAAATTCACAAAAATATGAGGTCCCCTTTAAAAGTGAAGTCCCTGGAGTTTTTCACTCTCATGATAGTTTACACTCAGCCTTCAGCAGTTTGTTAAAATTACCAGTTAAGTGTTCCTGCTATTTTATAGTTTGTGTGCAGCTATCACTGTGACTCTCCAGGTTCACCTGTCTCTCCAGATTTAAGAGAGACTAACTGTCCTGCAACCACAGTTTTCTGATGTGTCCAATAAAAGTCACTGATTTTTAGTTTGTTAGAGTTTTCTTATTTTAAGGGTGGGAGTGACAACTTCCAAGCTCTTGCCATGTTGTAGCTGAAACCATATATCCCTGGATTTACTTTTTATACATGTAAAGAGTGATGTTTTGAAAAGACAGATTGAAGAAAATCTATTTATCAAATGTGTTTAGCTTTGGAAAAATACTATCTAGAGATATATTGGGAGAGATCAGATGAAATTTTAGGTTAGATACATAATGGAAAGTAAAACTTGTACAGTAGGCTCCCTTAATCAGTGGAAATACTTTCTTATTCTGCACCCACCTTATTGGATGCCCACCTAAGGCAGAGAAGGTCACCTGAGGCCTTGCAAGGGGGTCTGATGAAAGTATTGCCTCCAACTGAGGTGTTTTCCCTATTCACTGGGCCACTGATGGGATTGTGAAGGGCTCACAACTTCCTCTCCATTCAAAACTGAAGCTTTTTATCAATATCATAGTTCTCTAAACCAAAGAAGTAAAACTAGAGCATTCAGGACCTCTTAGCAAAATCAGCCTCCAAGGGTAGTTTTGAAATAATGTGCCACGTCTTACTACTTAATTGTGGATGGTTACTTCACTTTGAAGAATCTGCCTTCTCCTCTCGCACTTGATTTACAGCAGCAGTTTTAGAATCGTGTGTTCTGCTGGAATTAGTGCTTCTTATAGAAGTTAACCAGTGTCTGGTGCCACCTTTTTTTTCAGACCATTAGGAACATTCTCAAAACCCTGTGGCTCAGGGCAGCTTGAACAACTGTTCTCAGCATGCTGCAGTGTCACAAACATACCCCTGGTCAGCTTTTAAATTGGTGCTGATTTTCAAATCAAATCAAATTGGTTGTTGATTTTATTTGACTAATCCAAATTTACAAGACGTATTAAAGGAATCCAACATGATATGTCTTAACGATATTTTATTTATTTTATTTTTAAGATTTATTATTTATTTATTTATTTATGGCTGTGTTGGATCTTAGTTGTGGCGCACAGGATCTTCGTTGAGGCATGTGGGGTCTTTCACTGCAGTGCATGGGCTTCTCTCTAATTGTGGCTTGTGGGCTCCAGAGCGCATGGGCTCTCTAGTTTGCAGCATGCAGGCTCTCTCGTTGAGGCGCGTGAACTCAGTAGTTGTGGCACGTGGGCTTAGTTGACCCTTGGCATGTGGGATCTTAGTTCCCTGACCAGGGATCGAGCCCATGTCCCATGCATTGGAAGGCGGATTCTTTACCACTGGACCACCAGGGAAGTCCCTTAATGATATTTTAAAATGAGGGCATTTTATTGGACACACCGAGCTAACGGACAGTTTATGAAGCCATCATTTACCTTCTCTCTTATTTTGGTGAATAATTTTAGGTTTGCAGACATATTTCTTTCATAAGGAGCTTTACTGTTCTTTATTCAACGCTATTACCCAGAGTAAAAGCCTAAGTCTGCACAATGGCCCAAAATACCTATTAGCTCTCTGATCTCACCTCCTTGTTCTCTTCCCCTCGTAACTTCCCTCTGTCTATGGCTTTCTTGCTGTTTCTTGAACACATTATGTGTGTTCTCATTGTAGAACTTTTGTACTGGCTATTCCTTCTGCCTGAACTATTTTTTATTCCTAATAAATGCATGTGTAACTCTCTTGCCTCCTTCATCTCAATTAGACCTATCTTGAGCACCTTATTTAATTTCTAACTTGCCCTCCCCTTGTTTTCTTCATCCCTGTTAATCCAATCTTCTTTTGTTTCTCCTGAGTCACTTTCCATGCTAACATGCTAATAATTTACTCATTTACATTTTTAAATTATTTATTGTCTGTTGTCTCCTGCTAGAATGTAAGTTTGAGGAAGGTGGTATCTTTCCAGATTTTGTCCCATGATAGAACCAGAGCATCTAGAACCCTGTAGGTGCTTGCTGCACTGTTGTTGAATGAAGGAATGATCAAGCCTTTATACTGTGCTAATTCTATGTCCCAGGCACTGTGCTAGGGAAAATGATGATGAATTAGACATAGGTCTGGCACTTGATAAACAGACCAGTGAAAAACATGACACTGGTAGTAAAAGGGAATATGATTTGGAGAGTGTTGAGCAAAAAATGATGCATATCTAAACTAGAGCTATAGCAGTGGAAATGGTTTAAGGATAAAATTCGGAGAAATATTCATAGGAAAAACTAAAGAAGTTTTGGCAATTGGATGGTAGAGCATGAAGGAGAAACATGTAAAAATAATTCTGATATCTCTAAATTGTGATTATCAATGCAGGGAAATAAACACACTTAGGAAGTGAATATATAGACTCAATTATATATATGTTAAATATAAGCTACTGGTGGTATGTTCAGGGGTTGATGTTAAATATGATATAAATGGAGAGCATGAGAGAAAGATCTGAGCTGCAGATGTAAATCTGAGGGTCATTACTATTTTGGATGATATTTTCAGAGAGGGGGAAAGTGAAGAGGATCTAGATGAGCAGAGAGGACACTGAGAACAGCAATTTGAAAGGAGAAGAAAGACCTATGAAGGAGAGAATGACAAGATGAGCCTGGAAAGGTAAGAGAAAAATCAAAGAAGAAAAGTTTAGGCAAGGAGCAGGAAATAGTGACAAAGTTTGCAGAGACATGCACACACCATGGAGAGATTAAATAAGACAGTACATTATCTGAAATATATCAACTTAGAACTTATATATCCCAGTTTAAAAATAGATGTGTTTGAAAGACATGTGTGCCTATGACTTTGGGAGAAAAGAGTTTTAGTAACATATGATTGATTGCAGTTCAGAAGTCATAAAAGTTCCATGTACTCTTTGCTATATTGCAATATCATGCAGTGCTTATTATTTAATTTGGAAAGATTCTAGAAAGTATATGTGTTCGTGAGCTGTCAGTTGATGGATTTATAGTGTGAAGAGTGCATCTTTCTATTTGATAGAAAACATATATTTATATGTGCTTTAAGTATATGCAAATGTGTATGTATAGGTCTTTTATCTATACATAGAGAAATGAGCGACATTGAGGGTGATTCAGTTATTGTGTTTAATACAGTGTAATACTAGTTTCCTGGAGGAATTTGCCGGCTTTAATAATGAGGCATATTGCTCTGAATATTTAGTATGAATGTGAAATATTGATTATCTTTATTTCCTTGGACATTTAAAAGCTTTTCATGAAGAAAGGTAGTATGCCTTTACTGAAAATGAGAATGTACATCTTTATGAGTGTCAATGTTTATATGTTAAACTTCATTATGTGGAGGCTGCATAAGAATACTTTATGCTTCTGGCATCTGGGTTTTCACTTAATTTGTGGCTGTTTTCTCCATGTATATTACTGATTAAGAGCATAATAACAGGAAGAACACATATTTTGCATCTTTTGGCTTTTTGAGTATCTGAATAAATGCATTTTACTTTTCTACCCTGCCACCATGGGATGTCATTTTTAAAAATGCCTGTTTCTAGACCTTTTTGAACATGTTAGAGGCAAGTGTGAGATGAGAACCTGTAAAAGCAGGAAGGACAGGAGAAGTTATGCTGTGTATGACAACATTGTGAACAGTATTAGAGGGCGATCATGATGGGAAACCATCAAAACGTTTTAAGGGAATGGTGAATAAAGTCCGATGTAATAGCATTCAAAACGGTCTCTTGCTGTGGCCACGAGATGGGTGGTGTTAAAGGTGGGACACATGGTCATCTTCATTGTATCCATGGAGCCCAGCATATTTTCTTATATATTGTGGGTGTTTGATAAATACTTGCTAAGTGAAAGTAAATGTTCTAGGCTTATCTCAGGAGTATATCAGGCAGAGGAAACATGTGCACAAGCTCTGAGGCATGAAGAGTTCTGACACATCAGGAAACTGCGTGTGGTTCAGAGGGAGAATGGAGTTGGTTTTACAAAGTAGACTATTAGGCTAAAAAAATGAAGCCTTGTAGGAAATTGAAAACCACTTCCAGATTTAAAACAAAGAGTTGCACTAGATTTGCACTTGAGAGAAGGTTCTGGTGGTAACCTAGATGAATTGGCTTGTGAGGGAAGGGGACCCACAAAGGTAATCCTGGCTGAGAAGGCAAATGAAATGTTACGGCAGCCAATGCAAGAGAGAGATGCAGTTAAAAGGTACAGAAACATTAGGTAGAAACTAAAAAGTAGCCACTGGATTTAGAATCATTTCATGATTATTGTCTTTGCACTCCCTTTGGAGAGCTGAAATTAGATGAACAGGGATCGAAGCATGAGCAGGAAATGAGCAAATAGAAAAGGCAAGTTTACAAAATTATTTCTAAGAGCTTGGCTGGGGAGGAAATTTGGACACAGAGAAACTGTAGGATTTAAAATGTTTTCTGTGTTCAGAGGAACCAAGATTGATGTCTTTACGTAAACAATAGAGAGAGGGAGCTTGAAATTATAGGAGAGAAGGGTGAGCATATTCTGTTTGAGGAAGGAAAAGAAACCAGAACATACGTGGAGGGATTAATCAGCCCTCGATAGCAGGAGGGACACCTAACTGTCTACCGTGGGAGAAAAGGAAGTAATAATGGTTGTAGAGGTAAATGAATTTGTAGGTGGAATTAAGAAGTAGACTACTGAAAGAGAACTGTCGTTGTTGGCCAAAAATGCAGAAATGCATTAGGAAAACTCATTAAGCAATTTTCAATTAATGGAGCACTGGTAAAGAGCTTACTGTTTAAAATTGGCCTAAAAAGTACCATTGAGGCGCATAACACAATAGTTGGACTAAATGCAGATTTATAAACTAATGATGCTATTCTCCTTGACTGTTGACTTACTTGCACTTTACTTATTAAAATAATACCTTCTGGGCAAGACATTTTTTTTCAGTGTTTTATTTATTTTCTTCAAGGTGAATTAATAAAAATTTAAAAATACATATTTGTACCTTTTTCCCTAATTTCTCCCTCCTCAAAAATTCTCTTGTTCAGAAAATTATTATTCCTAAAACTGCTGTCATTTGCAATTACCTTATTGTAACACATACCTATATTATTATTTCCTTTCAGAAAGGAGAGAATTGTCATATTTTATGCATTTTTAAAAACCATCTAATGTATCATCGTGTAGTCACTACTCTATAAGTAATTATGAAGTCAAAAAAATCACCACTGTAGCATGATGTCGTAAAAAAAAAAAAAGTCTAACAAAATGTCTCACATAGGAGTTAATAAATGTTTAGAGAATCCAAATATTTGTTGGAAGCCAGGCCAAATTAAGACCCGGTCTCTGGCACGGTTGTGTTCCTCTGTGACTTTGGGCTGCATCCTTGATGCGTCAGCAGTCTTGACAGAGGGTACTGCAGCCTCGGTGCAGACATTAGTAGGCATTGGCAGAAGCAGCCTTTACATTGGCAGGGATTGTGAACAGTGACGGCGCTTTGGGGAAGCTCAGTGGTGATCCTGTCCGAGGGCACTGGAGGCCCAGCTCCCGATCCTGGCACAACAGACCCCCCTGGGGTGCTCGAAAGATCGAAATCGCAGATCTGACACTATTATCAGGGAACTCATCTGTGGAGACCAGCGAGACATCTCTGTGGCAAACCCAGAGGCATCGAGGAGATACTGAGGTGAAAGATTCAGGATATTCAAAAAGCAGAGACAGAGAAATACTATACCCGAGCTGATATAAAAATACTCATTTTAGTCCCCAGATGGGACGGCCAGGAAAACAAGGGTTTCATATCTAGAGGCCTTAGATGCCCCCTTTTCTTCTCTTACCACATTTTGCTGCTATTACTACTGCTGCTACTACTACTAGTACTACTGCTACCAGTACAATTGCTAAAATGATAGAAACAATAATGATAGCAACATTTCATAGCAGTGGCATTTTATAGCATGCTTACCTACGATTCCATACTAGTACTTCGTTAATAGTTTTATCTGAATCATCTCATTTGATTCTCAAAAAGATAAATCCATAAGATAGATGATAGCCTTATTTTATAGTTTAAGGATGTTGTAAAATTGAAACTTAAAGAGATCAATCAATAGTCACGTTCACATACCTGGTTCATGGGGCCAGGACTCCTACTATTAGTTCGGCTCTTAGTGCTAAAATGTCTTTCACCCTTTGCTACAGATGGGATCGTAGGACTCAAGACACTCCTCACTCTTGTGTTCTGCAGACTCACATGGGACAGTTTTAAGGAATGTCCCCTGTGGCAAATATGCTGGCAGAGAAGCTTTCCTTCTTCATTTTTGTCTCTGAATAAGCAACTTTGTTTAGCTTGTTTAAATAGGAACCCATTGTATTATAAATTGATAATCAAATATGAACTTACACAAATTAGTCTGATTATAGCAGAAATTACAGCTTCATTGCATAAGATATTAGATGTTTGGTTATTTTGACTTGAACGTATCATTACATTTAAGCTTTCTATTCCTTTAAGATTGTTAAACATCTTTGTGAATAAAATAATAACCCTAACTCTTATATTGATAATTTTGGTTTTATTCATAATATGATTATGATATCCTGCTCATATTAAACAAATGCACTGAAGAAGAGTTACTATTTTCTAAATATGTTCCTTATACTTATTTTTAAGTTAATATCATAAAAGTTTAATAGAACTTTGCCTTATAACTAGTTCTTCTTCTGGTGTAGGTCATTTATTATTAGCACTAAGCAACAAGGCCGGTTACTTATGCAATAGTAAGGGTTAGTGAAGTAGTTAACAAAGGAAATCAGATGCTCTGTGATTTGACCAAGCTGTGACAGTGTTTACTTTTAAATTATTATGTATAATTTGTGAAATGGAGCCCCCCCCAATACATTGCAATAAGTAATAATAAACATTTTGAATAACATAATAAAGATTTGGACTTCCTCATATGTGTCACCAAAAGATAGTAAGTCTGACCACATCTATATTCTCAAAGCTAAACATAGGAAAATAAACCTTAAGGACCTAGAATCAATAATCAGCCATTAAGTAGTATAGCACTTGTTATCCTCTGTGTGTGTATGTATTTGTGTGTGTGTGTGTGTGTGTGAGAGAGAGAGAGAGAGAGATTGTACATGTATAAAGATTCACTTATTTCACAAATAGTTATGGGACTTTTACTCTGTGCAAGGCACAATGCTAGACATGGGAACCTGTTAAAAGGTTTAAAATCTTGGCAGAGAGATGAATACACATAATATGCTGCTATAGGAGCTTAGAAGAGGGACATAGGAATTCCAGTAAGGCTGAAAAGAGTGTGCTTATGCATTGTCTTGTAATAGTATTTATTCCATAAGAGAAGAAAATGTTGCTATTACTTACTTTAAAAATTGAATGGAAAATTTGTCAATGATGAGCTACTAGCAGTACTAAAATTGAATAATATCCAACTTAGAGTTGGAGAAAGAAAATGATGTAAATTAGAAGTAAATAAGAAATATTCTTAACAAAGCTATAGATCCAAACATTGGAGGGGGAAAGAAAAAGATGAAAACAGTGTTATTTATAGTGGATATAAGTATACTTCCTGTGCATGGAAAATCACTCAGATAATTATATTAAAATCATATTTAGTAACCTATTATTAATTCTGTAATTTTTTTCTTATTTTGTCATTATCACATAAATGCTTTGGTATCTTCCAAGCTAGCTCCCCATTTTAATATTTCTTATTCTATCCTTGGAGAGATTCTAATCCTGGCTTTGGCACTTTCTGCTTTAGATAATTCTATTTATGTATGCATCTGTTTTGTTTGTTTTTTTTTCCTATAAACGGAAGGTTTGCCAACATTGTCTTTATGGTCTCTGCCCAGTTTTTTAAAATTTTATGCTTCTACGAGATGGTATGCAGAAAAGTCAAAGGTGTAAGTGTTCCTTTTGTGCTTTGCTATGAACATTCCTCCAATAATTTGCTGGAACACACAGTGTCTGGAGATGAATGTTTGGAACAATTTGTTTTGTTTGCCTTGACCATTCTATTTCTGACCTAATGGGTTGTTTAACTATTAGGAGATGTTCCCATTAGAGGCTTTTACTTTGGCAAAGGGCTGGCTTTTGTTAATAGTCGCAGGGCTTTTTTACTAGATCTGAGACAATATTAAGAGCTCAGGGCCTGAGAGGTAGATGGTTCTCAATGAGTGTTTGTGAAGGAATACACCAGTGGGTGGGCGGACCGATGGGGTGTGATGAGCACAGGAGCGAATAAATATGCCACCCGCATTGACCTCCCAAACCTATGAATTTCTTTATAGTTTAACAACATATATTTATGTAATTAAATAATATTAACCATATTAATATTTTATTCAGTTTTACATTTTTGCACTTAAGTCTATGGAACTAGACTCTGAATGCATGTATGTGTACATTAATTCCAGTGTTAATGTAATTGTGTGTTATTCTGTATTTTTTTTTGGTTACAACCAACAAATGTGCAAAAAAATTCCCTAGAGTCTTGTGTTAGAGAATGCCAGTGCTCAGACAACTCCTTTCCAGCCGCATAGCAATACCGCACTTCCCAGGCTCCTCCGCAATTAGGCAAGGCTGTGGGACCACCTTCTGGTCAATGCAGTGTGAACAGAAGTGGTGTACGCCATTTCCTGGCTTATTCCCAGGAATCTCCCCAACGCCCATCCCTTTTCCTTAACTCCTAGCCGGAAACACCTAAAATGTGGTATTGGCTTATCAGTCACCCATGACAAGGGATCAGATATCAGACACTAAAAGCCTGGAGAACCCTGTTAGAGCAGGCAAAAATCTGGTAAGACTGTTGCCAGTGATAGTCTGGAAGGCAGATCTGCTGAGCTTTCAGCTCAAGAGGGAAATGTTGGAAAAATGTTTGTAGTGTACATTCACTAAAATTAGCTGCCTTTGGAAAAGTATTGTAAGAAAGAGACGTAAGGAATAGAGACAGTCCAGAAATTTAAGGCACCAAAAAGACAGAAATATCAACTGCTCTGAGGCCCCACAAAGTAAGAGATAAAAATTTTAAGAAGCTTTGTGTGGCAAAGGGTCAGCAAAATTTTTCAGTTTAATAAACTTGAACAGATTTGTGGCAAAATTCAGATTAAGGGTGGTCTTCGGGCCAAGTCTACTGTCCCTATGTCATCATGTAAGTCACCCATTAGTTTAACAAAGGGGACACTGAGAAGGAAGCAAAGATGTAATGCACATCTGAGAGTTTTATCTTGGAAAGAAATTTGGATGTGGTCACGGACACATGAAATTAAACGGAAGGAAATAGATTGTAAGCCTACTAATAATTTGAGGGAATTTCACTGCCAAAGAAACTACCTTTAATATTGGATGTTCCAACTGCAAAACAACTGAGATTTTGTTATGTGTTGAATTGTGTCCCCTCCAAGATTCACATGTTGAAACTCTAGCCCCCAGTACCTCAGCATGTGATTGTATTTGGAGATAGAGCCTTTAAAGAGGTGGTTAGGTTAAGATGAGGCCATTTGGTGGGCCCTAGCCCAATCTGACCGAGAGCTTATAATGATAAGAAATTGGGACACACAAAGAGACATAAGGATACACACATACATATGAAGACACCGTGAGCAAGCAGCCCACTGCAGGTTAAGGAGAGATGTCTGGAGCAGATCCTTGCCTCACATCTCTCAGAAGAAACCAAAATGCTGACATTTATTTAGCTACCAGTGGGTGATGTCTTGTTATGGTAGCTCTAGAAAATGAATACAGCTCCCAAATTATCTCCAGCAGGAAGTGGCTTGCAAAAGTGTCCCAGCCCCTAAGGAGAGCCTACTCCCCAGCACCCTTATCAGATGTGGATAAGAAGGCTGATAGATGCAGAATAAACTTCTAGGGTGTGCAGACAAAACAGCTTATAAAATATATTTAGAAAATGTATTTTTGTGAAATTAGTTTTTAATGAAAATATAGAAAATTTGTATTTTGCTTCCAGGTCAGAAAAACAGGTAGAAAAATAGGTTTACAACATTGCCATCTGATTAAGAACAATACAGTAACAAAGAATTATGAAAGTGATTATAGCATGAGCTACAATTTACCTTAGACTGAGACTGCTTCTAAAATGGATTATTGAAAGATAAATCTATAAAGGTGTTTCATTCTGTCTTTAATGTTCAGACCTCTAATAAACATGCATTTTAGCCATATGTACTTTACAAATCAAAACAAAAATACTTAATCACAGATAAAAATTGTCTTTATTCTCTAGATGGAAGAAATTAACATGCCCAGTTATGTTTGTAGGAAATTTCGCCCTTTCAAACATACATTTCCAAATGCATCAACTTTGAAAAATAAGGATGTTTGCAGTCTTTATTATGAATACATTCTGAGGAACATCAGGGAAACAAGCCAAATGTTGAAGTATTCAAAGAGGAAGGTGACTGCATTCAGAGCAGGAAGTTTAAGGGAAAAGCTAAGGACCCCGCATTTGGGAAGGAACCTTCTTGTCTAAAAGTCATTGCCAAACATATGAAATTTTATTTGCAATTAGGGCAAAGATAGATATTCCTGGGCTCTTTAGAAAACCTCTTGTCATGATGACATATGGCATTAGTCAGGCTGCGGCTTACGGAGAATTACTCTCAGTTCAATATCAAGAGTGTATCAGTTTATGTAACGAAATTGTCACGCATAACTAAGCTTTTAAAAAACTCAAATACGTGCTCCCTAACTGGGTCCTCTCAACAGTCATAAATGGGTAGACTATGAAAAGAACCCAGGCGGTATCATGCTGCATGGGCTTCAATGTTGCTATGGCTGATTAAGCAGTTTGGGACCACTCGATGTAAACATAGTTTGTCATCTAAGATAGATGATTCCAGCTAACTCACGGCTCCGTAAGCCGCCACTTTGCCTTCCTGCTTTATTTTTTTATTTTAAGCAAGTTAACGACAGTTTTAAACACTACAGAATTGTACTTATTATTAATTTTTAATGTTTTCATTCTGTGTTCTTGGAGAACTCTGAGGTATTTCATATACAATAAGAATGTTAACAATGATCAAAAGACCAAAATTCTCCTTGGAGAAAATTGTCAAAATTTTAAAGATCCATGACAATACTACATATTGATGGTAATAGGAAACTGATTGCCAAAAGATACTAGTAAAATTTAACTTTGAAAAGTCTTTGGACCCTACCCTTTCTGCAAAAATAAGAAAGAATTGAAAAAAAACTCAATCAAAATTTTATTATTTAGGGATACCATATTCTTTAGAAATCAACTTTATAGCTAGGTAATTCCTTAAGGTACATATCATAAGAGATTAACTTATTAAATATAATTCCATTCATTTAATCTTTATTTTATTTTGTTTAGTGCAAGCATGGGAATAAAAAGAGAAGAAATTTCACATTAACTAATTTCCTAAAAACAAGTTTCAAAGAACAATTTTATGCCAACCAACAACAGAAAAAACAATAATGTTCTATCTTATGGTATTATTCTTTGTTATTCTCAGAATAGGAAAAATTCCAAACTAGAAGTTAATTGAAAGTAAGGGACTTGTTTTAGAATTTAATCACCCTAAGTATTTTCTACCAGATTCCTTAGTATTTTTTTTTTTCCTGCTCCGAAATTACTCCATCCAAGGCCGATGCTACTTTCAGTTCCTCCTGGCTATTGAGATCATTATTTTAGAATCAATTACTGTTTTACTCAATCTCTCACCAAATCCATGGCCCTGTCCCTCATATGTCTCCATTTCTTGTTAGAGTGATGCCAGTAGAACACATCGAAAGACTGACAGTTCATAAAGATTTTATTGTAGGTATTATATTGGTTTATCACTGTGTATATGGCGATGGCCTAAGAGTCTCAGGTTCTTCTGCTGGAATAAAAAATATTTTCAGAAAAGTCACTTTCCGTCCAAAGGGTTAGTTTAAAAAATTAATATTAAGCCTGTTTATAGAGATTAATTTTGCTAAAGAATTGAGCTCTTGAAATTAAATGAACCAACTTATACAGTCAATATACATAATGAAAGCCAAAGGCTTTCCTTTTTTTCCTAATAGTAAAAGATTTTTGGTCTGAGGGTGAAGGTTGCAATTTAACAGATTCTGCAGTTGTATTTATTTGGTGTGTGGTTATAATTTTAGGGTTCGCTGTCTCTGACCTTTTAAAGCTGCTAGGTAAACTGATAATCATTTCTGATAGGAAAGTGTACTGAGGATCAACAGTGCCTTTGGGCTGAAGAGTTCGACATCGTTCTTTCCCATTTATTTGTGCTTATATAATAGCGATGTGATAATCTTTGGTGCTGGCATGCTTCTCTTTTGTTTTAATTATTACTGTATTATAGTGTTAACTGCTATGTGTTTGTTGTGAACTTTAATTCAAGTTTTGATCAGGCTTTCTTTTTTCGGTAGATTTGTTATGTTTCTATTTCTTATATGCCATACGAAGTTTAACACTCTGATGTGGGTTGTTTTTAAAATTTCCAACTATAATTACCAACGTTCATGACTCTGAGCTGCAATAAATAATGGTTCGGGGGATGCTTTTAAAACTGTTAGTATTAATCACAAATCTCTAAATTCTGCAAAGAAGATTCTCCATTATCTTTGATAAACTTATCTATGCTATACAAAGCATGTGTATTCTCATGACTGAGGTACTTTTAAAATCATATGTGGCTAAATAATTAAATATAATTTTAACTAAAAATATGCAGTTGCCAGTAGTTTTTGCCATTAAATCTAAAAGGAATGGGAGATGTGTTCTCAGTTTCGATTTTTTAGTAGCTTTAATTCTACATTCTGGCTTCTTTTTGGTCATAAACAGGCATGTCTGTGTCCTCTTATTCTTTTTATCCTTTGCTTTCTCTTGTTGTCTGAGCTAATCCTATTTTTCTTTTCCTTTCTTTTCTTTTCCTTTTTATTTTCATGAAGAAAATTTTGGGTAAGAACATGACCTAGGTTGAAGTTGAGCAGAAATTATTGTAACATAATTTCAACATTGATTTTTTTAAAAATAAAAAATATACATCTATGTTATAATAGAGGTGACCATTTTGGGGAAGAGCCAAAGGATATCCTTTCTACTACATCACACTATTAAATGCTAATAGCTCATTTAATTTATTATTCCTCATCTATTCACATAAAAACAGTTGCATTTCTTATATAAAAATAAAAACAACCAAGTATTTTATATTTTCTGAATTTTCTAGTACATATTTTTAAAACATCATGGAGTGAAGAGTAACATTTTTGAGAAATAAACCTTTTCTGTGACAAGTGTCTAGATCATATGAATACAAATGCTAATCACTAGAAGCTAACTGGGGCAACTATGTAAATAAGTTATTACTCTCTTTTAATGAATCATAACACATTACTTATCCCTTTGATAATTACAGAAAGTGGAAACAAAATATGATCTTACTATGTAGTACACTAAGATACTCAAAATATAAAGCATAAAAATTTTAAATTTGCCTCGAGATTTGGGAGAGGGGAATATAAAGGCCTATAAAATTGAAAACTGTAGAAGGGGTTTTCAGGCATATATGATGAATAAAAATTATACTGTCTCTTAGGAAAAAAAGGAGTCTCTCTGTTTCTCACTTCTGTAAATTAGTTAAAATAAAGAAGCTCCTAATGGCTTGTGTACATTTCCTTTGATACCTTATGGTAGAAGGGGACATTGATGAATGTGTCCACTGATGAGTGATCCTGAAATGTAACATCTCATGACCTGCAGGTGTTTCCAAACTGCCTTCCGCCTGCCTGGGGGTTGTAATTGCTATTTGCAGTTTGCCTGTGAATTACACATCTTTGCTAACATTGAATCTTGCTTCTTCCACATACCCTGCTATGTGCCAGCTTGATCTCCTGGAGCAGCCATGGGTAGCTGTTCTTCATCTTGATATTGTGATTTCAGGACATCTAGATAATATTCTTTTCCTCAGTTCGCTTCTCCATCTTTCCATTGCCTTATTTCAAATTTATTTAAAGTTATTTCATTTTCTTACATTGTCTCCCTTAATCACATGCCAGTTGAAGTGGAATCAGGTCCTGATTGCTTTGAAAGTTTATATAAATATGTTTCAGAAAACCGTATTTTGTGATCAATTTCATTTTTTAATTTTAGGAGTATTTTTTTTATTAATTTATTTATTTATATTTATTTTTTGGCTGTGTTGGGTCTTCGTTTCTGTGCGAGGGCTTTTCTCTAGTTGCGGCGAGCAGGGGCCACTCTTCATCGCGGTGCGCGGGCCTCTCACTATCGCGGCCTCTCTTGTTGCAGAGCACAGGCTCCAGACGCGCGGGCTCAGTGGTTGTGGCTCACGGGCTTAGTCACTCCGCGGCATGTGGGATCTTCCCAGACCAGGGCTCAAACCCGTGTCCCCTGCATTAGCAGGCAGACTCTCAACCACTGCGCCACCAGGGAAGCCCAGGAGTATTTAGCTTAATGAATTTGCATGGGAATTCATGAAATAGTAGAAGACTTGGAAGTCTCTTGCTTTGTAGACATTTAATTAGACTCAAATTTGGAAGTGATTTTGGAAATCACTTATAGTTTCTGTAGCTCATATAATGTCAGTCTGGTCAACATCAAATGTTGGATATAATTTCATATTACTAAAGATTTATTAAAGTCATTATATATGACTATATGCAACTTTTAAAAATATGGTTAAGCTTATCCTTTATTATTTAGTACAATATCACTTCTTCTTCCAACTATAATTTTATGCCTTACTAAGAAACTTTCTGGAGTCTCCCCTTTCTAAATAGTGTTCAGACATTAATGTTTATTTTTGCAGATATCCTTCTTGAACTGTGTTTTCACAATTGCACATTTTAAAGTTATCTCAGAGATATTATCACTTTGTTAATGTGCTCAAAATAAATTTGCTGATTATATTCAATTTTCTAAAGTTAAGCAATAACAAGTTGATAGGGAATGTAAAATTGCTTTATATGGAAAAACTTGACTTTTAAAAAACATATGTAATGATGCTTATTCATGTTGCGTTATTGATAATTGCTAGAAAAGATCTCTTTTTTAGAGTTATACATTTTACATAAGTTCATTTATTCTCCACCTGCAGCCTTATTATTTTTCATCATGTATTATGTAAAATAATTATGTACAGTGAACATTTAAAATTTATTTTGAGAACTTGAAGTTCAGCTCCACTAATTATGGACTGTTGGCTACTTGATGTTAGCCTTGAAAGTAGGCACAAGTCAAAGTTTGAAGGAAAGCTAGCTTTGATAAGTTTAAGGAATAGACTAGGTGAAAACTGAAGAACTCTGCATGCTTGATTATAAATCTGAGCTACAGACTGGGAGGGGAAGAAGTGGTCTTTGCGTGTTGAGGAGTGAGGGAGTCATGGAGGTTTTTCCACAGTAATGAAATAACTGTAAAAGATTTATCTGTTCCAGGCATATTTGTGGGCTTATATTGTGCCGAATTCTTGGGATATATTGGCGAATAAGCAAGGTATAGAACTTGCCCTCCAGAGCTTATAGTCAGTCTGCTAGAGGAGACAGACAAAAAGATAACAAATGCGCACATGGAATAATGGAAAAGCAAGTAACTGCCACAAAGAGATGACAAAGGAGGGGAAGGTCTGAGGGATCCACCTGAGGAAAATCCTCTCTGAAGAGATGGCTTTAGTTTCATGAAGCATGAGGGTTAAACATGCAAAGAGCAGAGGGAGAGAGAGCAGTGGTCCTGACTGAGGGACAAAAGCTGGTGTTTAAGAGCCAGTGGCAGAAGAAATGGCAGGTGGGCGGGGTAGACCAGGGCTGGAGCAGAGTGAGGGAAGAGGTCAAGGATGAAGTCAGAGAGGCTGGCCAGGAGACAGGAGCCTAGACACATTGATTGCCCATCTAAATCCAAAAAAAAAAAAAAAAAAAAATTCTTTTTAGAAACACAGGTGATTATTTATTCAGTTATTTTCTGAATCTGAAAACATTTTTAAGTCTCATCAGTTTATATGACATAATAAAATAAGAGGAGACTATTTAAATCCCTTCAAATTCCAGCTTTCATAAGTGAAATAAGTCAGACAGAGAAAGACAAATACTGTATGATAACCACTTATATGTGGAATCTAAAAAGAACAACAAACTAGTGACTGTAACGTAAAAGAAACAGACTCACAGATATAGAGAACACACATTGATCTGTTCCAGTGGTTTCCAGTGGGGAAAAGGAAGGGGGGAGGGGCAATACAGGGGTAGGGGCCTAAGAGGTACAAAATATTATGTATTAAATAAGCTACAAGGATATATTGTACGACACAGGGAATATAGCTGATATCTTCTAATAACTATAAGTGGAATATAACCTTTAAAAATTATGAATCACTATATTATACACCTATAACACATAATATCGTACAACTATACTTCAATGAAAAATATTTTTCAAAAGTCAAGCTTTTTTTACACTAAGACCTTCAAATGAAGAAAATGAGACCTTTCCCCACATCTACACCCTACAAGTTAAGCATACTCACCTGTCAGGGTCTATTTAAAAAATAATTTTTTCCAATAAAAGATTGCTTTCTCCTAAGCATCAGCACAGGACATTTCCTCTTTTTGTCACTCTCTTTCAAAGTCTTAAGTTTAAAAAAAAAAGTCGCTGACACTGAAAGCAGCAGTGATGTAAAGTGAAGACATGTATGATGCACTCATGCATGTTTCTCCCAGATCTATGGGAACAAGATGAGGCAACATGCGAGACGAATTAAAAGGCTCGTCACCTAGTGGATTCTGGGCAGAGGACAGTCTTTAAGACCCGGCAGCATAGTATTTGTCTGGAGAGGAGTTGTTGCTTTTTGACAGACGAGAGAAATCCCCTTAGTGCTGGCTGTGGGAAGAGAGAAGTGAAGTCAGTCCCCTGGTGGTGAAGTCCAGTAAAGCAGCGAAGCAGGAGGAAAATTTTTCTCTTCCTCTCTGGCTTTCTCTCTCTCTCTCTCTCTCTCTCTTTCTCCTCTTTTTTCTCCTCTGTAGGAGCCACCTCCTATTCTCTCAACTCTTTTAGCATAACCTTCAAAGGAGAACGTTCCCTTCAGACTTCCCCACTGAGAGAATACCTCGTAGCTGCAAGACATTTTTAAGTCTATGCAGGACTTCGGGGATTTGGTTATCCTGCCACGGAAATTGATCATTGCCGAAGCTCGGGACCGACAGTGTGCTAAATTAGCTACCAGAGTAAGCCTGACCGAGGAAGGCTCTTATCATATACTCTTCTGTTCAGTTTGAACACATTTGCTTGAAATTTGCCGCATGATGCTGTCCAGGGAAGCAGCTTTTTTTCTTGGGATGCAGCAATTCGCTGGTTTCTAAGCTTATTGCAGAAGAAGAAATAATCTTAAATAGAGTGGATTTTCCCCCGCCCCCCTCCGCGCCCCCCGCTTGATTCCACGGAGCTGTGTTGCACCGCGGTAAAGATCACCTGTCACTGAATCTTTGAGGAAGTAAAACAAAGTGAATTATAATTATTATTTATTTATTTTTATCATTTTTAACCGGTGGAGGCGGCGTGATCACGGAGAATGAGACTGAGAGATGCTGCCAGGGCTTGGAGGAGGATAAAGCTGAGTTTAGGCTGGAAACTAAAAGACTGATTGTTTTTTGGTGCAACTTGCCCGGTTCCTCTTCACTTCCTTTAGTTTCGCTTTATGGACAGATCAACAAACCTGGACGTTGAGGAGCTCAAGGTACGTGATGATCGGGGCGGGCGTCGTTCCTTCCTTCCTGGCGCTCGCCTGCTCTCCTGTCTTGTCTTTTTTCTCTGCCTCTTCCTTGCGCCGCTGGAATAGTTGGTGGCCCCGTGGGACGGCGAGTGGGCTTTTGGGGTGAAGTGTACCCGGGCGCGGGCGCCCCTCCTCGGGCCGAGGACGAGGATGGGGGGCGGCTTTCTGGAGTTCGGCGTGCACTCTCGGGCCGGGTCCCCTCCCTGCCTGCCCCTCCCGGCAACAGCCATCCCCTCGTCAGTTACAGCAGCACTTTGGGTACCAGACCCAGCGCCGCGTGCCCGTTAACCTCGCCCGGGAAGCGGAGGCGGCGGGCGGCACCGTCCCCGCCCGCTGTCGCCTGGTTGCCCAGCAAAGTTGCCCGAGCTGCGCGGCCGCTTTGCCTCTTCTTCCCGCTCCGAGCTGCTTGTCCCCTGGCCCGGCACGGGGACAGCCTCTTTCCGCTCAGAAATTCTCAGTACAGAGGCGTCTGCAGCGACGGCTCGATATCATTCCGGCTCTTCATGAGACCCCTTTCTCCCCCGAGCACTGACACGGTTTCAGCCACAGTTGCACGGCCTTGGGCGCGAACTCGTGTGCAGTGGGGGGACCCGCTGCAATCGAAGGGACTGGAGAGGTTCCCCCGCTGGCCCGGGGGACGCGAGCACAGCGAACGTGCCTGCCCCGAGCACCCAGCGCAGAGCGGGCCTGGGGGAGTGGGGAGGGGCCGGGGAGGCGAGAGTGGGTCTGGGCTGCAAGGAGTGGGGCGGGAAGCGGTACCCAGGGAGATTCTGTGCATCCTTCCCAGTGTCGGAGAAGGAGCTGTCC
This sequence comes from Balaenoptera acutorostrata, assembly GCF_949987535.1. Lineage (NCBI taxonomy): Eukaryota > Metazoa > Chordata > Mammalia > Artiodactyla > Balaenopteridae > Balaenoptera > Balaenoptera acutorostrata. The sequence continues at coordinate 19,909,057 of NC_080084.1, read as the reverse complement.
TGACCCGCGCGGGACCCACTCTGCCCCCACCGCTCCGCTGGGTCCTCTCAAGGCACCCTCTCCCTCCCGGGTCCCCGGCTCCCCCGAGAGGGGTTGGCTGGCAGGAGCGTTCAGGCTGACAGTATGCCCCTCTGTCTGTGGGCACGGCTTTTAAAAAGCGATGAGCACCGCTGCAGTGCCCATTAAAAAAAAAAAACAAAACTTAAAAAAATCAGCAAACCACAAAATCATTTAAATGTCCCGCTCACTGTAAATGAGAAAACAGGAAAGGGGGCAGTACCTGGGAGCATCCTTTCTTTTTATTCTTCACTCTTCTTTACCCGCAGGCATTTTCTGCCCTCTACTCTCTTGCTTCAGGGGTTTATTTTACACTAGAGGTCAGTTCAGATGGACTCTGTCTGCAGGTGAGGACTTCCAGACGCATCCCCACCAGCTGGGGAAACTTCACTAGCAGAGGTTTTCCCAGAAATGTCAGGAAAATGGGTTTGCCCGGTAAGAGGAAAGAGCTGGAGAAATCCCCTGTAGAGGGCAAACGCCTCTCGTCTGCAGCCTGCTCTCTGCCCTGGCCACAGCGCATGAGCTTGCCCACCCAGGAGCCCAGTTCTCCTGGAACGTGCGCCCCAAATCTCCTGGTGCTCTAAATTGCATACGAGAGAAAGGAGGCACAGAGAGAGCATTGGCCCTGCCACCCATTGTGGTTGAAGGTGGGATGGAGGAGGTTGATCAGAAGAACTAAAACACCACTTCATTTAAGTCTCGGGGTTTGTTGGAAAAGGCAAATAGGGAGGAGACATATTTGCTGCTCTGGTTAAAGTTGGGGAACAATAAGTTTCTGTGTTACGGCCAAGGTCACCATCCGTAGACCTTGGCCTGGAAAAGAGGTCTCCTATTATCCGTATACTAAGGTAGGACGCAATGCCTTTGTGTTTGAAAGGATCTCTTGCTGCCTTTTCCCAAGCATCCCAGTCTCTTGCGAGAGAGGTACATGAACAACATTTGTGATGTACATTTCATGCAGAAGTAGAGTATCCAGATTATTTTTTTGTTAAATATAGAACATGGTACAGAGACAAGCTTTTGCTCATGGGAAGTGGAAGGGAAAAATGATTTGGGGTGATCACTTGCCCTGATATTCCATTAGTTTCCTACTAGCTTATCCCCCTCTGAACCCTGGCATCACTAAATTTTTTAAATCAGTGAAAGAGCAAACCCACGGTGGAAACTTCTGTCAGTTTAGTAGAAGATCCCAGCTTACATTCACTCAGGGCTTCTCACAGCCAGAATGTGCTAGACTCAGTAGAAACTGGAAGAGCTTGTGTGTAAGAGAACATTTTGGCAACGACCTACGGGGAAGAAATGAAGGAATGTCGGAGGCAAAGATCTGTTGAGGGTGCTGAAAAATTATGTGAGGGCCACGATGCTGTGGAAAGTCAAAACTGGCAAGAGAGGAAAGGTAGTCAAATCTTACTAGAAAACACTGAGATCCTCCAGTTTGGGAAATGAAATTTGTGTTGTCATGTTTTTGACTACACTCCTGGAACAAGGAGGCTTTAAAACACTTAAACTCTGGAATATATACACTTTGTAGAGATGAGTGCACTACATGTGGAAAAACTTGTCTGGATTTCCTCTTATCAGCAGAATTCACTGGCTTGGGTTTTCTAGACCATTCCAGTTGAAGTTATTTTCTGGTGGCTTCTTGCTGAAGAGTCCCTCATGTGGAGAGAGGGGAGAAAAAAGCTGGGGATACTTATTTTTGACATTATTTGCTTTTTGGCTTTTCTTCCTGTGATCCAAGGATGCTCCAAGAATGCTCACTTTAAGACAGATCCGCATAAGTACTTTAGTTTCTGAGATGCTTTAAATACATGAAAAGAAAAACAGTGTTCACTGGGATTTGATGGATAAATAAATGTACGTAATACTACAAGAATACCATTTAGCTTAGTTTTAGATCATTAGTGTCATTATTAGTTGAAGCTGCTTGCCTCAGGTTTTAGGAAAGGAAGATTCTGCTAATTCTTCATCTATGTGCCAGACTATTTTCTCTTTATGAGATTTTTAACAAAGAGTATACATTCTTTTTTGCTATGCTGCATGTGTGGATATTGATTTTTAAAATTGCTGTTTAGTAAATAGTATTATCTTTTGCAAGTTTTTAAACTGAAGGTAAGCTTCAGTAATTAAGTGTTAAGCTATGCTGTCATTATCATAAAACTAAATTTAATCTGCATATTAAAAGATTTACTGGTGGGAAACTAACATATAGTTATTTGTATAAAACTTGCTAATGAAGACAAACATGTTTCATCTTCTCTTCTGCACACACGTGCCTGATGAAACAGATCAGTGTCGAAGGGAGAGAGTTGTCATTCAAAGAATTCTGGTCTTTCTTTTCCCTTTGATCTCTATCTGTTTCTTTCTCCAGAGTAAATGTATAACTTTACTCTGGATTTTGCCCTGGTGTTTGTTTTCAAGAAGAAACAACATCAAACAACTCAGCGTATGGGTGACTGCTTTGGAAATGTGAGTGCTAATGAATATTGATATTAAGGAAAGTACCCTCTGTCCTGGAATATCTCTGAGTTACAGAGTACTCTTAGTAGTTGATATTTAAAAGAATAACTTTAGCTTTTATTTTAGCTCTGGGGTTGCCCTCTTTTAAACTACATATCTTATGCACTGGAACACAGAATGCCACTAATTTGTAGAGCTGGCACTTATACATTTGCTTTTTGTAGTGTTTATTTGTAAGAGATATTAGGCTGAGTAAATGGTATGTTTAAGTAACACATATGTCTTTGGCGATTCTTTTACTTAGCTTTTGAAATATGTTTTAATTCACTTGTATTTGGCAATCAAGAAATTATGCTTTCAGGGCTTCCCTGGTGGCGCAGTGGTTGAGAATCTGCCTGCTAATGCAGGGGACACGGGTTCGAGCCCTGGTCTGGGAAGATCCCACATGCCACGGAGCAGCTGGGCCCGTGAGCCACAATTGCTGAGCCTGCGCGTCTGGAGCCTGTGCCCCGCGACGGGAGGGGCCGCGATAGAGAAAGGCCCGCGCACCGCGATGAAGAGCGGTCCCCGCACCGCGATGAAGAGTGGCCCCCGCTTGCCGCAACTGGAGAAAGCCCTCGCACGAACCGAAGACCCAACACAGCCAAAAATAAATAAATAAATAAATAAAATCAAGTAAAACTTTAAAAAAAAAAAAAAAAAAAAAAAAAAAAAAAAAAAAAAAGAAATTATGCTTTCAGATGCTAAGTGTATATTTGTGGATAACTGTAATTTGCTTTGAGATCAAAAACATAAAACACATCAGGAGTATAGTACAATTTTTGCAGTATTATACCAGCTGTTATTTATTTATTTGTCAGGACTGTTCCCACTAAAGGAAATGGGATGATTAGCTAGAAGTTAAAAGTTAAAATGGAATTGTTCCATTACGTGTAGAACATAAACAGTATGCTTCTGGAATATTTTCTTAACTATCAATTAAGGTACAAAACTATAAGCTATATAGTTATAAACTACATAGTTAATCCTGAGGTGCATGAGACAACTTTTCAATAAATATAATTGTACTTGTTTGAGTTAATTAAATATAGTCAGTCACTGTTGTTTAATTTCATCTCTTTCATTTACATAAAATTCCATTTACCAAGAGCTTGAAACTTGCCCTAGATAGGCAAGGTAAAAGCTTCCCTGAATAATACAACTGGGTCATTAAGAAAGTGCACGGGTGAGAAATGATAATCTAGCCAAAGAATGCATAGGCGTTTAAACAAGTGGTTAATTGAAAAATGCTGAGGTCTAAAACCAAGTCTCATAGTACATTCTTCTACAGTTTCAATCAAATAAGAGATTTGGCACTTAGAAGAATTCTAAAAATGTTTTTTTTTTGCTTCATCAATAAACCACTCAGCCCAGGAAAGTCAGCTTACTGCAGTGTAGGAGGCTTTGTGATGAATGTAAGTAGGTGGTATTTTTTTGTTAGTCATTCCATAGTGAAAAATAGTACTCTCCAACAAACGTCATATTTTTAGCAACCTGCCTTATATATTCATTTCTTGGCTTAGAATAAGGAAACTTATTTGTGAGTACTGAATTATTTGACCTCTTTCACATCTAAATGAATTATAACTTTTGTCCATCCAGGTCAAGTTCCAATTCTCTTTTGATAACAGGGACCAGTCACAAAGATGGAGAAACAGTTAACCTTGATTTCTTTGTATGCAGAGTATAGACTTGTTTCACTGAAGTTAAAGTAAACTTCAAGTAGCCCTAGGGAAACATTCATTTTTTTATATGGCTAGGAGGGATGAGGGAACATTTTTGATATAAGTGGAAAGAGAATTAAGAAAAATACCTTTGAGGGAAGTTGTGCAAATGATAATTTTAGACATCTTCAGTGGGCCACTCTCATCACTAAGTGTATATTCCAATCTCTGTACTGGCTGTTATAGTTTTGCTGATCTCCAGACTTTACCAATTGAAAATACATCAAATTTTGAAGGTCCAGTAAAAAAAGAATATTTTAGGATTTATGGACTCAAAATCATAGCTGCACAAGATGGCTTCATGCTGTAAGACAATAAATCAGCATGTGTCTTTGGGGGCTTGCCTTTTATATAATATTTAATGAGGTGTTTCTCATAGTGTATTGGAATTTCAGCTAAAATACGATTTAGCAGAGCTTACAACTTTAAGTTCCTAAGGAAAATGACCATGTACTTCTGTTAAAATCTCTGTGAAGTTTTTGAGTATATGCATTTAAATAGGTAACTGTATAAACGAATAAATGTTTTGTGTCAAAATACAAGTTTTTAAGTTTAATTGTTTAGAATTGTGCTTGATTTGTGACAAAATTCTTAGCTTCTAAATCTCTATGTGACTAAAAGTGAGCTACCTCATTTTATACAAGTACAGATTTTAACATACTAACATCTAAGTTTTTATTTTACTCTAAGTCTCATCTTTTTCTTGGCAAATGTTTAGAAGCATGAGGTAATCTTATACCCTCAGTGAAACTTATTAGAGACTTCTAGGCCAACCACAGAATGAACAAACTTAAGGATTACCATCCCTCCAAGAGAATTACAGAGACTCCCAACCTAAAAATTAAAAAACTGTGCTAGTGTCTTGAGAGTTTTCTTGATACTCCTAAATGATATTTTTGTAGATTGACTGAAAAATATTGTAAGCCCTGATCCGATTTTAGAACATTTATACTGCTTTGTTGGAATTAAATAGGTTATCTAGAGTGTTCTATGCCAAGTTGAGATCAGAAATCTTTTTTAAAAAAAGGATTTCATTATCTAGCCAGAAGAGCTTTAATTGCCATGGCAATGCCTATCAGTGAAACAGGAGCTGAAGCTTCAGCCTTAGATATTAATTGAAACGATCACCCCACACCAAAATGGAGTTCAGTGGCATTTGGAAGTCAGAAGCACCCCAAGGTACTAAATCTCTCACTCCAAATCTAACAGCTTGTAACCTTTAAGGGGATTGATTGGTATGGTGGGAAGGGCACAGATCTTGTTGAAGGAGTACTTAGAAGACCTTGTTTAAACCCTGGCTTTGCCATCAACCAGAGGTGGCCCCTTGGGCGTATCACAGGTTTCTCAGGTGATGGTAGTATTGCAAGGTAGGAATTGGATTTGATTCCTGGGTTTTGTTGTAATCATTTTTTGCCACAGCTAAAGAACTTGTTCAAACAGTATCTTCTAAACAAGTGCCATATCTAATACCAATAAAAGGGGAGCAGTTCTGGTGGAGGCAGGAGAGGTTGGGGGCTCTGTCTAACCCACTTCCCCTTTGCCCCTGCACTTGACCCCAGGACATAGCCTAGAACTTTAAGACTGAGGAACACAAAGTAAAACCTCAGGACCAGTTGATCTCTATCTTCCAAGTCTGAGAGTCTAGGGCTCTGAATACTTTTTTGAGAATGACATTTTTGTGCCCTCCTGGAAGAAAATCATTTTCAAATTGATAAATAAAGTTAATATGGCTCTTTTTATTCCCCAAATATAGCCTCATTTGAACATCATAGTAAGTTTGTCTGTTGAATATTATATTCTCATTTAAGGGTACCAAAATGGAGGCTCAGAAAAATCAAGTAAAATGCCTAGGATCACAGGGTGAATAAAAAATGGAATAAGAACTCAAATCTATGCTCTCTATATCCAAATACTATGCTCTTATATGTAGGCTAGAATTCCAGGATGTTTGTAGAACTTCTTATGGTAGATGTTTTTCACTGAATTTCTCTAATATTCTTGTTTCAAAGAAAAGTGACAGTATTTGAGCCATACTCATAGTATTTACTCTTGTTACAGAAGAATTGTTATTTTGTTTGTTTGTTTGTTTTTTACTAATATTCTCATTCCTAATCAATTACTTTGGGTCAAATTACTGTTGGTTGATGTTTGTGAGTAAAACCTAAGAGAAAGTGATAGATAAATCATGAATTTAGGCCACTGAAGAACAGTTTCATAACCTTGTACCAATCTTTTAAAATAAACCCTGTATATTTTGTCTAGCTCCATGAGTCTTCCTCATTATCTTGCCTCTTGAATCACTGCAAATAATTTTGATTTTGTTAGGGCCATAAATTGGATTTAACCTCTAACATGGCTTTGGCATTTCTGCTTGTTGTACGTTTAGTATCAGTCTTGAAATTGAAAAAAACAATAGATCTAAATGATTATACTTACACTACAATTATTATGTACTTAGCTTTTATGATAGCCCCAAAACCTGGAAATAAATACCAGATGATTTAATCCATAATAAAACTAAAGTTCTCACTGGCAATCTTTGAGACTTAACATACCAACAATCACAAATGAAGATATACAGATAACTGAACATTATTTTGGAGGGACATTTCTTTTATATTCTTAAGGGGATCAATATTGAATAATACCGTTTTTGAAGAACACTTTTCAAAGCCTTTGCAAGTCTCAAGATTTAAGGGTCTAACTAGATGGTATGATTATATGATAACACATATTTTCTGCCTAAGAACCATCATTTTCCCTAATCTCTCCCCTTTCATTGTCAGAGCTAGATTTGGGCATCCTTCTAGAGAACACAGTTGTGACTGGTTAAGTGGCATAATGAAGAGTACACAACCAAGTTGGTTTGAGCTTTGGCTTCTGGGTGGGGGATCAGGTTGATCTTAGTGCGTCGCACAAGCACACCTGCTTTGTCAGTGCCTCGGCTGAATTATTAATGGCTGTAAAGCAGGAACATTCTGGGTTACTCCTAAGTAATTAGAGATGTAACCTTAAATCCAAGAGAGGCAAGAGCCTACCATCATCTTCTTTGCTGGAGGCTTCAATATTAACCCACACCTTATCATTATCTTACTTCTTTTCATATTGGTTTTTTTTTTTTTTAAAGATTTTTTTTTGATGTGGACCATTTTAAAATTTATTTATTTATTTATTTATGGCTGTGTTGGGTCTTCATTTCTGTGCGAGGGCTTTCTCTAGTTGTGGCAAGCGGGGGCCACTCTTCATCGCGGTGCGCGGACCTCTCTTGTTGCGGAGCACAGGCTCCAGACGCGCAGGCTCAGTAATTGTGGCTCACGGGCCTAGTCGCTCCGTGGCATGTGGGATCTTCCCAGACCAGGGCTCGAACCCGTGTGCCCTGCATTGGCAGGCAGATTCTCAACCACTGCGCCACCAGGGAAGCCCTCCTTCATATTGGTTCTTAAACTCCCATTTTTGTTTAGAATGGCTAGAAAAAAACATATTATCTACCTGAGATAAAAGAGCCTTTGATTCTTTCTTGGGTAGAAACAACCAAGTCAGGTGCCATGAGCAAGAATGTTTTTGTGAAACATGATTTAATAAATCAATGTAATGAATGGGAAAGTACTGTTATCACTGCAATTCCACAAGTTTCTATCTACTCAGAGTATTTGAGGGTTTTTAAAATCCAAGTCAGAAGGAGAAACTAACTAATCCAAGTAAGAAATTGCTTATCTAAGACTTACTGAATTACGTTCTGGGTTTCCACATCCCTCTCAATGTGATACTCATGAGAGAGAAATACTATCTAGTCTGAGTACCAGAATTAGTTACGCTTCTAAGCAACCGGTTGGTATTCAATCTTAATCTTTTTCATCATAAAACTGATTGTGTTTTCTACTTTGCCTTAGTTGCTAAAAAGCTCAGAGGCAAGTTTGTGACCCAGCTCTAACAAGTATACTTGTGTCTTAACCTAATTCCTGGCCTCATAATACTTTTTTCTCCCACTATTCTTAAATACTTTCATAAAGAATTAGTGGCCATAAATTTGTGTATACTTAGAGATTATTAAGACCTTTTGCAGAGACTCAATTATTTTCATAATGTTTCAGTGAACATACCTCAGTATTTCTCATGTCTTCTGAACAGCTTATACCTCTGTAGGCATTTACTTCCATTTGTCAGGGGATACAAAGTTTAAAAAGTTTGAATTAGCATGCTGTGTATATCCAGTTATGCTGTGTGCATGATTTCCATTGCACATAATAGCTGCATCACTTGTGAACCTGCTTGCCACAAAATGAAACTCACTGTGCACCCAAAGACTGCTATTTAGCACTTATGTTATCAAAACTTCTACTTGTTCTAAGACATTCTGTTTTAAATCATTATTATTACTTCTTAATGTTCTCAAATTTGGCCTTTGTGGATAATGATCTCCTGCATTTCTAAATCTCTGCCTTTCTCATGCTTATGACTTTTGTCTCGTGTGGAGACATTATTTTAAGAAAAGTTAAAATAAACGAGCTCATCTGAATCAGCATATTGCTTAATTGTTTTTCAGATTTGCTTTGTAAAAATCAATGTTTTGATCAGTTGAATTGCTCTAGGCAGCAGAGACAGTTGGACTTTGAGGTATTTTATCTCATCAAGTTTCTTAAAGTTCACGCTTGTGTCGTGGTTCAAAGAGCAGGCAGTTCCACGAATAGTGTTGTGTCTTCATCATAAAGGTCCTCGTTATTAAAGCATTCTTGGGAGACATTTTAAGCATTTAGTAATTATGGATGTGAAATATACAGCTGGATTAGTTAAACACATTTTTGGCAGGTGGCGAGTACAAGTGAGGATCTTTCATTTGCGTCTGAGCCCAATTACTATACAAACCTTATTTCATTTTAGAAATACTGCTATGTTGCTACATATATATTTATTTCACTTAGTTCCTAAATCAAGAGGAGCTCTTTGCACATAATAAATAAAAACACAACTGACTTTAAAGCGTTTAGCGTTGACAACTAGTCATTTTTTTTTCAATGCCTGTTTCACATGTATACACACCTGAAGGGAATTTCAGCAACTTTTGGAAAAATATGATTCAAGAATGCTAAAAATGTAACATTATATGTGATGATATTCTATCTCAAATGATTAAATAGTTAATGCTATACTTTAACTTGGTTTCATAGACTTACATAATTGTTACAATTATCTGCGATCATGCTCAGTGTATAATTTTTTGTCTTCTTTGCCTCATTTTCTGATGTTTAGTGAGATGCTCTACCCACCTTACCTTAAACTCAATGCTCATTCAAAGTCGTAGAACTGTATGTTAAGTGTATTCCAACATGCACGGTGTGATCAAAAATCCAAAGATTGAAATCTTGTTTTTTCCACTTCTTGTTTTACAATGAATAGTATTGGAGTACGGATGAATGAAGATGACAAGAAGAAACATCAACTAAAATTTGGGAAGGTTATCAGCAGTTTAAAGCTTAATTGAAAAAGAAAGAATGACTCCAAGTAAACAGAATAAACATGATGCTCCTCCCCCAAAAACATTTGACTTAACTGGTAATTCTCTCTTTCTCTTTGGTTTAAATAATCCAGTGTCTAAATTATTACATTACAAAACCTGTGATTCACTGTGGTGTAAGTAGACATGACTCTTATAGATCTTTGATATATGCATTACTGAATTCTTAGCAAGAATTTGTCTTTTTTATATTTTCAATGGGAATGCAATATATGAACTCTTCCAATTTGATCTTTCACTCTCAAAATCTTTGCTTTTTACCCTAAGCTCCAAAGTTCCTATTGCCTGGGATTTTGTCCATGGTATTTTTCGGGTCCCACTTTATGCATACTTTCTAAGTGGTCTTATCTACTCATAGCTTCTATTTTTACTTGCAAGGAGATGATACGCAATAATACACATCCACCTTACACCTTTGGTGGCCCAAAGACCATATGCATCTCCTCCTCCTTAGTTTTCAACAATCTACTCTAGAATTCTGGATATTTCACACTCACCTCAGTCTAACAAAACTTCTCTGTTTGTTTAGTGTGTCACCGTTCACTTAAGCACCCCGACTAGTGCTCTTGGGATCCTTTTCTTCTGATCCCATTGACTCATCCCACTCATCTAATTGATCCGCAAGTCCATCATACCACAGAATCAGAGTTCTCCCCTTTTACGCTTTTAGTTAAAACCCTAGATCAAATTCTCATCTTCTCTATTCCGAATTTTTGTTGAATATTCTCTGTCTTATTCTGGCAATTATGCTGGTCTTATTGCAGTGAATTCTAATGCGGTGTTGCAGTTGTGGCCCTAGGGTTAGGGGTATAGTTGGAAACACTGTTAAGGGATTTATACATTCTCTTTCTTATTCTTAGTAAGTCATCTCAGAGTAAGTTGGGAAAGAATTGAAATGGGTGCACCAAGGCTGGGCCTGATGCTGAATAGAGAGGGGTTTAGAGGTTTCTAGAAATGCAAAAAGGTACCCTCACAAATGAAGAAAAGATGGGTTCTGGAAGCTAGACCTGATAGTAGCCACTGATTAATTATGACTAAAATGTTCAGGTTGGGAGAAGGGAGCCACAGATCATTTGTAGATAATAGTGATTCATTTTATAGTTTCTTTTTTTGTCTTAATGAAATCTTTGCATTACACTGTCCCAGAACCATGAATTATGTTTGACAATTTCCTTAGCTGATTTTCTGTATTTTTGACATTTTGATCAGATTTCTTGTAGTCAAACATTTTTATATGCCTCTGGGAATTTGACAGCTCTGTCTCTGAGAGGTGGCCCAAGGACCATATGCTAACAGAGTAAGCCACCTAACTAGGCAGAGAGGCATAGAAAAAAATATGAAGAAATCTCAATAAATATAGGGCAAGGTGTTTGTATTCTGAAATGCACATCACAGCTAATGAAATTGGTTTGTTATTGACCTGTAAATCTCAGCTGTCGGTTAGATGGCTTCACAGTTATTTTATTTTTATATCCTTAGTCTTTCAGTCAAAGCTACTTAGTCATCACAGCTGTGTTTTAACTGTTCTATGGGACTTATAATATGGGCTAATAAGAGTGAGGTAACCTAGATATGCATATTTCAAAGTAGGAATGGGGAACCAAGATCTCACTGAAGATGGCTGGTGATAATGATGGCTAGTGAGGGATCTCCTAAGAAAATGTAACTTATAAGAATGGGGAAGTCCAGAAAGCAAGATCTGTTCATAGTTCTTCAAAGGGAGATTACTCCTTATTAAGGAACCAGCCAGGTTCTTGACACTTTCTAACTGATCTGCCTTTGTCCAGCCTATTCGACAAGCAATCCTCATTCCACAATTCAGATTTCCCTTTTAGAATAAGATAATAATATTTGGCCCCTCACCTGCTTAAAAGTCTTTGTCGATTCCCTGTTGCTTATTTTATAATCCATATTCCTCAACGTGATACAACATGATATAGAGATTGCTCTATGACCACTCTCTTACCTACCTTCCAACACACGCACACACACACACACACACATTCTACAATAATGTCACTGAATAACTCACTTCTCCTTGATCATGCCAGTTCCGTTTCCTCTTTTATAATGTTTTATATTCACTTGCTTAGACTACATCTCTGCTTCTTTGCTGAGAGAACTTCTGCTTGTTGACTGGTACCTAGACCCAGGAAGAGATGGTTATTTCTTTCTCTGTGTTTCTGCACACTTGTATATTTAACTCCACTCTACATTCTTAACTAAATTCTGTGTGGTAGAAAAAATGATTAGTATGATAACCAGTCTTCTTAGGCTTGGTGAAAATTGCTTAACTGCCAGTAGAAATTCAATATTTATAAATGTTCTGAGTTTCCTTGAAAAGAATGTATATCTTTTCATTTGTTGGAGGCCAAATCCTATTAGATTAAGTTTATTATTTACATAGTTTTCACCTTCCCTAATCTTTCTATTTTGTTTGTTTAAGCTGGAACTATGAAAGAGATATGTTAAAATTTCCTGTTATGATGGCATTCTTGCAGATCTCTTAGCTTTTGCCTTATATATTTGAGACTATGTTATCAGATATGTGTAAGTTTAAATTGTTATATTTTTCTGGTGAGTTGAGACCATTATTATTATGTAATGACCTCTTTATTTCTGGTAATTTTATTTTTTCCTGATTTTAATATACATAGATCACCTTTAACTAAAGCACTGTACTATTACACATCTTTATTTTGGTTAGTGTTTCTGATGTGTATTTCTTTCATCCTTTTTTCAGCCTCTTTGTTGTAAGTGTAAAATGAAAGTGCTAAAATAAATAATTGCAAAGAATCTTTTCTAGTTTTGTGATAGGTAACTGCTGGTGAAAGCTAATGCATTAAATCATTTATAAGCATTAATATCTTAGTGCAAACTTATTTATCAGATTTGCTAGCCGAGCAGGACAGTGGGGGCATTTTTTCATAGGACAGGATATTTTCCATGACAGAAAAGGAAGAAATTCCTCCCAGTTATTCCCTATCATATCATCATGTCTCATTTCTCTTAGTGACAGTTTCACATTCCAAAGTAAGTTTTAAAAAATATTTTTGTTTATTTTTTTTCTCGCTATAAAGTATATGTTCCACGAAGTCAGTGATCTTGTTTGATCACTCCATTCCCAGTATTTAGATGGATGCCTGGCATAGAGTAAACACCTGGAAGTTTTATTAAATGAATGAAGGAGTGAATAATTGAATGAATGAGGGGGCCTGGTATGAGGTCCTGCATAATCAGAGAACAGAAAAAAATACCTAGTAAGTGTAGAGAAAGGAATAAGGAAGGGAAAAGTGGAATGCTGGAAGTGGGTAAATGCTAGTTGGGGAAAGTGACCTAATTTATGATATCATTTATGATTATTCCTGTGCCAGACCTGTAACATTACGGGAAAAATCTATAATAGGCTGTCTGTCCGCATCGCTGGGATGGCCTGCCCTTCTTCTAATTTCTTGAGTCTAGCTACTCTACTATAGCTAATTGGGGCATGGCGATACATCTGACCCAAGCGGGACCAATTAAATTCCTTCTCCATGGCAAATGGATGAAGTAACTTGATTTCAACCCTATTGGATCCAATATTCACATTTAATGGGGAATAATTTTTATAAAGCCTCCTTTAAAATTATCTTATAAAATACTTTGATAATATAACTTACTTGCAAATAATTTTTACAAAGCCCCCTTTAGAATTCTCTTATAAGTGCTTTCACAGTATAACCTACTTGCACATAATTTTGAAAATACCATGCCCTAATTGCAATATAAAGGAGAAATAAAAGGAAATAAGAGGAAAGCATTATCTGATGAGGTTCTATGTATTTTAAAATGTAAATGCTAGGACACAGTGAATGCAAAAGCTACAATTTAAGATTGACAGAGATGTGTATGCCATTCAAATTCCATGAGTGGTTTTTCCTGATGATATTTTTTTGAAGTTATGAGGAACTCTTGGTAGATTCTGAACAAAATAAAAGACAGCAGTTCTATCCATTTACATAGATGTTGTATTCCTGGACAGCTCATTAATTGTGTAAAAATTTACTAACTTTTATTTTAAAAATGTGTACAACGGACTAGGATTCAAGCCCCAGTTGGTACACAGCTGTTCCACACATTGCTGGGATTTTAGTCTTCTCCCTGCAACCCCCAGCCCAATCACTATGACAACCAAAAATGTCTCAATACATTTTAAATATTCATTCTAGGGGGCAGTATATCCCCTGTTGGAATTTATTGGATTAGCTGATGATACAGTGGACCTTTTTTTTTTTTAGCATTGCTAGAATTTTTTTTTTTTTTTTTTTTTTGAATTTGGAGCAGAGAAAGGTTTATTGCAAGGCACGTTGCTAGAATTTTAAATGGTTGGAAAATAAGCTTTCAGTCAACTAAGTGCAGTGCACAGCTGTGGACTCTGCTGCTGAAAAAGAATGAAATCCAACAGAGAGGAAAGGATTCCATTCTTTCTAGAGTCCTGTTATATTCCCCTGAAAATAAATTTTGCTTTTTACTCCTCTTCTATCTCCCCTTCCTCATACACATATTAGCTTATTTTGATTTCTCTCACGTGCAATTAAAATAATCTGTTTTAATACTATCCCTCTCTTCTTAAATCCAGAGGAACTCTGGGGTTTTTCATATTGACTTCTACTTCTTAAAGCAAATAAAACTATTTCAATGTACAATAGTTTATGCAGTTTTCTAAAAGCTTATAGCCTAGTTGAGTCTAAACAGTCCAGAAACTGAATGCTTAGGACCTGACTTGTCTCTGATTGTAACCAGCATTACCCAGACTATTAGAGGTGGAGGTGAGGCGGGACCCATTTGCTAGAGCCCTGTGGTTTTGATGTCTTCACTTCCTCTCTTTTTAGTCCCCCTTCGCCCCTGCTGTAGATAACTGTTAGTAAGAAGGCATGCTTGCTACTATATCTATGATTCTCATACTTCATGGAACAGGACCGTGTAACGAGAAGGTTGGAGTAAGACTTTTATTTTTAGAAACACTGGTTTATTTAAAGAGAGTTATAAAAATGACTTTTGAAATCCCAATTCCACGTATATTAATTAACTCAAAAACTTCTGGTTTTAGTACATACTTTTTTTTTTCCTTAACGAAACTCTCTTTTTTAAAAAATTTTATTTATTTGTTTATTTATTTATTTATGGTTGTGTTGGGTCTTCGTTTCTGTGTGAGGGCTTTCTCTAGTTGTGGCAAGCGGGGGCCACTCCTCATCGTGGTGCGCAGGCCTCTCACTATCGCGGCCTCTCTTGTTGCGGAGCACAGGCTCCAGACGCGCAGGCTCAGTAATTGTGGCTCACGGGCCCAGTTGCTCCGCAGCATGTGGGATCTTCCCAGACCAGGGCTCGAACCCGTGTCCCGTGCATTGGCAGGCGGATTCTCAACCACTGCGCCACCAGGGAAGCCCTTAGTATATACTTTTGACCAGTGGTCCCCAACCTTTTAGGCACCAGGGACCGGTTTCGTGGAAGGCAATTTTTCCATAGATGGGGGTGGAGGGGAGGGGATGGTCCAGGCATAAACGAGAGAGAGGGGGAGCGTCAGATGAAGCTTTGGCCGCTGGCCGCTCACCTCCTGCCGTGCTGGCCCGGGTCCTGACAGGCGGCAGACCGGTACCGGTTCTTTAGACTCTATTGAGAAAAGTGATTTTCTCCTAGTATTTCAGCTGCTAAGTATGTTTGTAGATGTATGTTTTCTATGTGTTCTTGAAATTATTTTAAGATTAGTATTTGTCAGTTTATATTACAGGTACGTGTGTTTCAAAGGCATCGTTAAAACCATACGTATGGTTCTCATAAGAGTTATGTTGAACAAAATGAATACATTTTATTTCTTATATCTCTTTACAGCTACCATAAAATTATTTTTGTTATTAATTTATTTTTTGTTTTATCCCCAACATCTAGAAAAGTGCATTACACATAGTAGGTGCTTAATAAATATTTGTCAAATTAATTAACCTTTAAATGAAAGTTGTTTCCTAATACTAATCTTACCGCTCTTCCTCCTCCAAATTCATTATGAGACACAAGTGAGTATGTGATTAGAAATGATCTATGTGCTCGGGACAGATTTCTCCTTAGTTAAAGCACCTGTTTCATTCAGTATTCATCTGGGTGAGGTGGATAATAGTCAACATTCAGGTAAATATGCCACCCACTCAGGCTCCTGAGACACTTGCCCTGTTGTGTAATAAAACTATTGGGATAAAAGTGTCACACTTCATCCTGGGGTAAAATTCCCATCACCACCTGACAGTCATAAAAAGAAAAACACACCTTTCCCAAATGACCAGTCTGTTGAATTTGGTATTCAATCTTTACCTGCGAGTAATAGGGAATAAATGATGGTATATGAAAGTAGAACCTCCAGTAGAAGCTTTGCATCAGATGCATCAGAGTTTATAGATTATATTGACTCAGCAGTGTATTTTAACACAGACAAATCAAGATTGTTAGTTTGTGTTTTGTACAAATCACAGACTTCCATGTTTATGTAAAACATATCAAAACAAAACTGTTTTGGAGAAATACAAGAGAAAGTTAAGGAGAATAGTGTCATGACGGTCACCCACACATACAGTCTCTGAGAGAGTTCAATCCAGAGAATGTTAAACTCTGAAGAAAAATGAATTCAAATAATAACTAATAAATAAATATGCTATGAAGACAGCCACCCACTTAGCCAATATCTTGTACAAAAAGTACTTAATCCATAGTTATTGAACAGAGTTTAATTTGATTATAAAAGATCTTTACTTTCCTAATCATGGAAAATTCCTAATCATGGAGTAAAATGAGTTGCAGGCTTCTCATTGAAGAAGAAATCTAATACAATCTAACAGCCTTTGAGAAGCCAATTTTAGGACCCACTCTCTCTTTGCTCAGCTTTGGAGCCACGTAGACGTGGGTTCATTTCCAGCTCCACTTGTGAGCTGTTTGAACTTGGCCAAGTTATTTAACTTCACTAAATGTCAATGTCCTCAAATAGCAAAATTGGATAAATAATTGTACCTACCCCTTATAGGTTGTAAGACTAAAATGAGATAGTTATATGGGTACAGTCATCAGTGATTGGCACTGAGCTTTCCATCTATATCTCAATTATTATTTCATTATTATTGTTAACATGATATTCATGAGAGCGGGCAAGCATGAGTGAAACATGATTGAGATGTGAGAAAAAATGAGTGTATTCACCTGAGAAGGGTGGCGGGTTCACCCTAGAAAGAGAAGCTGATGGGCAGGCTGCATGGGACAGTATTGCCAGCTGGCCACGTAAATATCTAGCTTCGGATGAGACTTGTGTTGGTCTTTGCATGGCTCTATGGTAGAACTAAATGCAAGTGCTTGAATTTAATAATATCAAAAGCTCTCCAAAGGTTGTTAACTGCCTAAAGGCAGCTTTTAATTTTAAACACTGAAAAAAGTCAATCAGCCTACACCTAAAAATATGCATTGGAATGTGTTTTGCATGCATTAAAACCTAATTTCACATCTCACCAAGTTTAACTACTTTTTTGCTCAACCAGTCTCAGATTCTGGATATTTTATTTATTTATAGTAGAGCACATAGGTTGTTTAAACTTACACAGGCCTGCATTAAATAGCTATTCTGCCTATTTGTATGCATGCTTTCAGCAATGTTGTTTCCTTGAGATATTTTAAAATCTAAAGGCTTTCATCAAAAACTTAAGAAAAACTATGTACCCTAAGTAAGTTCCCTCTCAACCCATTGGGGAAAGCAAAATCTAATAGAATAGAAAAACAAAATTTTATTAAAATGTATTCATATTACATAATAAGTGGTCTTTATTTTACATAGAATTTATTGCATGTATGTTTACCAAAGTAAAATCAAAATGACACTTTTATTTGTTCTGGTATGCAGAGCACTTCAATATGCAGAGCCTTTGTTTTGTAAGCTTTATTGCTATTGCTTCACTTTGCTCAAAGACTTTATACAGGAGAATTTCATCTTCTAATTTGTATAAGTAGGCAAGCTAGTCTACTGGTATATGCTGATATTTCAAAACTGCCAAGTGGAAAAATGAATGCCTGCAAACTAGGAAAAAAACAAAACAAAACAGAGAGAGAAGGCATTGCTGGTGATATTTCCTCCACATTTTTCAGTGTTGGGTTCGGGGCAAGGGGGGCAAGGACCTTGATTGTAGCCCTGCCTGGGGTTGGTGTGATTTGTCATGACTGAGAGTCCAGCCTTATGGTTATGGGACTCAAGCTGACACTATCACTGAAATTTCCAAGAAGTTCGTTCAGTGAGTTCAATTCTTATCCAACTTTGTGGGGTTAATATGAGCTGTAATGATAGTCACTTTTTTGATCCTATCAATTTTGTAACATAATATAAGCTCATAAGCAGGACATGATGGCTGAAAGGTAAAAAGAGATTCTATCAGTCTTCCCAAAAGATTGTCTTCAGTATGATGGTAGAATTCTTTACCCTTTGATCTTCCCTCCTGGCCAAATATCTTTCCACAACTTTCTTATAGCTTTGTACAAAAAGAAATAGTTCAAGAAAAGGTGAATTTTATTCTCTCCCAATTCTAGCCTTCTGTCTGTTAGTAACTCCATTTCTACTACAGCTGCAACTGTTATAACCATATTTTATCCTTTTACTTCTTTAAACTACTTGACATTTAGAAGATACAATTCCAGGAATCTAAAGTAACAAGATATTTTCTGTATTTTCTTTAATAGCGAGTTGATAACAGTAGTGATATCAATGTAGTCCTCTTGAGAGTTTTCTGGGAATTCTGTATGGTGATACAGAACTTGTACAGGGTCTTTGATATGGCCAGCTTCCTTTAGAACAATTTTGGAATAAAGTAGTACATAAAAACTCCCTAATTCTTGAAACTGGAAATGTCTTTGCTTTTAACCTTATCCCTAGGGAAGGAATTACTGGCTCTGGGCAGATGTTACTCATAATGGGTATCAGAGTAGATGGGGCCATACAGATGTTCTGGACACTCCCAGGCGGCATTAGCTCCATTTTTTCCTAAACTACAAGGGGACATTTAAAATGCACTCTTGAGGAAGGAAGGCTCAAGCTAGGGGCAAGCATGAAGTTTCAATATTCAGCCATCATGAAGGAAAAGTGGCATTCTTGAGAACACTAATGACTTCTATCTTTGGATTAATGTTTGTACTGCTTCATCACTATCTTACTTTGAACACAGACCCACAACATATTTCTTTATTTATTTTTTGGAAAAATGTGTTTAATCAGTTTACTATCTATAAAAGTGTGTATAATCCTTTTAATGAGTGACTGTTAGTGGTTTATTACTATTCCAGAGCTCACCAGAACTGATCAGAGATTGGCGAGGTCAGACCGCTTTAGCGAATGGTTTGGTTCAGCTTGTCTTGGTGATGAAGCTTTGTAATTTGGACCAAGAAAACTTACACTTACTGCTCCTCTCGTGCTTAAAAAGACCTGTGGCAGCCTTCACGATAGTCTCAGATCCAGCTGCATCTAATCATCCTGAGTAACCATTAAGTGGCTAAACCAACCGTATATATCTATAGACATCGTGAGATAGATGGGTGTGGGCATCCATGTGCTCTAGACAGAAATCTGAAATCTAGACTTCCCCTAAAGCAAATAAAACAGTGCCTGTGAAAATAACAAGTTCAGCAAGATTTTGATTGTTTGTGTTATATTCAGATAATAGAATTTTCCTGAAACTTAAGTTTCTTTTTGTGGCTACCAAATGTGATGAATTTCAGGATAAGTATTTTATAGGGATTCTACCTATAACTACTTTTATTAAGTAGAAAGCTTTATACAAATGCAAAGTACTCACATATTAATCTCTTGAAGAGCAAGGATTATCTTAATTGTAATTCTGATGTGTCTAGTTTAATGCCACAAGATGCTCCAATCTACTTCAGTTAACTAAGAGACTTATAAACTAATTTCCTACAGTGTTTGCATATTCAGCAATCTACACTGTCATTATTTAAAGATGAAAAGAGGGAGTTGTTTCAAGATTAAATGTTAAAAGATGCAAACTAACATGCTCATTTAATTAAGGAAGCATGCAGATGAGTGTGTGGGAAGAATATCAACCTTAACATTGTGTTTTATATATTGTATCTGCCACTGGTTTTCATCATAGTCTCATTATCTGAAACTTCTCATTTCTTTCTAATTGAAAGAACACCTGCTGTTCATTTCTTATTGAGTTTTCTGTTTTCATTTGCTCTTAGGAACATCTCTAAAGACCACTTGCCAAATTATATCCTTAAACTTGCTTCTTCAGCATTTGAATAGGCAGCTACCTTGAAAAGAAGTTAAGTCAAAGTGTTCAAAATTTGTGTCTGAGGTTTCTTATATATGACCTCTATAAGGGCTATGCCTCTTTTAGGAAGACACATTATATATAACGTGAGCTCCCCCACTATTTAGGAAACTGGCCTGAGATTGCACAGGATGAGAGGTACATGTCTAGCATGACAAAATATTCTGACAAAACCCAAGAACCAGTTAGAAACTGTACAGAAGTTTTAGATTTCAAACCTAATTTTTATTAGCTAGTATACTGGATATTATATAAGTGATTATACTCATAGACACATCAAAGATGGAAAAGTCAAAATTACAACAATCAAATGAACCTCAGTGAGTGTTAATTTTCAAAATATTAAATAAAAGAAGCAGTGTTGAGATTTTAGATTTTCCTATAAAGTAGGGTAAATGTTTTAAATAATAATTATCTTTGCTAAAATGTGTTTTTAGACTCATATTTTGTGTATTCCTTTATGGTAAAAACAAAAAATATATAAAATTTTCTTTTTATTTATATCTACAATATATTATAATTCCAAAAAATAAACAATTTTATGTTCTGGATCATTCATATTATAATGGTTGTTTTTCAATGTCACTTTTGGTGCCTAACTTTTATTATATATAAAAACAGACTTTCTTTTAGATGGCTGAGCATCAGTTAGCATTTTTTTATGTTAGAATAAAATTATGAAAGGCTAAAGTGAATATACAGAAGTTTCTTTTAGTCAATGAAATTAAACAGGGGCACATTTTAAAACAAAATAGTGGTAACTTAAACAAATTAAAAACTCTCTCTATTCTTAAAGGGCATAGAGTACAGCTGAACACCAACAAAACACATATAATTTTATGGGTTTTTTAAATTAATTAATTAATTAATTTTATTTTTGGCTGTGTTGGGTCTTGTTTCTGTGCGAGGGCTTTCTCTAGTTGTGGCAAGCGGGGGCCACTCTTCATCGCGGTGCGCAGGCCTCTCACTATCGCGGCCTCTCTTGTTGCGGGGCACAGGCTCCAGACGCGCAGGCTCAGTAGTTGTGGCTCACGGGCCTAGTTGCTCCGCGGCATGTGGGATCTTCCCAGACCAGGGCTCGAACCCGTGTCCCCCGCACTGGCAGGCAGACTCTCAACCACTGCGCCACCAGGGAAGCCCCAATTTTATGGTTTTAATAACCATTCATAGCCACAGTGCTTAGAGTTGTTCATTTTCTTTGTTCTTTTCCAGAGAAATTTTATTTATTAGGAAAGGTAGAAAGCATTCTCTTCCTTTTTTAAAGAGTATTCCAATAATTACAAATTTTGAGTTTACCACTTTTCCAACACATATAGCATCATTATTTTTTGTAGAACAAGAAGTTCATGGGGTTCATGTCAAGCATCTTCTTGCTTTTTTGCTACAGGAATCCTCTGAAAATTGTTCATCAAATGTAAAGAGATTTCTGTATATCCATGAAATTTATGAATCTATGTAGGAATAACACATTTAGGATTCGTAACTTGTTTCACGTGTAGACTGATACTGATTAGTAAATGGAAAGTCACTAGAGAGAATTTTAACTAATATTTTACATAATTATTATTAATACTAATAAGCCTATATTAGAAAATTATTTTTTTCACAAATATAATTCTTTTTTCTTTGGCTCCTCAAATGCTTTATATGTAGAAACATTGATTTTTTTCTGCAATAAATGTATGTATATTTTCTATATGATTTCCCAAAGGAAAAAAAAAAGTGTGTATTTTACTTAGTGTGTATCTTACTTCTGTATGATGTAACATTTAAAAAAATCAAAACCCCTAGAAGATACATCAATGTATTTAGGGGTAGAGTCACTCTTGTTGCAGTTATGTGGTTAAGACTTTATTTCCCTTAAACTAATTTATTTTAAACTTTATATGGGCTTATCTCCAATTAATTGGAATTATTTTAAAATGCATTTAGTTTAAATTATGCTCACCTAATAGAGTCAGTTTTCTCACTTCTTTCTTTATGTTACCCCTCAATGGTGGGAAAAAGCTACTAAATGATTTTATGCATTTAAATTGTTAATCTTACTGAATTCCATGTATTAGAATTCTGATCTTTATTATGTTGAGCACAAACATCTAGAGGCAAATATCTAATCCAGGTTTCTATGTTTTTTCACTCCAATAGATCTGTGGTCAGCTATAATCTGTTGCCCCAGAGAGGGAAGCTAAATACCATCTTTTTTTTTTTTTTTAATGATTTAATGCATGAATATAGAGGAATGAATATACAAGAAAGTTAACATGACATTTTAATAAAGAAAAAAGTGAAGAGACTAAAAAGCAAAACACACTAAAATAACTATAAGTAGAATATATTACCCTATTGAAAGACAAGGACTTTTATATTAATAGAAAAAAGTTCAGATGTATTGTTTCCAAGACATGCCTCTTCAGACAAAATTGGAAAAGCAGTGTTGTAAATATAGGATACGCCTGCTATCCCATGCCATGAAAATCAACAGAAAATAGAAAACATTAACTGGGAGAAAAGGATGTTATCTGGTCTATTGTGTCATTTAAAGCTTTTGTTTCTTTATTTGTTTTTATTTTGGATGATCTGTCCATTGGTATAAGTGAGGTGTTAAAGTCCCCCACTATTATTGTGTTACTGTCGATTTCCTCTTTTATAGCTGTTAGCAGTTACCTTATGTATTGAGGTGCTCCTATGTTGGGTGCATATATATTTATAATTGTTATATCTTCTTCTTGGATTGATCCCTTGATCATTATGTAGTGTCCTTCCTTGTCTTTTGTACCATTCTTTATTTTAAAGTCTATTTTATCTGATATGAGTATAGCTACGCCAGCTTTCTTTTGATTTCCATTTGCATGGAATATCTTTTTCCATCCCCTCACTTTCAGTCTGTATGTGTCCCTAGGTCTGAAGTGGGTCTCTTGTAGACAGCATATAGATGGGTCTTGTTTTTGTATCCATTCAGCAAGCCTGTGTCTTTTGGTTGGAGCATTTAATCCATTCACGTTTAAGGTAATTATCGATATGTATGTTCCTCTGACCATTTTCTTAATTGTTTTGGGTTTGTTTTTGCAGTTCCTTTTCTTCTCTTGTGTTTCCCACTTAGAGAAGTTTCTTTAGTATTTGTTGTAGAGCTGGTTTGGTGGTGCTGAATTCTCTTAGCTTTTGCTTGTCTGTAAAGCTTTTGATTTCTCCATCGAATCTGAATGAGGTCCTTGCTGGGTAGAGTAATCTTGGTTGCAAGTTCTTCCCTTTCATCACTTTAAGTATATCATGCCACTCCCTTCTGGCTTGTAGAGTTTCTGCTGAGAAATCAGCTGTTAACCTTATGGGAGTTCTCTTGTATGTTATTTGTCATTTTTCCCTTGCTGCTTTCAGTAATTTTTCTTTGTCTTTAATTTTTGCCAGTTTGATTAGTATGTGTCTTGGCATGTTTCTCCTTAGGTTTATCCTGTATGGGACTCGCTGTTCTTCCTGGACTTGGGTGGCTATTTCCTTTCCCATGTTAGGGAAGTCTTTGACTATAATCTCTTCAAATATTTTCTCTGGTCCTTTCTCTCTCTCTTCTCCTTCTGAGACCCCTATAACGTGAATGTTGTTGCATTTAATGTTGTCCCAAAGGTCTCTTAGGCTGTCTTCTTTTCTTTTCATTCTTTTTTCTTTATTCTGTTCCGCAGCAGTGAATTCCACCATTCTGTCTTCCAGGTCACTTATCCGTTCTTCTGCCTCAGTTATTCTGCTCTTGATTCCTTCTAGTGTAGTTTTCATCTCAGTTATTGTATTGTTCATCTCTGTTTGTTTGTTCTTTAATTCTTCTAGGTCTTTGTTAAACATTTCTTGCATCTTCTCAATCTTGCCTCCATTGTTTTTCCGAGGTCCTGGATCATCTTCACTATCATTATTCTGAATTCTTTTTCTGGAAGGTTGCCCATCTCTACTTCATTTAGTTGTTTTTCTGGGGTTTTATCTTGTTCCTTCATCTGGTATATAGCCCTCTGCCTTTTCATCTTGTCTATCATTCTGTGAATGTGGTTTTTGTTCCACAGGCTGCAGGACTGTAGTTCTTCTTGCTTCTGTTATCTGTCCTCTGGTGGATGAGGCTATCTAAGAGGCTTCCCATCTATTTTTTAGGTAATGGTGTTGAAGTTATTTTAGCATATTACAGTATTTCCTTAGTCCCCTGGGGAAAGCTAAAGTCACTTTTAACATATTAGTAGATTTACCAGCTAAAATTGCATCACCTTTGAGAAATTTATAAGTATATTGCCTAAGATATACAGTTTTGTTCTCTTATCTGTAGGTCCTTGTATTCTTAGGGGAAATCTATGTATTTAAACACATTAGCAAATGACATATTTTTTGAGCTATGGTCAAGTCTCTCAATCAACCCACACAAAGCAGAAGTATTGAAATGGTCAGAAGCTAGGAAGTCACATCCAAGAAGAGGTCATCAGTGAAACTTCTCCCCAAATTTAATAAAAACAACAAAAAAGTAGCTGAATGATCCTAAATCATTCTATAAAGACTCTGAAAGAAATAGCATAAGAATCCTGAGCTGAATTCTTAGGATCTTTTTTGTTTTGGCTTAATTACAAAATAAAAATGATTAAATAGAGTTAATCCACTAAGATGTGGCTTCAAAAGAATTTTCCTCATGTATCGTTCTGTATAACATACTTCTCTTCTTGAAATAAGCTAACCAGTGTTGATGTCAGGATAGAGTAGCTAAATCATTATAAGAACAACTCTAAATAAGAACAATGGATCTTAAGAGACTTAAGAAGCCCCTTGAGAACAGAAAACTTATAATCATTCTTGGGTATATTATTATTTAGCTGCCTGTAAAGTCATTTCTTAAGATCCAATAATAGCCTAGGAGAAATTTCAAAGTGCTTTTGAATGTCTTCTATGCATAGAAATGTGACTATTTTGAGCAACCTGACCAATATACATACTCAAAAAACCTTTGATAACATTTCCATTTGTTTGTTTTCCTAACCATTTGGCCTTTTTCTCAAGGTTCAGGTTAAAGTTTGAATACTCACATCACTAGAAACTTTCTCCCCAAAGCAGAATCTAATCAAAGATAGTTCCATTGAAAAACAACATTCCTAGTTATGTACAGAAATGGAATCTGAATGCTTATATATTCCATCATCCTAAATAATCAGTCTGTTTTATAATGGCTTGTTCCAGTCTTGGGGTGGTGGTAACAGTTTAAAGACTAGACTGGGAGTTCGGCACTGACACGTACATACTGCTATATTTAAAATAGATAACCAACAAGGACCTGCTGTAAAATAATTAATTAATTAATTAAAAAAATAAAGACTATGGAAGAAAACAAAGTCAGATTCCCCAGTGGTTTACCACCATTATATGTCCCCAGCATGCTTTAATACATGTGTTTCAATTACTAAAAATTTTAACTGAAATGTGACATGATGGAGGAAAAAAATGCAAATATTTAGGTTTTCTAAGTTTTTAAATATAAGCTGTTAAATACTAATATTATTATTAGTAATATTTTTTTTAAATTTACTTTTTTGGCTGCATCGGGTCTTAGTTGCGGCATGCGGGCTCTTCATTGCAGTGCGTGGGCTTCTCTCTAGTTGTGGCGTGTGGGTTTTCTCTCTCTTGTTGAGGTGCGTGAGCTCAGTAGTTGTGGCTCACGGGCTTAGTTGCCCCACAGCATGTGGGATCTTAGTTCCCCGACCAGGGATTGAACCTGCGTCCCCTGCATTGGAAGGCAGATTCTTTACTACTGGATCACCAGGGAAGTCCCTATTATTAGTATTATTATGTTTACAAGGTATCTGGTCTTGAGGAAATACTCACCTCTACATAAGTAGACTTACATACATAAGGAGTAGCTAGAGAGACATGTGAAGTTAGCATTGGTATATTAGTTTCTAAATAACACAAACTTAGTGGTTTAAATCGATATAAATTTATTCTCTTACAATTCTGGAAGCCAGAGTCTGACAGGAGTCTTACATGATTAAGATGAAGATGTCAGCAGGGCTGGTTTCTTCTGGAGGCTGCAGGAGAAAATCCATTTCCTTGCTTTTTCTAGCTTAGGGAAGTCACCTACATTTCTTGGCTTGTGATCCCTTCCTCAGAACCACTCACATTTTCTCCCCCTGCTTCTGTTCTTACCTTGCCTTGTTCTTTTCTGTCGTCAAATCTCCTCCTGTCTTCCTCTTTTGATTAGATGTAGTCCCATCCAGATAACAGTAAGCTCCCCATGTCAAGATCCTTAAGTTAGTCACATGTGCAAAATCTCTTTTGTTGTATATGGTAACATTCACAGGGGCCAGGGACTAGGACCAGGTTAGCTTTGGGGGCCATTACTCAGCCTACCGCAGATGGTTTCACTTTTTACCTTTTTGGAAGAGAGAATTTGAACATGTTTTTTCATGCTGATGAGAAGGAGCCAGTAGAGGAGAACAGCTGAAGATACGAGAAAATTAGGAAATCATCACTAGATCTAGTAGTGCCTTCAGGAGTCAGAAAAGGATGAGACCTAGAGCACAAGTAGAGAGATTATTATCATAGGAGGGGCTAGGGCACAGTTTTCCAAGGAGGAAGAAAAGATAGATAGAGGTGCCGGTGAATTTGTAGTAGGTGTGGATGGTGGAAGGAAGCAGAGGGGATTCCTACCTGAGAGCGTCTCTTTTGGCTGTTACATTGGAGGCAAGTATTTTTCTGGAAATGGAGGGGCGGTCGTGAGGTAGGAGGTTTGATGGAGGATGCAGAGGATGAGAAATAGTTGTATGGATAAATGGTAAGAAGAATAAACTTAAGAAACACAGAAAGCATATTGTTCAGGAGAGAGGACCTGATTTCTATCGAAGATTGTGAATTATTCCATGGGTTCTGCAGTTTTTTATAAAAGCAGTCAGAAGCTTGGATATTGTTGCAGAAGATTTGGACAGTTAGATTGATCATAGATTTCTAGGCAGAGGCAATGGAAGACAAGGGAATAAGGGAGTTGAAGCTTTTGGAATGATAGATATTAGATTCTAAACTGGTTGGGGAAAACGTAAAGAAAAGGTTAGCGGGGGTAACTGAGTGAGAGATGGAAGGATGGGAGATTGTTGGCAGAGAGTAGGAGGCTTAAGTTTAGATTTTAAGAGCTAGAGGAATTCCATCTGAGTATGGGTGTAGGAGTGCATGTCTGGAGGTGATTGGTGATAAGTGTTCTAGAGATGAGGAGTACAAGGATGGAGAGAGTACTGGATTGTTCATTCTTTGCAAAGGTATTTAAACCATTTAGGAAAATGGAAGGACTTGGGGTCTAGAAGACAGTGAGTGAAAGTGAGTGATTACAAAGTTGGCTGTTGGGGGAGTCATTCCTCGGTGAAGAGCAAAGAGCCAGGTTGCAACTAAGGCAAAGAAGCAAAGGGTAAGTTTGATGAACAAAGCTGTGACTATAGGGAAGTTTATTATGGGGTGAGGTTCTAAAGGACACAGTAGAAGAGATTGGGATGGAAGAATACTGTGGGAAATTGGATTAGAGAAGAGAATTCCCAGAGAATTCTTATGGGATATTATATTGAGAGAAGCGAGATCCAGGCATGACTTCATACAATGCCGTGAGTGTCAAGTATAGTAGTTCTGGCTGAAAATCACAGTAAACCCCACCTAGTAACTATGAATATTTACTATCCTGCATAAAAAGACACCCAGAGTTTGTTCAGTTCCACGGTTAACTCAACAGCTCAATAACCGTAGGATTCAAATTCTTTCCATCTTCTTGCACAGAAATCCTTTCTATTTTGGCCTTTTTTTTTTTTTCAGACTGTTTTTTAGGATCATAAAATAAAGGGTAACAAGCATTGTCAAAACACAACAATCAGTGGGAAAATAAGAAATGCCTTTTTTTTAAAAAAGGTGAGTAAATTTCTCCTAGAAACTCTGCCTCTGTCATTTCCTAAAATATAATTGGCCAAATTATATCATATGGCCATGACTAAACCCATGGTTTGGCAAGATTAGAGAGAGCACCCGTGATTAGCTGAGAACAATAAATATTTACCTCCTGGACCTGGAAGAGATCAGCCTCCCTCAGAAGGAGGAAGAAGAAAGATGGCTTTGTTTAGGCAACAAATAGAGTCCATCACATTGATGGTGGCCTTGGGTCAGAAAAACTTGAAGCCTGTCAGTTTGCACCTTAATTTTGTCTGTTGGCTACTGTGTGGCCTTGAGCGGTTTACATTCTCCTCGCGTGTAGAATTGTGATTTAACTTAGAGCAAATGCCCAGCCCACAAAAAGCACTAAGCATCAGGTGCTGCTCCTCCTTTTTATTTTTAAAATTTTTTGATGCTTGAGATAGGTATTTTAACACAAACTAAAATCACCACGTTTCTTTAAGTTTTATGCTGACCCTTATCTTTTCTGTCCCTTCATCTGACTATAAAAATAAATGAATGACAAGATTTTGACAATAAAAAAGTGAAGACTGAGTATGGATCACTCTAATTCCAGAGGCCCTCATTTTTTATACTGCTTTCAAATAGTCTCAGAAGTCACTTAGAAGAGAATTCTCATCTAACTATCTTCTGTATGAACGTCAAAGAACTTTAGAGGCTTTACAAGGATTTACCCTTCCTTGTACATCTAGCTAAGTACGTAAAATAATGCAACACAAATTGATCACAGAAACATACAATTTTGGTTCTAAAAAGTGCTTTAGAAGTCATATAATCTAAATTATTTATTTTCTGTTGGAGAAACTAAAGGTATCTGTGATGTAGTGAAAAGTCATGAATGAATATGAAGGCTGGAACTTCAAGTAATTTCTTAGAACTCCAAGGCTAGGATTCTTTTCCACTCTACCACACCACTCTAAAGAACTCCATGTGTTTTGCCATTAAAAATGCAGTATTTTATTTAAAAAGCTCTATCTTTTCATGTAGTATTGATAACTAATAGAGAGATTAATAATAATCTCTGTATTATATCATATTAATTATATTACACTATACTATTAAAGTTTTGTGGGGTCTTGAGCAAGTTACTTGCTCTTTCATGTCTCAATTTACCCACTGCAAATGTAAGGCACTAATAATTAGTAAGATACTAATAGTTCCTACCTTACTGAATTCTTGAGCGCTTTCAATGTGGTAACTATCACTAAAAATGCCTCTTCTTTCCGATGCACTATGGAATAAGTTAGCTTTTGTAGGTTACTGTGTTAACAGAGTCATCATATTCTATACTATCTTGGGGGAAAAATCAATGAAAAATACATTCTGAGTGTCTGACAACTGATTTTTAAATTCATTTCTGGAAAACACTATTTATGAGATTGGAATTGCTAGTAATTAAATATAAAACAAACTTCAGAATAGATTACAAGCAAATTATTTAGATGGGTTAGTTAGAAATTATGTCTTAAATTATACCTGTCACTGGTAATAATTGACTTTTTGCTATAATGCGCCACACCTTATGCTGGAAATAATCAATGACATCATTGGCCTGGCTCTGATGAGCCCCTCGCCATCTCTTTTCCTGCATGAGGATCACTTTCTTTGACATCCTTACACATTTTTCCAAGGAAATCCTTTTGGCCTTGAAAGGAATTATCTTTCACTATATCTGTCTTCCAATGTGGCTTTACTGTTTTATGACTCATCTTTAAACAACAGAGGTAGACAATTTTTAGTAGACATCTGAACCTATTGAACAGAGATTAAGAAATTTAAGTTAAACGTTCCTAAGATTTTGGAGAAATCTGTAAGCACATTAGGAAACCAAAGGAAGCACAAGACTTCCATCAGTCATTATTTCTTAGAGTGTAGCATTTCAAGAAACATTAAAATTGTCAATACTAAATATAAACTTTCTCTTAGAATAGGTGTGTTTTCTATGTCAAACTCCCTTTTTTTTAAAAATTAATTAATTAATTAATTTATTTTTGGCTGTGTTGGGTCTTCGTTTCTGTGCGAGGGCTTCCTCTAGTTGCGGCAAGTGGGGACCACTCTTCATCGCGGTGCGCGGGCCTCTCACTATCGCGGCCTCTCTTGTTGCGGAGCACAGGCTCCAGACGCGCAGGCTCAGTAATTGTGGCTCACGGGCCCAGTTGCTCCACGGCACGTGGGATCCTCCCAGACCAGGGCTCGAACCCGTGTTCTCCGCATTGGCAGGAGGATTCTCAACCACTGCACCACCAGGGAAGCCCCAAACTCCCTTTTAAACCTATCCAATTTTTTTTTTTTTAAGGATCTTCTTCACCTTCTACCTTCCCTCTTTGTATGAAAATGCTCTGGTTTCTCCTATCTTAAGCCCCTCCTCTAAATCTTATTGTTCTTTCAAGCTAATTTTTCTTCTTTTCACTTCTGAACTTTCTGGTCGGATGGGGAAAACCTTTGCTTCTATTTCTTCGATAGCCCTTCTTTCCCAAACTCCTGTGATTCCTGCTGTCACCTCTGCTCCCCCGACCCCTCTCCCCAAACTCTTTTTCATCCCTGACTTCTACCCTCCAACTCTCCTCGTCCTTCTCTTAAACATGGATACTTTGTCAGTTTCAAGTCTAACATAATTTTTCTCGGTGCTCTCTTTTTGGCATACCTCCTTTATTCTCAGGGCTTAAAACTTTATCCTGAAAAATGATTCCCACTAAATGCATAGTCTTCTCTTCTCTCAAAGGTCCACTTTTCCAATCGCTTGCCTAGCATTTCTGCTTGATTAGCCTGCCATCCGCTCAAACGTCCTGTGTCTGGAATGAAACAGCTTTTCTCTTTGTAAAACTCCTTATCCTCTTGACTTCCCTTTATCTCTTAGTGACTCCAAAACTCTCACTTTACAAAGACTTGAAACTTAATAGCCTTGCTTTTGCTCTGTCTGCCTTCTTAAGCTCCATATCCCTTCAGTCTTGGAGTTTCTGTGAACTATTTCTTGACAATATCACTTGCATTTAATCCTTTTTTTTTTTTAATTGCAAGCTTTTCTACTCTAGGTCCTTACTGGATAATATTTGTCTTACTGTAGCAACCTTCCAGATCATATCCTCCCATCTCATCTTTCACTCCGGTTCTTATCCCTTCTGCACTCTAAAGGCAAATTCATCTTTCTACAGTACCGCTTTGATTATGCCATTACAAACAAAATCTTTGATGACTCCTATATTGGAAAAAAATCTCTTTAGTCACTCATTAAAGACTCTTCCCAATGTAAAAGCAGCTTATCTTCCTGTTCTTAATCTTTCTTCACAAAAGAACCCTTTGCTCCAGCTAATTGGATCAGACACCACTTTCTTGAAATGCTGATGCTCTCATTGGCGCCTTTCCCAGAAGGCCCTTGGTACTGCTCACAACCAACTCAGCCTGTAATACGGAGCTCAGTTCTCACCTCTTCTGCAAAGCCTTCCTGGATCACCTGGTGCAACATAATCTCTGCTTCCAGAAACTTTGACAGCATTTGTTAACTGATTAATTCATTTTGCAGAGAGTCGTGTGCTGGCATGACAACCTATTCCATCATTATCTTGAACTACTTTCAGAAATCTATTTTCAAGAACTAAATCTATTTTAAGTTTTACTGTAGATATGCTTCTTTCTATTTGCTTAATTAGAGTAAAAGACCTTAATGACAAGGGCCATGTTCATTCATTCAACTTTTACTAACAACTTTCTGTGAAATTTTTGAGAAATATGGAGCTGAATAAAACATGATCCTGCCTATGAAAAGTGCCACTTTGGTGGTACAGACTGGTAGATAAATGGATAATTGCTGGAGGTTGTTTTAAATGTTATAATAAAAGTTATGTGTGGGATACAGTTAGGATGAAAAGGAGAGATGACCATCACGAGGAGTGTTTAGAAAAGGTCACGCTGATAGATGAGTCTGGAAAGGCTTTCTGGAGGGTAGTAGTCAAGATGGGTCCTCCTTTTCTATCATGTTTTATTCTTGTAAGGTGCTGTGAGCATTTCAAAAGAAGGGGAGACCCCCGTTGGGTGAGGAAATACATCACAGGAAAGCTAACCCTTTAGATGTATATTTTCCAGTAAAATAGAATACATAAAAATTCAGGTTATTTTTAAGAATAAAGTAAGCTGTCCAGTTTGACTGAAACATGGTGTTTTATTGGTGGTGATAAAAATTAAAATAAAAAGTTATATACTTATGTATAATGTGGATATTTGTTATTTTCCAATACCTATCTAAAGTGCTTTTGTTCATGCATTTCCTTCTATAAACAGCTGTTAAGATAAAACCCTTATGTCTATTGTTTGCATTTTATGTTGGAGAAAACATTATTTGACTTTGGCTTTCTAGAATTTATAAATTGCAAAATCTACCTCGTGGCCTCAACTCCATATTATAATTTATAATTATTGTGAAACAATCTTAAGGTGACCATTTTTCTCTTTAATACCTTTAGATATAGAAAGTTTTCTTCAACAGTTTTCAAGAAACTGTAGAGATGTAGGAAAATAGGAAGCAGTACTTTTTAAAGGTGAAAGGAAATAGCTACTATAATTGGTCATGGTTTGAAAAATTAATAATTCTGGCCATACGAATTTTTGCTTTCTCATATGTGATAAATATACAGATAAAGCAATAAGAAAATGAGAAATATTTTTATTGTGAGTCACCTAAAGGTAGCCCAAAGAGAATTTTATTAAATAAGAGAAACTTTAGTTTTGTAGCAAAAGCTGTATAACACATGAGTAGGAAAAATACATCAGTTTGAATTCTGTTTGTATAGTATGTAAATGAATTGCAAAATTATTCTACTTCTTTTAAAATTATTGTCATTTTTTGGATAAGAAACAAAAAAGGAAATTATTGATCCTTAGGTGGAAAAGGAAACGATTGACACTGAAGCACATGTATGTTGTTGTTTTTTTTTTGTCTGCGTTGGGTTTTAGTTGCGGCACGCAGGCTCTTTCGTTGGGGTGCGTGGGCTCTTCGTTTTGGCGTGTGGGTTTTCTCTCTCTAGTTGTGGTGCATAGGCTCCAGGGTGCATGGGCTCTGTAGTGGCACGTGGGTTCTAGAGTCTGTAGGCTCCATAGTTTGCGGCATGCAGGCTCTCTAGTTGAGGCACATGAGCTCAGTAGTTGTGGCACTCGGGCTTAGTTGCCCTGTGGCATATGGCATCTTAGTTCCCTGACCAGGGATTGAACCCACGTTCCCTGCATTTGCAAGGCAGATTCTTTACCACTGGATCAGTAGGGAAGTCCTACGTGTATGCTTTTTTAATTGAAGTGTAGTTGATTTACAATTTTATATTAGTTTCAGATGTACAGCAAATGATTCAATATTTTTAGAGATTATATTTCAGTTAAAGTTATAAAACACTGGCTGTATTTCCAGTACTGTACATTACATCCTCATATCTTCTTTATTTTATACCTGGTAGTTTGTACCTCTTATTCTCTTCCCCAGTCTTACCCTTCCCTCTGTCCCTCTGCCTACTGGTAACCACTAGTTTGTTCTCTGTATCTGTGAGTCTGTTTCTGTTTTGTTACATTCATCGATTTATTTTTTTGGATTCTACATACAAGTGAAAATATACAGTAACTGTCTGTCTCTGATTTATTTCACTGAACATAATACCCTCCAGGTCCATCCATGTTGTTGCAAATGGCAAATTTTCATTTTTTTGAATGGCTGAGCAATATCCCATTGTATATATACACACCACATCTTCCTTATCCACTCATCTGTTGATGGACACTTAGATTGCTTCTACGTCTTGGCTCTTGTAAATAATGCTACTGTGAACATTGGGGTGCATATATCTTTTCAAATTAGTGTTTTGGTTTTCTTCAGACATATACCCAGGAGTGGAATTGCTGGATCACATTGTAGTTCTATTTTTAATATTTTGAGGAATCTCTATACTATTGTCCATAGTGACTATATCAATTTACATTCCCACCAACATATTATGTTTTAAATGAACTTCCTGATGGTAGGCCTTGCAAGGTCTTGGTGATTTACTTATTCTCCCATTTATTTGCACTCTGTTTTTATCACTTACTACAATAACTATGCGATATATATGAATACCACATTTCTCTATTTGAAAAAAGCAAAATCAAAACAAATTTAGGTTTTAAGTAGACTGTGGCATTTGCATGAGGAATCAGTATGCTTCTTGCTGTGTAGTTAAATCCACAAAGTCAAGATCATGTTTTACATAAGTCCTGTGTACTCTGAGCCAAACCTGATAAAAATGTACATCCGAAACTGCAGTTCTGTCAGGGGGTTTGAACACTCAAGCTTGACACTGGTCTAGCTGAGAGGCCAAATACAAGTCCCATCCCTATAGATTTTGTTATCCCAGTAACAGTAGAGATAAAAGATAAAGGAATGTTTAAGAACCTTTAGAATATGCATATATATTTGAATTTTGATTAAAATACTTATAATAGGCAAATATTCTTCCTGAAAGTGGAATGGAATACAAACTTCCAGAAGAGGCACTTCCAGAATAGGCAGAGTGTCACAGAAGCAATGGGCCTTTGGGGTCAGACAGGATGGGTTTGTGCTTCAGCCTAGCTTTCTACTAGCTCTCTGGCCCTGCCCAGGTTCCTTTCAATTTTTCTCATTTCTAAGTGATGTTGATAGTTCCTACAATTTAGGAATATATATAAAATGTCTGGCTATAGAAAGCACTTAAGAAATATTCCTATCAGAGATGCTATTACTTAGGCAAATATTAACAGTGGTAAAATATTACCTTTGGAATCCTACTTTGCTTTGAGATTTTTGACCCAGGATCTTGGGTTGTGAAATTGTTATCCAGTTGATTATAAGGCATTTTAATATGAGAATGTTGTTTCTCTGACCCTTACATGGACCCACTAGCAACGAGTGGTTGTGCCTGTTAAACAAGAGACCATGTCTCTAATTATTTTAGTCATACATAAAAAATGAAAACAAAAGTGCATTAGTGGATAAGCCCTTTAAAAGCACAACAAGTGAATATGGAAAGAGCATATTTACTCTTAGGGTAAATAGAGAAATGATTCTGCTGTGGAAAACTTGTCTGTATCTTGATTTTTCAAAGAGGTTACCAAAAGGGGAAAAAGCTCAAATTTTGTAGATTGCAATATGTGTTTCCTTTCAGTTGTGTAATTGCAATGGTTGAGCATAATTTTCCCTGTGAGCTGAGGGCAGCAACATAACAGTTTCACAAACCCTTGGACAGTACCCATCAGAAAGCCTAGAGGTAGAATCGCAGACTGTTAACTCAGGTGGCTCATGTAGTTCCAACACTGACAGGGGTTCAGGCTTCACCTTGAAGTAACAGTTATTAATCATGTGTCCTTCGACAAGTTACATTTCTCCAATATTATCACTTCACCTGTGAAGTGAAGGGTTGATAATAGCCACTCTACCTTGCGGGATTGTTGTGAAGATTAAATTTGATTATAGATGATTAAATATGAAGAAAACTCTGAGTCATTGGCAGGTGTCAGGTCTCTTCTGTTCCGATCTTTTTATATGGATCTGATTTTGGGGGTGGGGGTGGGTGGAGAGTTTGCTATCCCCAGTGACAGTGGAGACACAAGAGGAAAAGAATGCTTAGGAACTTTCCAAATGGCCATTTATATTTGAACTTTGATTACAACTCTTGTAAGAAGCGAATATTACTTCTGAGAATGAAATAGAATATGACATTCCAAAAGGGGGACTGACGTGGAGTGTAACAGAGGCAAGAGGGACTTTGGAGTCAGACAGACATGGGTTTGTATCTCAGCCTAGCTTTTTCCTATCTCCATGACCCTGCTGGCGCTCTGTTCGTTTCTCTCATCTCTTATGACCTTGATAGTTCCTACAACTAGGGAATATTGTTGAGGGAACTTCCATTTCTGACCTACTCTGGTTTTTTCTCTAACCACCTTGCCTTATTCCTGCTCACGTGACAGAAAGGACCCGAGGTGATGTGACTACACGTAACAGTAATTCGAGTGAAGAGAGAACCATGGAAGCTAAGTTTGGTAGTTACTTCTCGCACATCATACCGTAAGGCCACCCCTGGTGCTCCCCGACCCCTCTCCAGGGAACTCTGGATCCTGCTCTTAGAGTCCGTGGGACTCAGCCCTTATCTACCTCACGGTGTTCACAGCAGAACAGCGAGATCATATTCTGATACCTTGTAGGAGGTACAGCGATTGCCAGGAACAACGTGGGAAACCCAAGGGCTCAAGTTCTGGTGGAATACCAGTGAGGCTCTTACTGAATTTTTCACATTTTTAGATCTGGTAACAAGAGATAATTTATTTAGATTCTAGGAACTTAAACCAGTCTGAAGCCACAGATGTAGAAGAGCACGTATGCCTTCAGAACTGACTAAATTTGAAGATTCTGTGCAGGAACTTTGAAAACCCACCAAGCACACACCCAGAGAGCTCATCCTGGATAAAAAGTAACATGTTTCTTTTGGTTAAATAATTTTCCCAACTGAAAATTGAAAACTTGACTTGGGTCATTTAAAATCAAGAAAAATGAAAGTATAGACCACGGCAAATATGCTACATCATCTGAAGGTGTTGTCCTTCTTCTTTACAAATCCTCCTATGTATTTTTGTGATTGGTACTTAGAGTTTCATCATGTTGTGATGGGTTGGGTAGAGAAAAAGAAAGCACTTAAAAATTCTTACCCTATTTCACCCAATTGAAAACAACAAGAAAAATATTTCACCTCCCCCTACTGGTTTGATACGTTAAGTAAATATTTCTTAACCATCATTTGTTTCTTAATTGAGGGTTATTTTTTTCTGAAGTTAGTAAAGTATATCCTTTGGTTCCCTGAGAGATAATTTATATGGTAATTACTAATTTCTGCTTTAATATTATTGGCAGGTATTAGCAAACTGTGTATTTATATGTTCTTGCCTGTAAAGGAATATCAGCTGCTTTATCCCTTGTTTATAGGATGATCTATTAACTTACTTTCTAATCTTAAACGGAAGCCATTATTTGCTTCATGCTTTCCATCATGGCTGAAAATCATAATTAGCTCTGATTCTAGAGTACTATGGGGTGACAATGATTTTGATGGATAATTCCTTGCTCAAGTTTATTACACAAATTGAAAAGATTAAAAAATTAAACATTAGACAGAAATAAATTCTGCGTTTAATGGGGATTAAATTGTTTCACTGGTTGAGAGAATTGCAACTCTGATCTAGACCGAAAGTAAGCTTCAGATTTTTGCTGTTTTCTGCCGTCACTACCATAATGCACATTTTATTTATTTATTTTTAGTTTTTATTGGAGTCAAGTTTATTTACAATGTTGTGTTAGTGTCAGGTGTAGAGCAAAGTGAATCAGTTATATATATATATATATATATATATATATATATATATATATATATCACATTTTAAGAAAGGACTAGCATTATGTTTACACTTTGCAGTCATTCAGGAAGCATTTGTTAAATAAAGGAAGAAATGATGAATGAATGAATGAATTGGAAATACCCTCCCAAATTCTGTGAAAATTCCAAATCCTGGGCATCATTTCTGTCCAAAAATGAATGTTTCTAAAATTTACAAAACTTTGGTAGCTAGTGTGTAAACAAGAAGGTCAAGAAGTATCTTTTAAACAAATCATTGTATTATAAAAGGAGATTTAAGTTACTTTGTGTGATAAAAATTATATTAAATGTGAATTGCACATCGTGTAGATGTTCCATTAGCCTGCTAACCTGTGCTTTTCCCTGATACTCAAATCCAACTGTAGATTGATTTCCTTGACAAAAAACACAGTAGAAGGTAAAGAACAGAAGTCGCAAGGTCACACGGAATCTGAGACTGAAAGTTAGCTGCGCATCATTGAGCTAGAAGCGTCTCTCATGCTCCATGTTGTGTGCTTAGTTGTGCCTGCTTGGCAAGGAGACGGGCACGCAGTAATTCATAGTCAATAGTAGCCATTATTGTGGTACTATTGCGTGTACTATTATATTAAGGAGTATATTATAATAATTCCTTTTAGGGCATACATTTCACCACATCTGAGGGGGAGCTGCAGCCATATGCTACTGTTATGCATTAATTTGAATTCTTTTTATTCTAAAGTATAATTATTCTTTTCATAAAATTTTTACATGTATGAACTACCCCAGATTAATGTCATACTTTTAAAAGCTTTCATTTCATAACTTAAATTTGCAATAACTTCTCATCAGAGTGAGTAAAATATGATGACTATAATAAGAATACCCTGAAGGGCATGCCAAGCTTAATACGTATATTTATTATATAGAAGAATTATGAGAAACTCCAAATTTGAAGTTTTCCTTTATTTGTTGAGATATGAAATGTGAGTTCAATGAAAAAATGCATAACCACTTCCAACATTGATATGCACTGAACATTTGTGTCCCCTCCCCAAATTCATGTGTTGAAGCCCTAACCTCCAATATGATGGCATTTGGAGACAGGGTCTTTGGGAGGTAACTAGGTTGAGATGAGGTCATGAGGGTGGAGCCCCCAGGACAGGATTATTGTACTTATAAGAAATATAATAAAATGTTGGTTCTGAAATAATGGGGTTATCACTTCACAGTGTGTATGTAAATTAAATCACACTGTACACCTTAAAAAAATCACATTGCACAACCTAAATATACACACTTTTTATTTGCCAATCATACCTCAATAAAGGTGGAATAAAAATAAAATAACACAATGTGGAAAATGAATTTCTTCAGATTATCACACCCATCACTCATTTGCAAGATGATAACATCTCATGTAATCTAGCCTTTATACAGTGATTCCTAAACTTATTGGACTTTTGATTCCTGCATATTTCCACTGGAATATTTTAATATATGTCAGTTGTCATTACCCAGTCCCTCTTAATAGTGCTATATGATATATATTTATACCCCAAACATTTAAAACGATTTAATATTTAAATAATACATTAATGTTTAAAACAATTTATAACTATTTTTCTTTAAATATTTGTGAATGCTGTTGACCTAATGGAGACAATGAGATATTTTCAAACCTAGTTTTGAACTAAACAAATTTGGCATTAAGGAAAGAACTAGACTAGACTTTAAAAAAAAGTATTAAAGGGGCTTCCCTGCTGGTGCAGTGGTTAAGAATCCGCCTGCCAATGCCAGAGACATGGGTTCAAGCTCTGGTCCAGGAAGATCCCATATGCTGTGGAGCAACTAAACCCGTGTGCCACAACTACTGAGCCAGTGCTCTAGAGCCCACAAGCCACAACTACTGAGCCCGCGTGCTACAACTACTGAAGCCTGCATGCCTAGAGCCCATGCTCTGCAACAAGAGAAGCCGCCGCAATGAGAAGCCTGTGCACTGCAAGGAAGAGTAGCCCCCACTTGCTGCAACTAGAGGAAGCCCGCACGCAGCAACGAAGACCTGACACAGACAAAAATAAAATAAATAATTTTTTTTAAAAAAGTATTAGAAAGAAAAAAGAAAAAGAAAGAAATATTTTCTTATATTAAGAAAATATGAATGCATGAAACCCATTACAAATATATGAAATAATAGCTATTAGTTTGTGTTGTCTCATTTAATATAAAAATACAGTTTAAATTATTTGTTATAAGTTCACACTGAAATATGAGAGGTAAGATATTTGAGATGAAAAATGGTTTGCAGCCATAGCGTTACACTACTGTCCTTTAGCATACTAAGCAGTGATATTTGGGGGCTAATTTTACAGTGAGATGTTTAGTTGCCTTACAGCAGAATTTCACTGGGTTGGCACATGGGTGGAATTTGATCCCCTATCAGGCATGGACTCTTGTTGCCAAAGGGATAAAAATATGACCTTTCCTGTTATTTTAGCATCGCCAGAGAGGAGGCTGATGACAGCAAGAAACAGAGATGCAGGAGACAAAAAGATGCTCAGGATAGAGAGAACCAAGGGCTGGGCATGAGAGTGATGTGCCCAGGGCTGAGATCACAAACGAATGTCAGCCTTGTGTCAACGGACAGAGCCAGCAGCAAGCAGTTGGTGCTGAGAAGTTGAGCCTTCAGAGAAATCAAGTATCAGGCATTCTGAATAAGTAATCCAGTACACAGATCATATGCATAATCTTCAAAGGTTAATAAGGTCTCTGGCAGGAGGACACAACACTCCTAGCACAGGATCCCCTGGGCAAGAAAACTGTAGGGCTCAGAAAATGATTAGTAGGACAGCGGAAGTAGAATCTAGATCCTACTTGTATAGACTGTATTACATTTTTCATAGTGTAAACATTTTTTCTAGTCCCCTCAGCAGGAAAAGCTGAATGTTGATCTATGGATCTCACTAAATAGTATTTACAGTTAATTGGGTGGATACAGATGCTTAAAGTAAAAAGATGAGTATCTTATTGTAATGGAAACATTTTTAATAATGCCTTTTGCATTCTTTTAAACACCATGTCCCAAACGTAATAGTTTCTTATTGCTACTGTAACAAATTTGTCACAAAGTTACTGCTTAAAACAGCATAAATTTGTTTTCTCATAGTCTGGGAGGTCAGAAGTCCAAAATGGGTTTCACTTGGCTAAAATCAAGTTGTCAATAGGCCTGTATGTCAGTAGCCTCTAGAGAAGAATCTGCTTCCTTGCCTTTTTCCAGCTTCTAAAGGCTGCCTGTATTCTTTGGCTAATGGCCCCCTCCCATCTTCAAAGTCAGAAGTGTAGCATTTTCAACCCTCGCCCCTTATTTTTCCATCCTTACATCTTCTCCCCCTGACTGTGACCTTCCTGCATCCCTCTTATAAGGACCCTTGTGATTACATTAGGCCTACTCTGCTATCTAGGATAATCTCCCCACTTCAATGTCATTAATTTAGTGACATCTGCAAACTCCCTTTTGCCAAGTAAAGTGACATATTTACAGGTTCGTGGGATTAGGATGTGGACATCTTTTGGGGGCAAGTGGTGAATTATTGTGTCCACCACACTAAGTTATGTACCAATATCTGTCTGAAAGTGTAACCTATCTGACCTTTATGATAGGGCTCTGATGCCCGCGATGAATGAGGTACCATCTCTTACAGGTTGCTTTACTAATGAGGCTAACTTCATTCTGGGTGAGTTATGTCAAAGGGAGGGCAGTGTGTGTGTGTGTGTGTGTGTGTGTGTGTGTGTGTGTTTAGGGGTGGAGCCTAGGGAAGAGCTCA
This sequence comes from Balaenoptera acutorostrata, assembly GCF_949987535.1. NCBI lineage: Eukaryota > Metazoa > Chordata > Mammalia > Artiodactyla > Balaenopteridae > Balaenoptera > Balaenoptera acutorostrata. The sequence goes on along the minus strand of NC_080084.1, from coordinate 19,867,798 downwards.
GGTCAAAACCTTGCTGAATAAGAAGTACTAAAACTACATAGAAACTCTGTTTATTTAAGCAAAGAGAAAACAAATATTTTTGCCTAAGAGTCAACTCAGAAAACATTAAATGTTAACAGGCAGGCCTGATTTTATTTTAAGCAAAGTGAAAAATAGCTTCATCAAGTCTATAAGTGGGAGGATGTATATTTTAACAAATTATATTGCCTAACTCAAGGGTAGAAGAAGGCCAGTGAGAATTTTGTTCCACTTTTTTAGCTACTAGAATATTAACATAGGAGCATGTTTGAGAAGTGGCAATTTTAAGGTAACTGTTTATATTTTATCTTAAAATGAGGTCCATGGTTTTACATGTAATAGCTAACTCAGCTTTGTTTTTTTCTTGTCTGCTTTAGCTAAATTGTTGATTATGTATGGCCAAATGATGCCACCAGCAGAAAAATGTATTTCATATAGAAGCATTCTACTATAGATTTTCCATGATAGTTACTAGCTGCTAATACTTCAGCCAGAGATGGGATTTTGGAGAATGCTAAGAAATAGCAGTTATAAGAGAATAATGCTTGAGAATATGGTCACCATGTGTAGACTACGTGAGTTCAAATTCTTCAGTCTACCATTTCTTGGTTGTGGGTGTTGAGCAAGTTATTTGACTATTCTGTGCCTCAGTTTTGATAGATATATACTTTTATTTGCAAAATACCATTTGAGAGCACCTGCTATATTGGATTATTACAAGAAGTAAATGAGTTAATACATGGGAAGTGCTTAAAACAGCACTTAATACATAGAAGATACTTGATAGGTATTAATATAAATAGTAAGTCAGTCCAAATTTGTCAAAAATCCCATGTGTGGCAGTTATAAAGGTATCATCACAAGTACCTTGGACTTAAATGCTTTAGCATGCTTGGCTAAGTATAAAATTACATTCAACACTATATTCAGATAATCTTCCATATTTCTAATACTTATCCTTCTACTGAATGTCTTCCATAAATGCTATTATGATTTCTATTCTTAGTCACATTGGAAAGTTGAGAGGAAAAATACATATTTTCAGAATCAAGGAGACTGACCTGAAGGATGTTAACCTTTTCAGTCAGATGCTTCAGCTGGGCTTACCTGTCTAAGTTAGGTTTCAGACAGCCATATCCCCAATTTCCATTTCCACTCCCAGTATTTACCATTTTAAGTGGCAAAATTTTAGTGGCAGGCATGAAATAATTTCCACTAAATGAGCAATGTGTGCCAGTTGTAATGCCTCTTTAAAACACTTTTTGGTATGAATCTATTTCTTTATCTGGGAATTCTTATTTCAATACATTTTTTGAAAGTCATCCTTTCCTCTGTAGATATAGCTTAAAATAAACCAGTTCAGGCTGTTTTTGCTTTTTTTTTGGAATAAGAAACCACAAGGACACAGAATCCAGAAGGATTTCCTTAAAGCAGCTCAAAATTCTCTCTGAAGTTAACTGCGAGGGAGCAGAAGACTTGAACAAAAATGATAATTTTAGGAGCTGTACAATTCCAGAATAAGAAAACATCATAGAACCTCATGGCTGTGAAGCTGGTTTGTTTTACTAATAGTATATGGGATCTCTTGATGTGTTTGACATTGGTGGCAATCAACCATTAAACATTGCTTCTGAGATTTTGGAGTAGAAGTTAGCAGCTTTTCCTCCCCAAAATGAAGATTTGGAAATCCAAATTTCAAAGTTGTAGAAGAGAGTAAAGAAGGAATCTTTTCAATTGTTGCTTAGTCACAACTAGAAGACATTTAAATGAAATGATATGATTCTGCTTTCAAAATATTTTCTAGCATCCTTGATTTACTATAAATTAAACTGTTAGGTTTCAACCTTTTTCAAGAAGATTTTGAAATACAGGTGTATTTTAAGAGATAGTAGTGTTCATTCTTCAATTTTTTTCCCCTATATTATTCATTAAAACAATGTTCTGAAGAAGCTAGAACTATGTTAACATCATTTCCAGGGATTTTGGCCATTGAAAGGAATAAAAGGATGTCACCAGGGCAATTCTCTATACAGGCAAGGGGATTCAGGAGCAAAATTTTACACTGATGAAGAAATAATACAAAAACCAATAGCATTTTGGAGTAGGAATATTGCTGTCATTGGAGAAGGGGTTATCATGGCAGAATTAGAAGCACTGGACTATAATGGAGCTCTTATATTGTATAAAGTTCCATGTAATTTATACATATTAACTGATTTAATCTTCATCATCCTTTGATGTAGGTACTACTTTTATGCCATTTTTCAGATAAGAAAACTGAGACACCGTTTTTCCCAGGGTTGTTTAACTGGAGCTGAATTTCAAAGCCAGCAATCTGGCCCCTTCAAGATCCTACCATAGAGTGTGGGGAGATGGAAGTGTAATATTTTTCTCCCAGGTTATTTTATCTTTAATATTTTAGAGTAATTTTGTATAAGTAGTACTGCTGAAAATTTTAAACAAAGACTTTACTTCTCTTAAACAAAGACTTTACTTCATCAAAAGTTGAATGATACTTTTCAGCTTTTTTTTACTTTTATAATGTATTATTTGTGCATATGCCTTTTTACTACAGATAAAGTTCATGTGAGGCATGTACTAAATGTCAGTTATGTTTATATCCTTGCTGTCTGTTTTTTCTAAATCACACATTACCTACGTTCATATATAGTAAGAATTTAGTAAATATTTTTGGAAACAGTGTGGGTAAAGAGAGACATGTTATCTAGAAGAACTTTAGGTCCTAACACGTCTAGTTTAAAAATACTAAGGATTTTTAAAAAATAACCCTTAAAACCTTAACTCAAGTTGTTCTCAAGGTTAAATACAATTCACATTCTCAAATTTATAGTTTAGTTTAAATCCCTTAAGCAGTGACATTCAACTTGGTCAATCATATTTTCCACATCATTGGTTTTGATAAGTTTACCTGCCTGGGCTAGGTATATTTGCAAATATGAAGTGAATACAAACTATTTTCTTTGGGAGAATGAATCAAATGAATACAGACTGGATCAGAAGAAAATTTCAAATTTTTCAGTCTTGAACAGTGTATATATTTCAGTTTATATCCCTTTTAATTCATCAGATGAATTATGTGCCAATAATAATCCTGGACAAATAAACCCAAAGACTTTTATTTACATTGTTTACGTATGTCCCATAATTATTAAGCTTTTAAATTTATTTCAATTGCAATTATTATTGTAATTAAAGTGCATTTGGGGGTTTTAATTTTTGGGACACTGTATTCTTGATATTTAGAATAGAAAGTTATGAAAGAGTAAAAAGATAGGGGCCAGATTATGTCATTGGATACCACTGAAAACTTGAAATAAATAATTGTACACCTTGTCCAAATGTAATTGCAGTAAAAGAAATAGTCATTTAGCTGCTACAAACCTATTTTGGAAACACTATTTCTCATACTATTACTACTGAAGAAGACTTTTTATTAAATTGCCGACCTTTGTTGATTAGTTTTGATTGCTAGCAAACCAACACAGGCATATGCACACACACACAATTTTAAATAAGGGTTTAGGCAAGCACTTTGATGACCTTGAAATAATCTGAAAAGTATCTGAATGGTATCAACCTATATGTATCATGCTTCATGCCGGGAGGACTCTGACATCTGAGACAAGCTGATTGTAGAGAGCCTTTCAAGAGGTCTTATTGTAACCAGGAAGTGTTTGGTTGGTAATCTTTGGATTCTTTGTTTCTCTGATTAGACTGTCAATTCAGAGCAGGGCTACATCTTGTTTACCACTGTCTTTTCTGAGGCTGGCTGTGCCTGGTGCATGGTAGGTGCTTAATACATATTGGATGGATTAATGAATAAATAAGGGAGTTAGTTGTCCTTTTATCTCTCCTTTCCTGATTTGCCCACAAATACTATGCATAGACTGCTCTGTGAAGATGAGGACACTAATATCAGGGTTACATAAATCTGAACAAGCTATAGATTAACGGATACAAAAATAAATTCAGCCCTCGCGATGTGATGGTGGGGAGCAGGGATTGAGTGTAGCAGAGGAAAAGCAGGCACCCAGTCATGGATTTGTGAAAGGGCCTAGGATGAGAAAGTCAGGTGGGTGTATCACTGGCAGTTTTGTGGAGAATGCCAGGAAATGAAGGTAGGTAGGTTGTAACTAGGTTGTTATGGGCCTGGAATACAAAGGTAAGGGTTTTGGTCTGTAGAATACAGTAAGTCAATAGAGAGCCAAGGAGGAGATGAAATAAAGAGAATCTTGAAGATGGCAGGAGGTTTCCTGTGGGAAAATGGATCACCGTCCTCATCAAATATTTTGAAATGATAACTGCACCTGAAGAGTCCTGAAACTTAATAGGCAATGAGTGCGAAGTCTATTGTTTTGGCTATTGTGACTTAAGTGGCAGGTAAATTTTTGGATGGAAAGTTTCCCTTACAAAAACCTAGAATGACCATTTGAAGCAGGTGTTTCAAGGAAACATCCATCGGGAGGTTATGAATCCACTGGTGAAACTTGTTTGCTTTTGTATAAAGAGTGTGTTAATACAATGAACAAATACAAATCATCATGGAGACCTAGGTCAAATTCTTTGCTCTTTATGGTTTTTTTTAGTCCCTTGAAATATTGACCTTCCAAATTTATTTTCTCTTAGAATGTAACCGAGTACATTTTCCTTACAGAAAATCCTACTTCTAAACTGAAAGCAATGCACATTGATCTATATTAAAGCAAAACCAAAATATGTTTTAGTAAAAGTATGGGCAACTTCCTGAACCACTTTCAATTAACAAATGTATTTATTGCCTACTATGTGCTACACTCTTAAAAGTTTTATTGTCTTCCATGTCTAAGAGCATATCCGTGCTACTTTCTGGATATTCAATTCACATTTGAGTGAATGGAGATTAAATGTCAAAGTGGGACTACTGCAAAAGACAAGGGAAGATATCACCATATTGTCTTCAAACTTCTTTCTTTCTTCATCCTCAGACCTCTCTCTGTCTCCCTCTGTCTTCCTTCTTTCCTTCCTTTCCTTCCTCTTTCTTCCCTTTTCAAGTTAACACCTCCTGATACAATATGACAAAGACATCTTAAAGGAAACAAATACGAGTGACAATGAAATTGCAGAATGTATATTTATTATTCCTCAAGTGAAATGGCAGATTGAAAACCTTTAGCACATTAATTGTTTATATGCAAATAAATTCTGCTAAGTACAAATGATCCTTATCTTTTTATTAAAACAAGCATGACAGGACTTTTACTTGGAAAATGTTTTTCATATTTAGAGCTGTTCTTTGTAGGAAATGCTAAATGAGTCATGCTAATGAGTGAAAACAAAACAAAATAATCCCAACACATTTCATGACTACCAAGTAGAAAGACAAAGACAAAAATTTTTCCCAGTGAATTTATTTCTTACACTGGCGTATATAAACTATGTGTTTACATTTTTAGCTAATTTAGATCTATAGATACACTAAGAAGGACATTTTAAAATACACTATAGAATATGTTTGTACAGAACAATTCCTCTAGTGACAGACATTCTAGGGCTAATTGAATTTAAAAGCTCATAAGAATGGAAAAGAGGACTTGTAATCTACTGATCACATCAATTTTGGGGCGGTCCATTCTTCTTTATTTTATTCAACTTGTATAAGTCTCACTTCATTTAAGTCTCAGATTGATGAATTATGACATTTGGGGAGGTATGCTGCTGTTAAATTCTCTAAAGAATATTAGAATCATGGAAAGTGGAAATTATAATATTATTATGTTGATATGGTTAAAATTGAATATGCATACATTCATTGTATTGTTCATGAGTAAAAACATATATGTTATATACAATTTTAAATAATTTGTAATTATTATATATCATATACAAATGCATCATACAGACACACAGATATGTTTTCTCCTAACCCTTAATCATTTTCATCAATAATATTTGATGAGTTTTTTGTTTTATATCATAAACTAGTTCAAATAGTTTTCTTGGAGTTGAAATTCTTCTACATTTGGAAATGTCATTTGAATTAAAAAAAAATATTTTTCCCCCATCTAATAAACTGCCATGATTGATTAAACCAACCAGGAGCTTCTATATATACTTTTTAAAACTTCTGTCCATAGTTATCCTGGTGTTTAGAAATAGAAACAGTATATTGGCTTTTAAGTCAATAAACTATTGGTTCTTAACTTGGAGGGTGGTCTAGGCAGGAGAAAGAATGTGCCGAAAAATTACTATGATGTTAAAATTTCTTTAGGTGATTTTGCTTCTATTTCCTCCATAAATTTGAATATATATATTCAAATTTCTGGGAAATAGATGAGAAAATACCAATTTTTAAAGAAAATTCATGAGTGTCCATGTTTGTATAATATAATGGTTTTATATTAGAAGCATTACCTTAAACATGAATATGGAGCTGATTTGGAATACAAAGTTGAAATGAGAGAAAAGGGCTGAAAGAAGATATTGTACAGTGAACATAAGTGGCGTCATCTACTTCAAGGAATAATAAGAATAATTGGACTTAATTCAAGAATCAGCTAGTAGAACTAAATAAACAAAATTGCAATTTTTTTTTTTTTTGCAAAAACTTAAAACTTCTTATTGGTTGATGTATGCCTCTTACTGGAAATCATTGTTCATAGTGTTTTATATCAGTTAGGATAATTTTTGCTATGAGTAATAGAAAAATCTCCACTTAGACATTAAACCATTAAAAAAGTAATTATCTCATATTAAAAGTAATCCAGAGGCAAAGTTGTCCCAGAGTCTTTTAATTCAGTGGCTCAACAATGTGATAACGTTCTCAGATGTGCAGTTATCCTGTTATTCCCTCTGACTCCCCTCATGACTACAAAAACGCTGCAGTTAATCTGTGCAGATTCTGTGTATCCACGCATGAAGAGAGAAGACAATCTTCCTTTCTTCTGTCTCTTTTTCAGAGGGAGGAAATTTTACCCATAGGCTGTTCCTGCCCCAAACCTTCCTTCAAGCCTCGTTTTTTTTTTTTTTTTAATTAATTATTTATTTATTTATTTATTTATTTATTTATTTATTTATTTATTTATTTATTTATTTTTGGCTGTGCTGGGTCTTCGGTTCGTGCGAGGGCTTTCTCTAGTTGCGGCAAGTGGGGGCCACTCTCCATCGCGGTGCGGGGACCGCTCCTCATCGCGGTGCGCGGGCCTTTCACTATCGCGGCCCCTCCCGCTGCGGGGCACAGGCTCCAGACGCGCAGGCTCAGCAGCTGTGGCTCACGGGCCCAGCCGCTCCGCGGCATGCGGGATCTTCCCAGACCAGGGCTCGAACCCGTGTCTCCTGCATTAGCAGGCAGATTCTCAACCACTGCGCCACCAGGGAAGCCCCAAAGCCTCGTTTTTAAGATTTAAGTCACATGTACCTTTTTTGCTTTATCAGATTCTATCAGGATGTGCTTCTAATCATGTAGAAACTTGAATAACATTTGGATTCTACCATACAGGAAAAAGAGAGAAATGGAAATGGCTGTTGGGTGGGTAATGAGTATCTACTACATGAGTCTTAAAAAAAAAGAGAGAGAAAATAAACATTTTAAATAGCAGAATGGGAAATGTTTAGTTTTACATTTATTTGCTGATTCAAAAATTAAGAATGTCAATAAAACTGAATACCAAGAGTCTTCAGCAAATGTTTGTTGAGTAGTACTTGTGCACAGACATTTGCACAGAATAGGAATTGAGATTACTTTAGATAAATTTTAGAGCTATTAGAAAGAAAACACAATGATTTACTAAATAATTACTATAATCATATAACTAATAATTAAATATCAGTTGATTGTATAATAATTATTAAGTTATTAAATAATAACTTATTAAAGGAGAGAGTATAACAAATACAACTTTTTTTTTTTGGTAAAATGCAAAGTTTGCTTTATTTCAGAGGCCGCAGCTGGCGGAGAGGGTGGACTTTTGTCCAGAGGCCCCCCGCCAGCACCCAACAATCAGTGTACAAGAACTTTTAAGGGTAGTTTCAGGCAGAGAGAGGTAGCTACATGCAGAAACAGCACAGTCAGCTCTGACAGTCGTCTTGAAATTGGCCATGTGGTGGTCTGATCAGCGTCATCTTGATTGTTTTAAGAACAGTTAATCTCCAGTTCTAGGGTCAGTTTGTTCCAATTTCTCTGTTGCCAGTTCTCAGAATTGTGGCAGCTTATCTCATGGCTACAGTCTGGTCATCACATGGTTAACTTCTTCCACTTGGTGAGGGTTTCAGTATCTACAAAACAGCTCAAAGGATATGGCTTCAGAATATTATCTTTAACTCCTGAGGAGGAAATAAAGGTCCTTGGCTTTGCTTAACGACTAAATTATTATTAAAAAATATATTTTAAGTGATTTTTATCTAGTTCTTTTGTGTTTAATCACAGGATTTCTTTTCACTTGAAAAGAACTCTCAACCTAAAGTATCACATCTCATTGACCTTGCATAATTATGGTTCTTGAAATAAAATGGACCCCATTCTTGAAGCATTGTAGCGGAAATGTAATCATAGCTTCCCTCAAACTGTCTCCAAAACTTCCACAGTGTGCAATCTATCTGTTTAAATTTGAAGTCATGGACAGTTGAATACTAGGCAACAGAGCCAATAAGATCTGCTTAAATGCTTAAAAACACCAGTAGCTAAAAAACAAGTTTTCAAGGTTAATATTTTGGACAAAATCAATGTTGTAGACTTTTTTGTCTCTTAATTATAGACAAAAATCTTATACAATTGTTAATTGCTGATTGAAATCAGAGTATTCAAATTAAAGTGAAATACTTTTCATTCACTCAATAAATATTTATTGATTGCCTAACGTGCAGTTTTATAAAGTGTGAGTTGTTTATACTTAGAATGGAATTTTACTGCCTTTCTTTTGAAGATAAATTAAAAACTATGACTATGAATTAGGAATTGATATTATTTCAAAACTCCAGGAGTAATGCTTTATAGATATTGACGATTTATAATTAGAAAGGGGTGTGTTCACCTGAAAATGAAAAATTCTACCTTTATTTTGGAAAGAAAAAAGAATACCAAATAAAGATTTTCCTCCAATAGTAAGAACCTTGGTGCTTCCTATTAACCAGGGTGGGGGGCCCAACATTTGTAATTATCAGCACTTTGATTATTCTTTACTATTAGCTCCCCTGCTTGACCCTAAGTGCTTAACTTTCTCCCACTCTTCCCAGTCTTATTGCTGTGCTGTTGGCAAGAAACGAACGTTCAGTAAATCTAAAGATTCTAGGGATGATGTAGATGTCCCAAATTTACTTTTCGACTGCTTGATCAGAAATGCTATGAACTTACACAGGGCGCTGTGTATAAATGAAAGCCAAAGGCTGCATGAAGAGTCCTTACTTCCCTGAACATGGTGTTAGCACAGGCTATTAACTAAGAACATGTTTCCCGAATAAGGAAATAAATAAATGAATACTCAAGCTCCAAACCTGAAACTTGAAAGGAAAGGAATTTCTTAGTGCAAGATGTATCTTTCAAACAGTTTGAAAATTATCTCCCTTTACTAGTAATTTAAAGCACATCACAAAATAACTAATATTTTCACTGTGAGATGTTTGATGTGATTAAAGAACAGATGATTGAAACTTAGAAAATGGAGAAGAAAAGAGAAAGACTGAACGTGGACAACATAATCCATTCGGAAGTAGAAAAATAGAGACATAATGAAGTACACTTTTATAGTATATTATATTTCTATCCAATTATTGAATAGATAGCTATACTTTTTTATGTTTTCCAACCCAAACCAAGTATCTATCAACATACTATTTTCTAAACAGATATTTTAATTGTCAAATAAATAAAATCATCACTTCCCTACAAATCCTTGACAAATCCTTACTCGCTATAGATTAGACAAATGACTACTCTTTAGACTTGTAAGTATCAATAGCAACTGTTTTAGAGGATATATGCTTAAGAAAACATGCTATGCCTCTGATTTAGTGATTTTTCTACTTAATTCATTTTTGAAAACATAATAAATTGTTCAACAGTTATTTCTAATGGCTTCTCTTACTGTGATCCATTATACTTGCTTAAGCAGCTCTCTAAAGTTTGGGAACAAATCAGCAACACATGCAGAAGAAATGTCCACCAATTTAAAGGAGACTATTGTAGTTCTTCTAATTCTATATGTTTAGTGAAAAATCAGCATGAGGTCAGTGGTCTCATATTTAAGCTAATAGATGGGGGAAAACAATTAGTGGAAAGGAAAGTTTGAGTGGAAAATGCATCAGTGTGAACAGAGCAATGAGGCAACACTTCCACTTTCTCCCCAGTATTTCTTCTCTTTTTGTCTCGGAACAGAAGTGTTAGTTGGGTCTATGACCAACAACTAATGAATAAATTTCTCAGTCTTCCTGGAACCCAGATTTCATAATGCTATTTGGTTCTGAACAACCGAATATTAACTGAAATGATAGATGTGACTGTCTAGAGTGTGTATGCCCTTTCTCTTTCTCTTCTTTCTTTTTGCTGGAACAGCAGCCGGGATTGTAGGTAAGATCACACTCACGATCCTACTTAATTATGAGTAGAAGCCTGATTTGGGGATGGAAGATGCTGAATCTTCCACTGAAGTCACCATATCAGCCCTTGGAGACTCTTTCTCTTTGGACTATTTTGTGTGAGAGAAATTAACTTATATGATGCTTAAGTCAATATTATTTTGACCTTTGTTTTATTTTAACTGAAAGAAAAGCTAAAAAAAAAGATGCTCGATTTATTTATAAAGCATGCATATTTACATATGAAGTTTTTGTAGTCAGAAAATATCATTAACCAAGTTGCAGATCTTAAGGATTTAGATGTTTTCATTTTATCATAAATAACTCTAAGTATCTATAATATATATGGATATGCAATTCTATTTTATGTGAGACATTCACTCGTTGGACTGCCTCAAGTAGTGCAGTCCCAGAGAATTTGCCGTGATGATCTAAAGGGATCTATTGTGCGCTGTCCAATAGGATAGCTACGAGTCCTTGAAATGCGGCTGAGGCACTGAATTTTAAATTTTATTTAACTTTAATTCGTTTGTGTTTTAGTAGGCACATATGGATAGTGGCTACCATAAGAACAGCGTAGGTAGAGGCAATGAAACATTTACAGAGTAGGGAAGGTGTCCTGAGAATAGCTGTTAGCAGCGTAAGCAGGATGGTTTCAGTTCTCCTGCCTTCCTCTACACAGCTTGCCTTCTCTCATCTCTGTCTCATTCTTTTTCATTTGCCATTTTTTTCAGAAGGCATAGATGAGTAGGTAGATAGCTAGAGCTGTAGATAGTAGAGCAATAGAGTCCCTGTATTTCAAGTGAGTAAATGCACAAAAGAGGACTTTAAATAAGTAGGAACCTATGTGTATATCAAGCTGGACACGTGGGAGTGTCCCAATGAGCACATAAAGCTGTATGATCAACATGCTGCATTTTTCTGAAGTAGCAGTTTACCTAATTATTTTGATGGAACTAATTATTTTACCTTAAGAAAAAACTACGTTATGTAATTCTCAGACATTTATAGCAGAACTCAGGAGTTCTGTTTGTCTCTTCAGTATACGAAATCTATTGGCATCACTAATCCCTCCGGGGAAACAATTAGGAACACTCAGAAGGCTCACCTCAAGCCCTGATGGTCCCTCTGTTTCTTTCTCCACACTCTAAGTTTCCAAACTTTGTTTTAGAGAGTGTATTGGGAGGTTTATTTAGTCCCGAATTAAAATTCCCATTTTGTTTATATTACTCCTAATCTGAGTTCAGATTTCCACTTTATAGGAAGCAGGATGACATTTGCCTCTGGACTTAAAAGATACCCTGGGAGATAAAGGGGACCTTCCCAGTACAAGGTTGTTTTAGACCTAATTGCTCTTAGACTCTCCAATTTTTAGTCACCACTTACTAGTTAGTGGCCAGGCAGGAAACAGATGACACGCTTATCTGGGCTTTTGATGAGAATTTAATAAAGAGACTATTTAAAGGGAACCAGTGAGAGATGCTGAGGCAGATAGAGATTAGCAAGAGCTAGAAACCATCACAAGCCAGGGTTGAGAGGGAGAATCAACGTTACTAAAGCCTGGTGAAGACGAGATCCACGGATGCTGCTGCCAGAACAGCAAAGCAGGAAGGGAGCGGGTGATGAAATAGCCTGTCCTCTTTCTTCCCACTTCCCCAGTCTCTTACCGTGCCTCCCATTGCCTAGTGAAGACAGAGTGCAAGAGAGCAAAGGAAGTGGAACCCTGGGGCATGGAGCAGGACAACAACAAAAAGGTAGAAAATGGATGGAAGGGGGCAAAGCAAAGAATAACCAGCAGCTGAGTTCCCAACACGACTCCCCAACGTTGATCCTGCCACTAAGAACCTAGTGGTTTTTGTTTTAATTTTTTTTTTTCTATTTCTTTATTTTATCTATTTTTTGGCTGTGTTGGGTCTACGTTGCTGCGCGCAGGCTTTCCCTAGTTGCGGCGAGCGGGGGCTACTCTTCATTGCAGTGCACGGGCTTCTCATTGCGGTGGCTTCTCTTATGGAGCACGGGCTCTAGGCATGCAGGCTTCAGTAGTTGCAGCATGCAGGCTCAGTAGTTGTGGCTTGCGGGCTCTAGAGCACAGGCTCAGTAGTTGTGGCTCGCGGGATCTAGAGCACAGGCTCAGTAGTTGTGACGCACGGGCTTAGTTGCTCCACCGCATGTGGGATCTTCTCAGACCAGGGCACGAACCCATGTCCCTTGCCTTGGCAGGCAGATTCTTAACCACTGTGCCACCTGGGAAGCCCAGAACCTAGTGTTTTTTAAATGAGATGGTCTTTCCTATTTTGAAGGGATGTCAATGCACCTGTTTTAGCTTTTTAAATTAGTTTAATTCTGTGATACTTACATATTTGTGGCCAAAGTAGAAATGACACATTTTGGTTTTTTGAGTTTGAGTTTTAAATATGACTGGGATTTTTAAAAAGTGTTAGGTAATCTCTGTCGTGAAATGGGTTTTTGTTCCCTACCAAAAATCTTCCAGATGAAGGCATATAAAAAGGTTTAGTGTATCATTTTACTTGAAATGAAAAAGAATTTATCATAATTATATTCTTTTATGAGCAAGCATGCTAAGGAAAATTAAACATTTTGAGGATAATCAACTTTCAGAAAATATAGAAAATGTGTAATTGGAATGTACTGTTGAAATGGAGGATGAAAATAAATAAAATACATATATTTTCAGCACTGTAAAAGCAGCTAACTGCGTATTCACTCCCCCTTTAAGCATGTATGTCGATTTTGCTCATCTTTCTTTCTTATAACAATTCTTTCTTCTGTTTGCTTTACATGGACCTTTATTACTCTGTACACTATGTAGTAATTATGCTTGATCGCAGAAAATATTTTTGAGTCATAAATGCTAGCTAGTAATTTTTGTAAAATGTGGGTAGATTTTGTGAGAAGAAACTGTATTTTGTAACTAAGTATCATTATAATGTCCATTAAAGCATGCTCTCCTTTATTTCGAATCATGATCACTAGTAAAAATAAATAATTGGGAAAACTATCTTGGCATATTTTAATCCTATATTTTCATAAGAAACATATATCAATAAACAAGCAGATATTAGTGATTTTTCTTCTCAAGATGGTAGCTTAAATAATGTGTCATAGGATCATTTTGGATTAAATCCAATCCCCTAAAACTTTCACATCTCATTTAGAGCCCAATATCACTAACACACAAAATCACCCATAGACTATTACAGATCAGGTGACATCTTTTGAGTTTCCAGTTATGTTGTAGATATTTAGTATACTAGTAATTTCTATTATAGTGTATTCTTTTATAGTTTAATGATGTAGGTTTGGTGTAATCCTGTGTCAATTAATCTAAAAATTAAATTAAGGATATTATCCACATCTGGATAAACATTTATGAAACATCAAATACACATATCTAGTTTTGTTTGATGATGAAAAATTGTCATTTTGTAGATAGAGGGGACCACTTCGAGATTTTTGCTGTTTCATCATTTTAGAAAGAATAAAGTGATTTCTTCATTATTTCTTTAAAGAATGTAGTCAGAACAATGGTTTATCTACTATCCTTAGAAGCCTTTTTGCCACTGCATGGAATATACCAGAGGTTCAAAAATTGAAAGTTAAAAAATTGGAGGCATTAGAAGTTATCAAGAGAGTGAAGAAACAAAGTACAACTCTCCAAATAATCCTATTTTATTTTTTCTTCTAGATCCAAATATAACTTTTTATCTTACAGATTTCTGTCCATCTTTTACTTAATGCAGTTATGAATTATACACAGAGACACATACACACATCTCTAAAGATACTGACCTCATATAAAACTGTTTGGTTAATGACTTTTTGTCCTAACAATTCTTGAAAAGTTATCCTCTTTTTGGATGACATTTTGTTTTCAGTATATCAAAATCTTCACTGCAGTATACATTAGGTAAGTATATTCTAAGAAGTTATAGTTCAACATTATGGTTGTAGGCAAAAACACCAATTTACTTAACACTACAGTTTCTTATGAAAAATGTCATATGGAACAAATTTCAATTTCGTGCTGTGTATGTATGAACCAAAGCTTCTTGCTTTGCCAAGAGTTATGTTGAGAAGACTTCTCAGTCTGATGGGTACACACACTATTTTGTAGGGGGGGCTCTGCCTAAGCTCTCTCCTGTTTAGTCTTTATTTTGGCCTTTAGGTGTTTTTTGTGTGTGTGCTCTATTCTTAAGTACAGTTTGAATACAAGATAAACTCTCAGAGGACTGAAAATTGGTGAAGAAAAAGGTGTGGAAAGTAAAAAATAAATACAATAAACATTCTATTTTGTATAAAAACTATTTATTTACTTTCAAATTGTTATTTATAACTTCCATAACTTGTTTTCATTATCTGATGGACGTGTTTTTTCCTCAGTGACAATTGTTTGGGTGTTTTGAAATGAAACATATGAAATGAAACATAGCATAAGTTTTCCTCATTGAAATTAATGGAAGTATTTTTTTCACTTAATTACTTTTTATTGAAGTGCCTTGATTTTCAGGAATAAATTAGTATTGCTAATTGAGAGATGGTGTGTGTGTGTGTATACACGTGTGTGAGTGAATGTATTTTCATTGAGAATACATACACTTACTCTTTTATTATTTTAGTTTACTGTGAACCATGTAGGTTCATGTGCTAGCATTCTGTTTCGTCCTTTTCTTTGTCAACTTGTCTTTTGCATCTATGCTAGATTTGTGACTGCTTTTATGCCTAGATCAGAGTGAGTATCGCTTTTAATCAAAGACAGCATTTACATAAAACAAAGTAAAAGCACATTTTTGGTACTTTTTGGACTAAGTCTTACTTTCAGTACCTGTTTCTGAGCCCCAAAGCATGTAGTATTGCAAATAGTATTTCATAAGGGGACTTATCAAGTCAGTTTATGAGCATGTTAGTTCAACTGAAGCGTCTCTAATAGATTTACATGATAGTTTTGAAATAGCCAGCAAGAAAGATATGACTTCGAGTTCATGCCAGTTGCTCTTAATGGATTATTCTAGTTGTCATTCATGTTTGAACACCTATTTTGATTTTACCTTTCAGTGCTGTAGGAGGGATTTTTTAAAAAAAATTCTAAATGGTTCAAATTGTTTTCAGTTAATCTTTTCTTATTAAGTTTTAGTTTTATTATATTCAGAAAATTTGCCTGAATAATTTCTACTTCCAGGAATTTATCATGGTTTACTTTAAGGCATAAGATGCAGTCAATTTTTGTATTTATTCCATAGAAATTTGAAAACAGTGTTATCAAGTAAAACTGTCGACACAAATTAAAAAGCAGATATTGTTAGACTGAATTAAAAATAAAAAGATCCAATTACCTCTTGTCAATTACAAGCTGCTCATTTTTAATGTAAAGAAACGGGTTAAAAGTTAAAGGATGGAGTAGTGGTAAACATTTCTATAGTGCTTTTTATATCTCAAGAACTGTTCTAAGTACTTAACATGTATTAGCTCATTTATCTTCATAAGCATCCTATTGTGAAGGAGATACTATTACTGTCCCCATTTTACAGAGGAGAAAACTGAGTCAAGTAACTTTTCTAAGGATACACATTGGTCACACGAAGTTTTAATTTTTATATTTTACAGAGCATTCAGTTACAATGGATTTAGTGTGAACAAGACTGTAAAGCAAAAAGTATACAAAACTTTATTTATATATCTATGTAAGATAATAACTTTCTGCATCTTTGAAATACTGAGGTAAATGGGGAAGAATAAAGTGTGGAATCTCCCTGTTTTTGGTGACATCATAATTTTAGTTCTGCTGGCCTAGAAGCTAATGCTTTCTCCTTGTGATGGTGACCAGGGTCATTTTTCTTAAAATTACCTGTATAAAGACTTGCCTGAATGTAGGAACAATAGGAGGAATCTGGAAAAGCCATCTTCTATAATCACTTTTCATCACTTTATACTATGTAGAAAAAAAAATGTGTGTAGAATATAGCCAGGCTACTAAACAGAACATTTTGATCTGAATTTCACTGCTGGGATGGGAGCTGGCATGTCCAATGCTTTGCACGGCTCAGGATGAATCAGTCCAGCTGTTTTACATTCTTGCAGGGCTACTGTTGTACATGGTACAGTTTAGCTCATACCTTCTTCCTAGCCTCTCTCATTCTGTTTGAGAAAGCTACCTTTACTTGCTTCTGCTAGTGATCAGATTAAGTGCCCTCCAGCCTGTTGTTATTTTGGCCCTTATCCTTGATTTCTTGTCTTTCTCCTTGATTAAATTGCCAGAACGATGCTGGAGAGGCTGTCACTTTTTTATCCCTTAGGGTTACCCTCAAATAGTACTCATTTTCTTTTTCAGTCATAAGTTACTTCCAAAAGCAAAGGCTGTGTACATACTTCATACCATTTAGAATGTGGAATAATGTATTTCCCAGCATCAATTGCAAACTGTTCCCATTACTGAAACAATGAAAATTACTTGTGATTTTTGGTTTTCTGGTTTACAGTTATCAGAACATCTTGGGATCATGAGGACCCTTTAGTGCTAGTTTTGGGGTGATTGCTAATCACAAATCATATATAGTATTATATCAAAACTGTGAACTCCTAAAGAATAATACTAGAAGATACAAAGTCTGTCACCTTATTTTTTTCTTTTTCTTTATGATTTGTTTCTAGTTGAAGCAAATGAATTAGGACAGAGAGGTTTAGAGAAGGGATAATTCACTATTCATTCACATTCCTCATTCCCTCTACCTAAAAGAAAAAAAAAATTGAGATTATCTGAGATTACTTTTTATTGCTTTATTACTCGGTCTTCTTCAGATTAATAGAATAAAAAATTAGTTTTCCTTAAACATGTCAATTATTATTTAAATAATATCTCTAGACATTTTTGAAATTTGTTCTTTCAGGTTTATTCTGAGTGTTTGTTTTAGGCAAAACAAAATAACTATAGTTTTATGCCTATATATATATGTAGAATTTGTAGTTCTTTAATCTAGTACATCAACTTAACAGAAAGACAGTCTTACAATGTATCCACATGATAAAACAATAGTTCAATATTTTTATCATATCATTTCTAAATTGACTCACCATGTTTAGTATTAACATTCTATATCCTCATTAAAAATAAGTAATATTTATTGGATAGAGTTTATGTTCAAGGGCAAAAGTATCATTTGTGAAACATTTGTTTGCCTTGCTGTGGACAAAAAAAATGTTGCCTGTCATTTCAGTAAACAGTGAATATCGCCTGCCATCAGCCACCAAGCCATTAGCCGCTGTAGCCACCAGAAAGGTGTGCCCTGCGGGAATTTAGGATAGAGAAAAACAGGATACTGGTCGTAGATAGTTAAGATGCATAATTAAGGAATAATTTCAATAAGCCCAGGCTCTTGCATCTTCCCATATATAGAAAAGCACTAAAATCAGTAACTTGAGATATCTGTTTTTTGTGATTAGCAGTAATTTGATGTTTGACTACATGGTTTTTTTGTTTGTTTGTTTGTTTTTTCTCCACAAAAACTTTACATGTCCTGGCTCCTTCCTAACTTTTTGGTTCCTCAGAGCTATCTGAGAGGCTGTCTCCGGGGCTATCGTCCTTAGTAAGGTCCCCAAATAAAACATAACTCACAACTTTTAGGTTGTGTGTTTTGCTTTTTTTTTCAGTCCACATCCCTCTATATTTTTCTTCCCTGCATTTAATACCCTAGGCCAGGCTTTGTAATCATTGCCTCAGGGATTTGGATGGATAGAATGCAGGGATATCTGAAGTCAATGGATTTCACAGTCTTCAGTTAAAGCTCCAACACTCGATAGTTTGTAGCAGGTGTCATGCAGGTGTGGGAGAGAAAGAGAGTGCTTTAGAGAAGTTCCTTGGCAGAAAGAGGAGTTTCCCAGAGGAAGGGGAAGGAATGTTGTGGGAAAAAGCCAGGGAATGGTTGTGTGGAGCTCCAATCAAGACGAGATCTCAAGCTCAGAGCTCAGGGCAGAAGTCCTAGGAAGCAGTAATACCCACAGGGCAATGGCCGTGTGGGGCACATGAGGAGGCTGGACCTTAGATTGGAGAGGGAGGTTCTCAGCTTCCACAAGTGTGTGGAATGGAAGCCCAAGAACCTGCCCCTCTGAAGGGTCCACATAGATTGGTACTAGGGTGTCTCAGGAAATTTTCAGGATGGACTGATGACATAAGTGGAGAGCCCTCATCTCTTTGTTTTTGGATCATAGAACAAATTTGCATCATTGGTGTTTGCATATTGTACATTTTAGATCTTTTTCTTTCCTTGAGTATTGACCTTAGCTCTTTCATTTGTTTCTTTTTTAATTAATCAATTTATGGGTCTATCAGAAATTTGCAAATTTCTTTTATCCTTTTTCATGGGAAAAAATTACCACTTATGATGCCTCCCATTGTAAGATTAAATGTCTCTAATTTTCCTTATCAAGTAGTTGATATAGTCAACATTTATGGGTAAAACAAAATAAGGCCTCATAATCCGGAATGGTACTGGTCCTGGAAAATTGCTGGATTTCTTGTTAATTAGTCTCTTAGTCCTATCAGGTGAGGTCAGGCTTCAGCTCCTCTTTCTAGAACATATGGTAGCCCACCTGTTGCACTGGTTCCTCTTTCCTATCAGCTGCTGTGAGAGGAACATCCCCCTACCTGCCCCCTCATGGCATAACTTTTACCATCAGGGCACATTGGCATGCCCTTTATTTGCCATGTTGGGTTTCCTTTATTCTAGAGGTATGTTCATGGTTCTATACTGCTATTTGATTCCGGCTATGATTCATATTTGATTTAATAAAGTTTTTCAAGAGCTTTGAGTTAAGTTATTCCTTGAAGTAAGCCTCACAAATTTTAAAGCGCTGTTAACATATAGTTTCTTTTGATAAGGTTTGTTTACCCGAGGAGACTATTTACTCCCTTGTGAAGAGAAAATTGTTTAAATTTGTAAATCTTTCAAAGTATATTTTGCAATCATTGGCTTTAAATTGTTCACTAATAGTTTAGTTGGATCACATAATAATTATTCTATGAAACATTAACTTTGGAATTTCTGTGGTATTTTTTAGTATAAAGCTAATATGTTTAAAATCTATTCTTTGAAAATGATATATTCGTATACTGTGTTTTTAAACACAAATATTTTTGAGACTTTTCAATTATACTGTATTGCCACCAAACACTAAATATTTATAGGTGTGAAATATTTAAGAAAAGAAAATCGATGTCGTTATAATTGAAAATATGACATATGACGCATGAAATAAAAAAGAAGGGTAATAAAATTCTATGTCAAAGGAAGAGATAACTCATAGCTGTGGGTTCCATTAACATATCACTGGAGAGTAACTTTCATGCTACAGTGTGGAAGGTGGGCCAGCAGAAAGCCTCTGTTTTAAATTACCACATTTATTAAATTAAGCTTTCAGTTTGATGTGTAAGAACTTAACTAAAATGTGATAGCATATTCGTTAACTAACTAAACTAAACTAAACTAAACTTAACTAAACTTAACTAAAAATGTGATAGCATATTCACTTAACTAAAAAATGTGATAGCATATTCATTATAATGTGGATAGTAAGAACATGTTTAATTTATAATTATAGAATTCCTTTCTGTTATTCATTTAAAATAATTTTCAAAGTTCATCTGGACAGTAAATTTTAGTGGAGTTAACCTCTTCATCTTGCTATTCAATGCTGTACACAGGAAAGCCTCAAATTATCTTTCTGTTCTTACCTGCAATTAGCCCATCTTCCTACAAACATCACTGCTTTCTGTTCCTGAAGTGGCTCTTCTCCTTTTTAACTTTGTTCCTTCATTTTGCAGTCTTCCTCACCTAGAAGTCCATTTATCTAAATTCTGCCTGTGTTTCATCCTTATTTAGTAGGCTTCTACAGCTTGAAGCCCCATCTAGATACAATGTGAATTTACTTTGTATGCTCCTAGCACACCTACCCTACTGGACAGAGCAGTTCAGCTCTTGGTGAGCTGTACTAATCCCTCTACTAGAGGCCTCAGGATGAGGACAATGTCTTACTCAACTGTGACCACCAAGGCACTCATGAAGTGTTCTGCACTTCTTTGCATTGAATTGGATCTGTTTGCAGCATGATTAATGATGACTCATAATTGAAGTGCAAACAAAAAAGAATATTTAAATGAAATATCTATTCATGAAGAAGTTGTGTCTGAGAAAAAATACAAATGCCACTTAATAATTGTCTAGTCACCACTCTAAATGTATAATATGTGAATATTAAGGAGTGCTCTGTGTACTACCAAGGATTATTTTCAAATCAATCTCCAAGAATGCCATAAAAAATTAACTTTTAAAAAAATGTGTATCCTAGAATTTTGTTTTCTTCCAGCTTTATTGAGCTATGATTGACAAGTAAAATTGTATATATTTAGGGTATATAATATGATGTTTTGATATACATATATATTGTGAAATGATCACCACAGTCACTTGTATCACTTATATCTATCACCTCACAATTATCATTTTCTGTGTGTGTTGACAATACATGAGACCTACTCTGTTAGCAAATTTCAAGTATACAGTACATTATTATTAACTATGGTTACCATGCTATAACCAGAACTTATTCATCTTATAACTGAAAGTTTACATCCTTTTACCAATGTCTCCCCTTTTCCTTTACCCCCTAGCCCCTGATAACCACCATTCTACTATCTTACTATGAGTTTGATTCTTTTAGATTCTACATAAGAGTGATGTTATGCAGTGTTTGTCCTTCTGTGCCTGATTTATTTTATTTTCTATTTATTTATTTTTTTAAACATCTTTATTGGAGTATAATTGCTTTACAGTGGTGTGTTAGTTTCTGCTTTATAACAAAGTGAATCAGTTATACATATACATATGTCCCCATATCTCTTCCCTCTTGCGTCTCCCTCCCTCCCACCCTCCCCATCCCACCCCTCTAGGTGGTCACAAAGCACCAAGCTGATCTCCCTGTGCTATGCAGCTGCTTCCCACTAGCTATCTGTTTTACATTTGGTAGTGTATATATGTCCATGCCACTCTCTCACTTTGTCCCAGCTTACCCTTCCCCCTCCCCATATCCTCAAGTCCATTCTCTAGTAGGTCTGTGTCTTTATTCCCATCTTGCCCCTAGGTTCTTCATGACCATTTTTTTTTTTTTTTTAGATTCTATATATATGTGTTAGCATACAGGAATTTTTTTTCTCTTTCAGACTTACTTCACGCTGTATGACAGACTCTAGGTCCATCCACCTCACTACAAATAACTCAATTTCGTTTCTTTTTATGGCTGAGTAATATTCCACTGTATATATGTGCCAGATGTGGCACATATATACAATGATTTATTTTAAATAGCATAATGTCCTCCAGGTTCATACATGCTATTGCAAATGGCAGAATTTCTTTCTTTTTAAAGGCTGAATAATATTCTATTAATATTATATCTATCTATCTATCTATCTATCTATCTATCTATCTATCTATCTATCTATCTACCTACCTACCTACCTAGCATTTTCTTTATCCATTCACCTGTTGATGAACATTTAGGTTGTTTCCATATCTTAGCTACTGTGTATAATATTTCAATGAGCATGGAGTGCAGATATCTCTTTGATTTTATTTCCTTTGGGAAAACCCAGAAATGGGATTGCTGGATTATATGATAGTTCTCTTTTTAATTTTTTGAGGAAACTCCATACTGCTTTCCACAGTGGCTGTATCAATTTACATTCCCCTTCTATCGCATTTTAAGACCTTTGGTTTTCACACCACTTTGTGAAGACATACTATATATTATAATACAAAAGACACTTCTCTATTTATCATACAATGAAAGAGATTCATGTAATAATTCCTGACATTTAGTGGGTCCTAGGTATGTGCCAGGTGCTGTGATGATAGAGGTTATCTCATTTAGTCACCTAGGGAACATTAAATAATAGTATCATCCTCTGTTTCATAGATAATAAAACTCTGTTTCATAGTTTGAAAAATTTGCTCAGTGTCACACCACACCAATAGTAAGTCAGGCTTATAGCAGTAAGTCTGGGCTTTTAAGTCCTGGATTTACTGCCATCTTCTTCTTGAGATTGCCGCAAACTTTTAGACTCCAATGAGAAGAAATTAGTTGACCATTTCTATTTTTGAAAGTTGTAATGAGTAAATCACTACAATATTTTTATTTCCTCCAAAAATGAGAATAAAATAGGCTTAAACTAATGATTTATTTGAATTTACCGGCTAATAGTTTTTAGTAATAAGTAATTCCTTTACATTTGTTTTTTTGTATACAACTTAGCAATAAAACTATCCATCTTTATTGATGTGAAGAATGCAAGTAAAATCTGTGTCTGTGGTATTGGATGATTTAAAAATTATCCACCATTGCCAAATGTTCTGAAGAGATAAATCACACACTGGAAATGCTTCAACACGTTTCAGTAAAGGTACAATTCTATTCCAGGAAGTTTTTTAATAGACTCCAAGACTGAGTATATTTGTCAGGGATTGGCACTCCTTTTGAGGTTTGGAAAGGAGTTTTTTTTTTTTTTTTTTAAATAGGATTTATTTATTTATTTATTTATTTATGGCTGTGTTGGGTCTTCGTTTCTGCACGAGGGCTTTCTCTAGCTGTGGCAAGTGGGGGCCACTCTTCATCGCGGTGCACGGGCCTCTCACTGTCGCGGCCTCTCTTGTTGCGGAGCACAGGCTCCAGACGTGCAGAATCAGTAATTGTGGCTCACGGGCCCAGTTGCTCCGCGGCATGTGGGATCTTCCCAGACCAGCGCTCGAACCCGTGTCCCCTGCATTGGCAGGCAGATTCTCAACCCCTGTGCCACCAGGGAAGCCTGGAAAGGAGTTCTTTGATGTTTCATTAGCCACATGTACAAATGGGCTGTGCACATAAATTGGGGGAAAGTCTTTAGATTTAAAAAATATTTATTCGTTAATATCATGAGCTTTAGAGTGGTTATTAAATGGTTTGCTTTATTTCCTGAGTCCTAATCCAGTGTATCTTCCACTAGTCATATCCGTAAAATATTTGGTTTCTATTTTACTAAAAAATAAAACTAAAAAGGATTATTTTCCCTTAAGATGAGGCAAAAGATAATGTTGAATAAGTCTGTTTTGGTTAACTGCATTTTGCAATTTGTTTTGCATAGCATTTGGCTTAACATAGAAACCTCCATTTTTAAGATATTAGTTCTCTTTGTTTGCATAAGGGATCAAGATATCTTTTTTTCCTTTTCAATGGAGTGAAGATGCACACTGTTCAATTGATTTGGCTATTCTCTTGGCCTATGTTCAAGGGTGATCTCTTTGAACATAGGGTATAAGCCATTAGGTATAGAAAACTAGATGGGAAATGAGTATACAATAGCTCATGACTTTAATATGAAATTGAAGAAAGGTTTTACTACGGGTCCCTACAGTTCAGACCAAGATATGGCATTTGACACACCCCAAAATCTCAGACTGCAAATAAACCATCTACAACAGGCTTGATATTTGCCTTAGTCATAAAGGAAGACCGTCAGGGGCTCACACATTAACAAGATTAAGAAGGAAAAAATGATTCAAACTGAAATCAGAAGACCTTCTAACGGGTGAAAATAAAGTTTATTGTCACAGAGAAATCTGAACTTAATAGAACTTTTATGTGATACCCAATTGGATCTCCAGCTAAGAAGAGAAATAGCTTTCAGAGTATGAATGATGATCAGAGTACAGAGGCCCTGAAGGGCTGGTGGCTTTTCAGTGGGTGCTTCTTCCACTATAAGGAGATCACCCTTTTATCTCATGCGTTTGATAAAATTATATGAAATGCAAGGAAACATTTTAAATGGAAAGGGTATTTATGTCTCTAGATTTGTTTTCAGCTACTCAAGCACGACGTACTTTTTCATGAGGCTGAGCAACTCTGCTGGAAATCAATGCTGGGTTCTCTTACCCTGCAAAATCTGTTTTTTACTTTAAGCTTTTAAAATATACTTCTTTGATTATTATAATGCAGGAAAACTAATTACCTCAAAGACTACTTTATCTGTTTTCAATTAAAGGAGTAGGTAGCAGATAATATCTGCATCCAGAGTTAAGTCCAACAAGAAAGTATTTAGAGGTCATTTTCCTTATCTTTCTTCTATTTAAATTGTTTTTGTTGTTGTTGCTGTTGTTTTAAACTATTGCTCTTATTTTTCTTTATATTTCAGAGAACCTTGTAATATTTTTGTTAGTCTAAATATCAAGTGTAACAATCAACTCAACACTTAGAATACAGACTGCTCCAAATAATCTACATTTTGTCATTTTCATTTCTCCAAAGAATTTTATAGCATTACATAATAGTACATCTCCTTTTGTTGGATTAAATGAGTTTTGCAATTTCATACCCCTTTCCTCATTTTTAAAGTCCATATCAAAACTCCGGTTAATTTTTTTTTATTCTGATGGATAACTTAGAAATATTATATGGATACCCCTGTAAGCCCTGTATACTGAGATAATTAAAAGCTATGTAATTCCAATTAAAGAGCTATCAAATATCTATTCTGTATAAAGCACTTTTCTAGTGGCTTTTGGAAGAGAGTGGCTAGAATGATTAAAAATATAGGGTGCCGGATTCCAGGGATGCATGATCTAGTGGACTCTTTAGTTTAAAATGGATTGTCAAATTCCCTAGTCTGTTGAATTAAAAAAAAAAAGTTCAGCAGCTGGAGCACAAAGAAAGAATTTGAGCTACAGTAACAGAATGGTCTCTAAGAGGTGACTGGTCTAAGCAGGTGTGGACAATTGTCTATTAATCCAATTTCCTTTTAGACATGACTTCTTCAAGGCCAGGAAATTCTAATTTCTCTTTTCTCTTTATATCTTTGGGGAAGAGGAGGTGTTCAACATGTGTTTGCTTTATGAATGACTGAATGAATGAATGAAGAAATTGAAGCTCGAGAGCAAAGGTTTCACTGAGCAGGGATGGGCCAATCATGATTTTATAATTTCCATACATGTTTCAAAAGTCTCAGCGACTGGCAAACTTCAGATGTTGGGCAGGCATAGACAAGGTGGTCAGAGAGCAGATATATATGACTTCAGTTTACACATGGACAAACGTAATTACTGATCTTCAGTTACTTATATTAATAGAAAGGTTTTCAGTTGCCATCTAAAACTTATTTTGAATGATTAACCTCTCAGTTATCCAACTGAACTGTAGCATTTAGCTGTTTCCTCTGACCACAACAGTTTAAATACTTTGATGAAATATTTTTATTGGAAACTATTATCTGTGTTGGTTTAAATAGCTTATTCTTTACTAAGACAATGTCAAATAAGATATGTCAATCATAGAAATGGTAAACCGTGGTATAGAAAGTTAAATGTTTCCCTGGACAATGAGATTTAGTTTATTCTCTAAACCTCTGCTTGGCACATTTTACTCATATTTGGCTTATTAAAGGGCAAACTGTCCTAAGTATTAGAGATTTTTAAGGGTAAAAGAGTCCTCCAGATCAGAGTAACAAAAGTAGTCAGCTAATGTAACTCTAAGCAAATAAATCAGCATTAAATTTAATAATACTTTACTTTAGCATCTCTAGTTAGGCAATGGGTAGTAGACCTTTTACTTTAAGAAATAGATAAGTAAAATCATTAAATATATTTATTACAGCTTCAAGAGTGAGTGAAGGAAAAAGAAAACATGAAGTCAAAGAAAATAGAGTGAAAGGAAGTTAATTAAGAAGGGTCTAGTATTAATATTTTCTAGCCCAAGAGCAGATATAAATTCAGTTTGTTGTAATGGTCAATGGCATAGCTTCTCATCGAGACAGGCTTGAGGCCAGCCTTGGATCTGCCACTTAGTAGCTGTGCCTCTGTTTCCTTAGCTCTGAAGTGAGGCTAATAATGGTGTTTACCTTATAGGACACTGTGAGAATTAAATGTGTTCATGCTTATAAAGTGTTTAGAACAGTGGCTAGCACATGTTACATGTTATGTAAGTGTAGGCCAATACTATTTAAATAATATGGGTGTAGCTCTTCAAAGATAATCCTGAGTAAGACCAGCTATATATAGATGGCTGCGTAACTGCTATGTATATAATAAAAGGTATATGACAAGTTCCCTGGTCATCTTTCTGCAGTCCCAGTCACAGTATGTCTGGAAGATACAAGTGAGCATGAAAGGATTTTAGAAGAGTGCTTGAAAGGAGTTAGATTTATTATGTAAATGTACTACTATCTACTCTCACCACTTTTCTTTCTTTTCCATTTTCATCTTCATTTTCCTCATCTAAGTTACCTAGGCTCTTTCTATGGTTTCACTGTTGCTTTACTAGTGTAGCATAATGCTTAGAAAATGTCTATTAAATGTTACTGCCAGAAACTCTCCATATAGGATTTGAACTCTTTAGAGGTAAGATGCTATAAAAACCCAATAAATATTTAAAAGCATGCAGAGACAATAAGGGGAGAAATATATGGAAGTGGTGCATTTAGAGGATGACAATAAGGAGTCCTGGATATCATCCATTTCAGAGAGCCATGATTTTCCTAACTCTCATAAAAAGTGCAGCACGATTCTAGACTGAGTGTGATTTCAAAGGCTGCTGCTTTTAGGGTATCGTTCATGAAAAGTTGGAGAGGAGAAGCTCTCTTCTCGCATTGATGTTCTCTGAGTATCAAACCACTTTGGAAACGCAGAACTGAGTCATAAAGAAATATCTGTTCATGTGTCTTGAAGCTGAAGGATATATAGCTAGTTCTGAAAGTAATTTACATGTAGTTTGTGGTAAATAAAAGGATCAACTTAGTAAAACGAGAATGTTTTCCAGTGACTCCATTTAAAATGTTCCTTTTGGTGAGGGCTAGGACAGGGGCTGACTAGAAGATTTTTGGCTAGTTTGAAAAATTCTTGTTTATTTCTTCATCTACCTTTAGTTTGACTAATATAAAGCTATGAGCATGTCTTGAGTTATTTGTCCACCATCTTACCAAGTCTAAGAAAACTTTTGCTCTTATGAGTTGATAAAATGAGACACTCAAAATATCATTGGTGTCTTCATTCTACGCAAGTGTTGTCCAGAGTATAAGATTAAAATAACCTCAAGATAAACTAATTTTGTTAGGGTGAATCTCTACAATCATGAAGTCAAAGCTGTTTTCCTCTTTTCTTTTTCATAATTTCTTAATTGCTGACTATTTGGCATGCCATATTTATATTTTGTCAACTAAATAAAATGCAGACATCTTAGTTGACACTTGCTGGTTTCCACTTTTTATAACATTTCTGCTTATCTCTCTTCTTTCCTAAAACTTCACTCTTTGCTTTCATTCATGCATTCATTCTTACACATTTAATTAATTCAACAAAAACCTATTAAGCACTCACTTGCTGCCAGGCACAGCTCACTGCTGAGAATACATTAATAGGCAAAACAGGTAAAATCCTGACTCTCATGAAGCATACGTTCTGGTGGTAGAAGATAGACACTGTCTTAAAAAAGTAAGTAAAACGCATAGTATATTGAGAGGTGGTAAATGCTATGGAGAAAAATAAGGCAGGGAAGGAGGATGGGGAGTGTTTCAGGGAATGAGAAAATTTGCCATTTTAACTATGGTTTCCTGGGAAAGACCTAACAGGAAAGGTGACATTAAGGGAGGTGAGAAAGGGAGCCAAGGATGATCTGGAGGGAGAGAGCATTCAAGGTGAACCCTGTAAGGTTGGGGAAGGCTGGCATATTCAAGGGACAGTGGAGAGGGCAGTGTTTCTGGAGCTATATAAGGAGAGCGGGGAGTAGTAATGGGTCAGTTCAGAGAGGGAACAGAAAACCAGATCCTATAAGGATTGAGAAGTCATTGCAAGGTCTTTGGATCATCCACAGAGAAGGAGGGTGTTGAAAGATTGAACAGGGGAGCATCATGAGTTAAGTCTTAAAAGGTCCCTGTTGCGAATAGACAGAATAGGAGCAAGATCAGTGACAGGTGTTAGGCGGCCATTGCAATGATCCAAGTAAGAGATGAAGGTGGCTTAGACTAGAGGTGGTGGGAATTGGCTGGGATGAGGATATAATTTGAAGGTGCAATATATAGGATTTGCCAACAAAAAATAAAGAGAGGAGTAAAGGGTGGCATTATGTCTTTTGGCCTGAGCAAATGGAAGGATTCTGTTGCCCTTAATTGATAAGAGAAGAGCATCAATGGGAGCTTGATTTGAAGGGAAGATCAGATTAGTTTTGATGTTAAATTAGAGATGCTTATTGGAAGTTTACGTGGAAGTGTCTGCTTTACTATATAGTTTTCATATGAAAATCTGTTTTCTACAAAGCTTAGGCAAGTTTGGTGATGGATGGATGGATGCAGTAGAAAAAAATTTGCATATGTAACTCACATGTCTGCCTTTTCCTCTTTCAAGTTGTCCCTCTTGGGAAATAGGGTTATGTTGCTGGGTCAGTCTATGCTAATGGACTGACTCTTATTGATTCCTATTGAAAACTCTCACCTCACACCCATGTGCATAGAAGCATTATTCACAATAGCCAAAAGGTGGAAGCAACCCAAGTGTCCATCACCAGATGAATGGCTAAACACAGTGTGGTATATGCAGAATAAGGAATATTACTCAGCCTTAACAAGAAAGGAAATTCTGAACCATGCTATGAACCTTGAGGACATTATGCTGAGTGAAACAAGCCAGTCATAAAAAAGCAAATACTATTTGAGTCCACATATATAAGGTACCTAGAGTAGTCACGTTCATAGGTGCAGAAAGTTTAATGGGTACAGAGTTTCAGTTTTGCAAGGTAAAGAGTTTTGAAGTGTGAGTGCACTTAAGACTAGTGAACTGTATACTTAAACTTGTTAAGATGGTAATTTTTATGTTACGCGTATTTCATCACAATTAAAAATGTAAAGAACACCTCATATCTTGATGCTGCTGTTCTCTCTTACTGGTCCATGCTGGACACCTTCTCTCTTTCGTCATTCTACTAAGACCCCATCGCATAAGATCGTAGCTGCCTTACAGCTTGTAGATGGCAAGATTAGTGGGTAGAGAAAGGCAGGAATTAAAAGGTAGGAGTCAACCTCAAACTCAATGTCAGACGTAAGAAGCCCCAGAAAATTATCTGCCATTACCTGACACAGACTGAGCATAACCCTCCTCAGACTTCACATCATATTTCTAGGGTCTTTCTTTCTCCTTAGGTCTTTGGTCATCACTCTTGGTCTTTTTATCCCTCACCTTCCGTCTCCAAAGCAAATTTGTCCTTGGAAAATTCTAAACTCCTCTACTTTTATTTTGTAGACCGTGCCCTGAAGGCCTTGCCATTTGTATTCAAAGAGCCTATCAAGGTATTTTCTACATGAATTATGAATTCCAAATGAATTATAAGTTCCAAATGAATTTTTAAAGGAGAAGAATTATTACCCCTCCTTAGTATTCTGAATATGCTTCAGTAGGCTTTAGCATAAAATAGTAATATTTTTTTTCTTTATACCACTCATGGAAAATATTAAATTACCCTATGCACCTTGTAGATTAAATATTGAGGAAGTCTTTTTAACCCAAGTATATATCAAATGCTACAGCTATAATTTCATATTTATTGCTACATGTGTATAAGAAAATGAATGACTATATCAGCTGTGTGGAGAACAACCTTCTGGGGACCTCAGATTCCACCAACAGCTAGCGCAAAGGGTAAGAGTTGTGAGGGAGGTTTTGGCCTGTAGGACCTGCTAGAAAGGATGACAGGTGATGAGCACGTGGTGATGTGGGGAAGAAAGTGATGCCCCAGTGATTGATTGAGGGCTTTTTTTTTTTTTTGCAGAGAAGTAGGAAAGATCTGATAAAAATGGAGAAGAGAAGAAATAAGAGATAGCAGCAGAAGAGAGGAAAGACAGTGGCAGGCCTGAGAGATGACAACATTTGTGTACGGGGTGGTGAGCAGCAGGTGTATAGACAAAGAAAAGAAAAGACAACCAGCAACAGGGAAGCAGAAGTTAGGGCAGCTCTGCGAGTTGTTGGGCAGGAAGAGGCCTGGGTGATGGGGAGGGGAAGGAATGGGCCCTGAGAAGGAGGAGGGACGAGGTCAGATCTCTCAGTGTTCCCTTTGTAGGGCAAGGAGTTATCTTGTTTCCTTTGTGCATCTGTTTATAGAAAGAGGGCTGGATGGAATGGCATATTCCAGATGGAGGGTCCTTCTTTGGCATAGCTCTCTCAGTGAAGCACTTCCAATGAAGTGTTAGGACCACAGTGATCTAACACTTTAGAGGTTCATTCGGGGGTGTGTGTGTGTGTGTGTGTGTGTGTGTGTTGTTTAGGAGGGGAGAACAAGAAATTGTCATGCGCTCCAGAATTATATGCCTAAGAGAACCCAGGACATCAGTCTGAGCGTGCAGCCTCTTGGGCCTGCATAGTGTAAGCCAAGAAAATGTAAGGCATGAATCCTGCAAGTGTAAAATTCATACATTGTATCAACCCCAAAGGTCTCTTTTGTTTGTTTTTAATTTTCTTTTCTTTGTGAAAGCAAAGGAAAAAGTACTGTGTTCCTCTTATAAGAAAAAAACCACATTGTGAGCAAAAGAAAAAATATTCATGAATAAGTATAAAATAAAATCATCTACGTATATGACGTGAGGTATTTGTCGGCAGAACTGTTTAATTATTCCTCTACTTCTATATTATCTCAAGGGATAAATCAACAGCAGGTGTATATGCTCACCTAAATTTTAGGTCTTCTGCTCATGTACTTAATGAATGATTCTCAGAGAAAAGAAAATATTTGAGAGTTCTTCTCTTTAAATTAGTACTTACTGCAATGTCAAAGAGTTTTGAGAAAATGCCCTTCACTTGGATATGGATGGACATTTTTAAAAATATGGTTTTATCATTTCAAGCTGGGGAGGTGATAGAAAGTTAGTGAGAAATAGCAAATCATGACGATCAAAAATTTTGTAGCTTTTTAGGTATTTCTTTTTGAGTACATTCCCTCTCAAGAATGATTTCACTATGCAGATACAATGAGTCTATTCCTTGTCACGCTTGCTGAATTGTCTTACGGTTATGACAGTGGCAAGCAGTCCAATCCCCCTCACTTTTTCGTCTGTGGAGCATTCTATTTTTGTGAATGCAGGATCAGTTTTCAAACCAATTTTATGGCTTAATTATGACATTGTTTCCAGTTGGTTTGTTTTAGATACATTGCTGTGCTGGATAACCTTGTGAATGTATCTTTTGTGCTACTTTAAGAATGTCTAATTAGCAGAAATTCCAAAAATTGGAATTTCTGGGTCAAGATAAGGATATATTCATGGTTTTTGACAAGCTTTACCAAATTTTCCTTAAAAGATATATTTATACAAATGCTGTCACGGTGTGAACCATTGGGCACCAGAGTCTTGACTGAAAGTCTCATTTGAATTACAAAATATTCCCAGATTTTGTTTATAATTGCTTGACGTTCAACTTTAAATGCAAAACCTTCTTGAATAATTTCTGGAGGCTGTTTGCTTCCTCCAATTTTCGGTACAAATTGTTGACTACCTTTCACTTGTAACCCAGGCAGGGCGTGGTGTTACAGTATTCTGCTCCTTCTAACTCTGTTAGTTTGTATTATTTGCTCAACATATTCTCTGCCCTCTGAGCTGGGGCCTGTTCCTGCTTGTCACCTCTCTGGTGGCCCTCTCTATGGAAGGCGTATCATTCCTACCCCTTCATGTAAGCTTTGTGCATGTGACACTCTGGCCAATGCATGCTGAGATTAAACAAAAGTTTTTAGTCCCATCTTTCCTGTTCTCTCCAGAGGATGGCCTATTCCAGATGGGGGCCTCCTTCTTTAGCATGGCTCGCCCAGTGGAACCAAGCATGGAACCGAGAAGAGGCTCACCCACAGCCAACAGGTGTTGTGAATGAGAAATAACACATTTGTAGCTTTGAGCCATTGGGATGTTATTAGCAAGACTAGTGAAAGCTGACTAATATAGTCTATGAGCTGTATCTGAATCTGACAAGCTGCTTTGGTATTCTCCCATTACTGAGGTGATGGAGTTAGTTTTATAATGCTCTGGTTGCAAATTCCACTTTGGCTACAACATGGCTTTCAATATATTTCTTGTGAAATATATGAGACGTTTATTTTGGTTGCAGTTGCTCAAAAGTTTAATGTTTATTTTCAATCCAGCCATGAAGTTGGGTTTGCATGAGAATTAGCCCCTGATGGCCTGAGCCATTCACTGTCTGTGATGGGTTCACTTATCTCCTCTCATCTAGAATAGTACTAGTTATGTGCAATCCTGGTAGTACTGAGAAAATAGCCTTTCAAATAGTATTCTGTGTTCTTTAGTTCATATGAAAAACCTTGGATAAGTTGTTGGAGGCCACAAACAAAACCACTATTTTGTGGTTATGAAAGTGCACTATTCTACACTTTCATATATTTATTTATTTGAGGCTTAGAGAGTACAAGGAAGGACTCCAAGCATATATAGTCCCTTTCCTCTACCAGGTAGGCTGGTGGTAATGAGGTTGACTGCCTTTGCTGGGAATCACTGTAGCAGTGAGCAGATCAGTCAGATATATTTGGGTTAAGGTACTTTTGCTCCAGAAAGTACAATAATGTTCTTAATTGAGACATTAAACACAATTTGTTTTGCAAATAAAATATATATACTCCGGCACAGCTCCATAAAATTTTTGAGCTGGTAAGTTAAGCATATTAAAGAAATAAAGTTATCTCAAATGACTATGACTTATGTCCTCTCATTCTCCTCAACGTCTTCTCATTTTCTCAAGTTGAGGATAACTGTTTTCATTGCCCTTCTGTCATGTTTCGTATCTGTTGCTGCTATTATCTCTTTTGACATCTGTGGCCTGGAGCTTGCAATGATCTGCTTTTACTGTGTCTAGATATTCTACCACGAGGCGACTGGCTTCCCTAACCCTCTCTCCAGGGCAGCCGTTTATTTCTTACTGATTGCTCTCCATCTACTCTGCTTCAGTATCACTGCTGCTATTCCTTTAAGTCTGAGATTTCCACTTAGTCTTTCTTTACATGTCTGTTCGGACACTGAGCTCAACATTCTTTAAGCAGCCTTACTTTGCCTTTTTTCCAGTCCTACTAAAGCAACCTGTTTCCTGTGATTCTGCAGTTCTTAGCTATATTGCTAACAGCTTGACACCCTTCATTATTAGAAGCTGGGTTCTTTTCAAGTTACTTCAGGACACCTCACTTTTTAATAGAAAACAAGGAAACAAACAACACAAAAAGGTGATTTTCTCAGAAGGAAATTAAAATTTTAAAAAGTAAAAACTTTATGACTTTATGATATCTTCTTGTTCTTACTTGAAAGCTTTCCTTAACCACGATTCCAAAGGCTATTGAGATCAGTCACTTTGGGTTTTTGGCGTTTCAAATCTTTTCCCCTTAATATATGTGATTTATACACAGATTAACAGGTTCTATCACAAGAGATTGTTTCACAGCCAAGGGTTCTCTGAAGGTAATAAAACTTATTAAAGTATATTGAGGGGTAATTATACAGTTGAAAAAGCAGTGTTGTTGCTGGATAATTTGTTCATTTCCTAATTTATTCATTCAATATTTATTCGGTGGTTTGATCTCATTAGTACTGTTTATGGATCAGTGTCGTTCTTTAATCCGAAATATTATTAAAAAGCAATTTCATGATACTTCATATTGTCTTGTCATGTGTATATAATATATATTTATGTAAATAGTGGATAGATAGATATATAGATAGATAGACAGATATTTTATACCCAGAGAACTAAGAATTACAAAATTCCTATTTAGACCTGAAATTTTCAATGTTTTCAGATTTTCACTGATATTAATTATTCAATCATCCATTTCTCTCACAATAGAATATAGACTTATTTCAATGCGATTGTATATTTGCAGTCTATTACAGCATATTAAAATACCCTAGGATTTAGTGTCTTAAACAGCAAATATTTATTATTTCACAATTTGTGTTGGTCAGGACTCTGGGAGTGGCTTAGCTACATGACTCTGGCTTGGGGTCTCTCTTCCAGCCTCACTGCTGGCTGGGGCTGCAGCCTCTGAAGCCTTGACTAGGGCTGGAAGGTGTCCTTCCAAGCAGCTCAGTCACATGCTTGGCAGTTGGTGTTGGTTATTGGCTGAGGTGCCTTCTTACTCGTCCGTGTGGCCTCTCACCTCCCAAGGCCCTTCCAGTAGAGTAGCCTGGAGTTTTCTACACGGCGGCTGGACTCCGAGAGAAAGAAAGAGACAAAAAGGAGGAGAGACAGAGTCAGAGAGTTAAGACAGACAGAGAGAAAGAAAGACAAGACAGAGGTAGAGACAGAGAGAGAGATGGAGACAGAAAGACAGGGACAGAGAGAGAATCCAACACAGAAGCCCATCACTTAGGGCCCATCACTTCTGCTATATTCCATTAGTTAGAAGCAAGACATGTTAAGTCCAGTGCACACTCCAGGGGAATGAATTCCACAGGGTGGGAGTACCAGAAGGTGAGGATCACTGTGGACCGTTTTAGAGACTGCCCATCAGAGATTCATTAGCTGCAAATGGTAGAAAGTCAAACAAATTTAGCTTAAGCCAAAAGGAGAATTTATGGTATCTTCCAGAAATGAATACATCAGTGTCTTTCTGTGGGTACAAATTTTCCTTATCTCTGATTCTCTTTTGGCGTCTAGGTGGAAATAGTCTTCCAAAAATCCCAATATATTTTTTCAACTCAAGCACCAAAAAGGACCAACGTCAATTGCTTTGGTCTGATTCAAATCCCTTTGAAAGAGGGATTAATCCAGTTGAATCTTGTTCCAATCAATTCTGTGTGTGAGTGGGTGAAGGGGGGAGGGTTGGGCGTGGAAGTGTGGGTGGGGATGGGGATGAGGTCACATGACTTTAATCTGTGCTCAGCGGGGGTTATGGAGCATTTGAGAAGAGACCTTCTCAAGAGGGAAATGCAGGTCGATTAATTCACCTTTAAAATAACTGGCTGACTTAAGTCTAATGCAGGTCTGAGGCTTTAAATTGTATGTTTGGCAAAGCCAACGATGTTTATTTTTTCTCAGTTGTAATAACTGTAAAAATTATCTTATCAACTGTTTTAGTATGTTCATTTACTGATTCCACTAAGTTTTAAAAAGCAACACACAAAATGCAAACAATTACACCAACACCACTGTTCAGACAGATCATGTGATGCTTTAAAACAGAGCTCTTGCATGTCAGTGAGATTTTCAAGATACTTGCTTATCAGATGATGTTATCATTTTTTTGTATCAGATTTTGTAGGAAAGCTGTTTGGGGTGTGTCAATGCCCAGTGAAGGAAAGTGCGGATAAGCTTTACATGAAATGTGACTATTGTACATATAAGTATAAATACTATAATAGTATAGTATATATAATTATATACAATTATAAAAGCAATACATTTTCCTTATAAAATATCCAGACAGTACATACTTTTGTAAAGAAAGAAGTGAAAATCACTTATAAATCCATGAGTCTGGATAACCACCACATACATTTTGGTGTAGAACCTTTCAGACTTTTTCTCAATGAATATCTTCCACAGGTGGCTGTTTTTTAGCTTGCTTTTTGCATTTGCCAACACATTGCAGATTTTTCCTATATAACTAAATATAGACATGTACAATTAATTTTAATGGCTACAGTGTATTTCTTTGTATGGTGTCCCATAACGTTTCCAGATCCCTATTGATGTACATTTTTTTAATGGTTTCTAATTATTCTCTATTATCAGTAGAATATCCTTGTACTATATCTTTGAACACTCATCTGATTATTAGTGTGTCTTTTTAGAAGTGGAATTGCTGGGTCAGTGAACATGCATTTGAATTTTGAAGCAGATTGCCAAATTACCCTCCAGGAAGATTATTTTGCAGTTGATGTTTCTAGCAGTCTTTGAGGGTTCCTGTTTCCTTCAACTTCCTTAAGTTGGCTATTATCAATGTTTGTAATCTTAGCGATGATATAAGTGAAAAGTGATATTTCATTGTTGTTTTAATTTGCATTTAAAATCTTACCTTTAAAACAGAAGGGCTTGGCCAGAGCATATCAAGTTTAGTTTGTCAGAGCCTCTGGGGCCTGGGAAAGTGGGAAAAAGTGGGATATAGGAGAATTTTTTGTGCCTTTTATCCAAATAATTTGCAGCCAGTGCATTGATATTAGGTGCTCAAAATTGTTTGATTGTCCTGGGCACATTTGTGAGAAGTCAAGGTAGCCTTTCTGTCTTGTCGGGCACCTTTTATATCTTGAAACTATGCTTTGCTCTTAAACTGTGCTAAACTGGTGACCAGTTACTTGGTAAATTTGGGTTTCTGTCTCTGGGATCCACTTTTCCTTCCAGACCTTACCTCTCACAGCAGCAAGGATTATCTTTCAAACATCATCACGATTAATTCGTTGTTTAGTTAACAATGAAATGAAAGAAATCATTGCTCCTTCCAATTCCAGTCTGGCTTCCAGAGCCTCTGATCTGCAGGTCAGAGAGGGGCCCACATCACCAGCACTCGCTTCTTCAAAACAGAGACTATGAACGGAGACTTCCAGAATCTTCTCTGATCGCTTTCTGCTGCTTTGTGCCAGCTTTCTCAGGAAGGTGAATTCTGGGCAGTGTCCTGTGATTTTCCTCGCTTTGGTTCACACAGCAGTGGATCTGTGACATGCGGTTGGTCATCCTCCTGGTTTCAATGCTGGTGCAATTTTATTCCCAGTTTTTGCTTCCCCTTGTCCTTCTCAGTCAGTTTTTTTTTTTTTTTTTTTTCTCAGTCAGTTTTTTGATGACTGTGACAACAAGTGGAACAAGTGGTAATATGATTCTTTCACCATTCTCTTTCCTGGAGGTTAACATGTCTGAATTTAGTCTTGTTATGGCATCCAACGTCCAATTTCTGTATTAGCTTGTGTCTGAAATTCAGTCAGAAGTCAAGGGTCCAGGCTTGCTTGGAGAACAGTATCAGTATTGCCTGACAAACTCGTGTCATGGGGAAGCATCTTCCGTCTTCACACCTACTAACCACAGTATGTATAAGGGAGACACAAGAATATAGTAAATTCAGGGTTATATTACTCGAGCAAAAATAATTGATGGTTACTAGACAGAGGATACTGAGAACGACAGGGAGCATGTCTCCTTGCAATTCCTATCGCTCTGGAGAAGACTGCTTTGACCTTTGATTTGCTAATTAATTATGGAGAGGGACAGTCGTGCTATAATACCCAGGAGGTCACACAGCTGTACACCTAACTCACTTTTATGTGAAGGAAGCAAATGAGCAAAAATCAAGCTGACATCAAGGCAGCTTTTTTTTTTTTTTCCCCAAAATAAAGCTCATTAACCATCAATGAGCTATTCAGCCTGTGTCCTGTATCAGCTTTATGCTCTCAAATCCTCAGTGTGTCCCAACAATTGTTGCCTCAGTTACTGACTCAGTCATCAAGGGCAGGGTGAATTGTTTTGTTCAGTTTATTTAAAAAGGCATCCGTGTGTGCATCTTATTTTAGAAAAGTTCTTACTGCAAAGAAATTAGCTAAGTAGAAAATATATGTTTTTTCACATAGTCTTTTAGGGGCTGCCTCACCTCTGCCCTAGCAGAAGCCTTTGGAGTAAGTGGCTTTATAATTTATCATCCAATTCGGGACCCTTCTGAGAAGGAAAGGCAGCCCTATCCTTACTGATTCCAGGGCAGCAGGTATACATTTGGACCACTGGACCGAACTGGAAGTTCTAGTTTTCCTACTTAGGAGTCTAGACTCAAAGCTGTGCCACAACCCCAGAAAAGCAAGCCCAACTCCGCCGTGTAAAAATGAAAAACGTGCATTTTATAAAGGTTGCCCAGAGGATTCAGAGACAAGTGTTCACATTTCTTCTTAGGGAGAGATATTTAGTAAACACCCACCTTTAGCATCTCTGCCCTTCCACACCAAAGTGCCTCCCCAGGGACACCCAGGAACACGGGCTCTGTCCCTTCAAAGAGGCTTCCTGCACCGTGGATTGAGTTCTGGTCCCCGGCCCAGCTTTCCTTCTGCATCCAGTCAGGTCTGGGAGGAACCAGCCTCCTTTGGAAGCCTCTTCTCAAGCCTGAGGGGCTTCTCCAACCCAGTCGCAAGTAGAATATCACAAATTAACCCAATAAAACAGATCTTTCTCCTTTTTTCTTTTCCTTTTCTTTCTTTTTAACTTTTTTTAAATAAAGGATACAGATAGGTTGGGAGCCTTTACTGCCATCTTATTCAAGTTTTGGAGAGGCAGAGGAGATAAAAACATGTGCTTAATCATCCACGATTAACAGACATTTCTGTGCCACGTTCTTTAAATCTTTTACTGAGTCTTCATACCAGTCTAAAAGGTTGATGCTACTGTAACTATTCAATATGCAAGAAGATGGAAGTTCAGAAATATGACAGGGCTTGATCGTTCAAATTTGTTCACATCGTAGATCTGGGATTTCAAAGCCTCAGTAGCCTCCAAAGCCCAAACCTTCCTCAGCCTGCATCACAGAACATCTTTTTAATGTGAGGATACAGACAATTTGTAAGCTCCATGAAAAGTTTCCTATCAAAATAATATTTTAATTTTTGTGGTGTTTTAGATCAGTTTCATTGCTGGTCCACTTAATTTAATAGTTGATCAGACATAGGCAGAAAAGATAATATCTAACGAGCATGTCTGAATTCCAGAATATTAAAGAATTGGTTAAAACCCTCCCAGAGCAGCCAGAAGAACTGAGGAGACATGGCAGTACTTGGGGTACAGTGTGCTCTGATCAAAGGCTGCCTAGTGACCCTGTGCAATCATTTGAAAATAAAAGGAAAACAAAATATGCAAGTGCTTAGAGAACACTAAAAGAACAATTTATAGGGCAAAATCATAAGAATTTAGTATGCTAGACAAACTTGATTTCTAGTGTTTTGTAAAATGCATAGTGGATGAAGAAAATGTAAGCAGCAGATGGAAGGTATCAGGGCTTTCACACAACACCTGCTATGCCAGAAAATGTTCGGTAAATAATTAATTAAAATTAGTGTCTCTCTAAGCATTGTTGCTTTCACTGAAAATTAACTGAAGTTAAACATAACTTTTAAAAGATGAATGTCAGCCTGCTGAGATGAAGAACATTTCCAAAAGCAAATGGTAGGACCACTTTTAAGCATGCTGCGTTGAATATCCTCATTGCACTAGTGACCATAGATACATAAACACTTACAATGACCAGGTTATAAGAAAATCCTACCTTACTTTAGAGATGGAAAAAGCAAGACTGAGCAGATGGGTTAATTCATCTAGTCTCAAATATAGTGGGAAAGTTATTAAATAAACCATTAGTTTTTCTGTGTACCCTTGTTTTAATAAGACATGGTTTTCAGAATGGAATAATTTATCCAAAACAAATTTAAAATGGCACTGTTAACTAATTTCCAAAGATTTGGCTATTATCAATACCTTTGTAAAACTGGAGAATGAGAATATTATAAATGCAAAATGTCCCTTTATAATTTTCTTAAAGCATTCCATTTCTTTTCCTAAGAGAATTACCTGGCTTGAGCCATATAGAAATTATTCTGCTTTTGAGTACTAGTGAGAAGAAACATCTTTATTTCTTCCATAGACATTTTTGTATGCCTACTATGTGCTAGTGTTGTGCTAGGCTAGGGGTAGAGGGATAAATTAACATATCAGTTTCCTCTGATGTTGGAGTGTTCATTTCAGTGGAGAACTAGACTTTATATTATGGTTGTAAGCAGGCAATCTAATTAAAATTTTCCTTATTTCCAATGTCCAAGATTTCTGGTTTTCACAACAGCTATCACATAATTATTCTGACATTCTACACATATGGTACTACTAGATAGCCATGGCTGTGAAATGTGGTTCCTTAGCAACTGCAAATGTACCTTGGAAAGGCAAAGAAACTGTCATGAAATGCTCTAGGACAACTAGTCCTTATCCAAAACTGTAGGTTAATCCACAATATAATATTTTTTAGTATGCAGTGAAAAATATTTCAAGTAGAAAGCATAATTCAAAATAGCATTTTTTCTGGCGATTTCTTAATGTTGGAAGTCACGCTGTTGCCTAAATGAGACAGATGGTTTACCTGAAATTTTTTGCCCAGAGTTTGCGGTGTATGAGCAGTGCAGGGCTAGACTTCCACATTCACTGTCTGCTCCTCTAGCATCACATTATTCTGAATTAAAATGATTTGAAGGGAAAATTCTTTAAGCTCTAGGTGCTCCCAATTTTACAGGCTCCACACTATAATATATCAAATATGTAAAAATATACCACATCCCATATTAAATATGTAATTTCTCAAGCATTATGTTCAGAAAGCAGAACTTCTCAGAGTGCAATCGGAAGCAACTTCCCCACTGCCAATCTAAACACACTCTGGGGTAAATTCTTTCCCCACCCCTGGATAAAATCTTAGACCCCAGAACCCATCTGCTTAGTCATAGATGGTTAAATCTACTCTAATCATTTTGTCAAAAGAATTATCTCATGTAATTGTAACAAATGTTGCCATTCCAGTGTGATGCTCAATTCAAACTTCAGAGTCAGAGGGTTTCTTTTCCTCCAGATTTGGTGGAGGGCGTGGTCAACTCTTGCTCTTGTGGGAGCATTTCTGAGCTCCTGAGAAACCCTCTCTGTTGACAGGTCCCTCTAACTGAGCTTTTTTCAGTGCAGTCAGTGCCTAGGGCTGTCCAAAGCTCTGCATTCCACAGCTCTTTTCACTGAGGTTCTCACTTTGCCCAAAGCCTTCTTGCACAGGACCTTGGACAGGACAGAAATAAGTACCCAGATCACACACGTTACTCTGTCATCATTGAAAGTACAGTTGCTTCCTAAAAGTTGTCCTTTTTCTGCAACTACTGGAAACTTCAGCTAACCACTGATGCGTAGACATCTTGTTCAGGTGTGAATCAGCTACAAGTGCCCAAAACTCTGGGTCCCACGTGTAATATAGCCCGGGCCCTAAGAGTCTATATCCAAGTCAGTGTGACTCATTGCAATACAAAGTTAGTATGGGAGCAATAGACCCTACAGAGAAGGACCTGAGCTGTGAACTCAGACTGAACTGGGTTCAAATCCACAATCTCCAGCTGCAGTCTCTGGCACTGCGGGGTGGTGTGGAAAATACAAGTTACTCAAGTTCTTTGAGTTCCAAATTAGTTAATCGATCATTAATTTTTCAGTGTTTGGCATAACATATATATAAGTGAATGATTTTAGATGTAAAATTATACAGCAGGGTGAAAGTTAAATAAATCAAGAAATAAGGGCAAAAGAAAAATGTGACCATAAATTTAAGATATAGTCAGAATTAATTTTAGTACACAAAGTGTATGTCATCACAATTTCCTCATCACTTAAGTGGAGCTATGAGTCTCTGACATATAATAGTTACTCATCAGTTATATGGTGGTCATCATTATTGCAGGTATGCACAACTTGTCACTGCAAAGACTGCAAAGATGTATTTGTTTTCACTTTACACTCAGTTTTCAATTCTTCTGAGGTTATCATGAGAAGATAGAAATGAATGGATTTTGAAATCAGGATGGACTGGGCAGAATGAGTGAGCTGTCTTGATGGATAGTAGATAAAGTGAAGTCTGAACTAGAAAAGCTCTCAGAATATAGAAGCAAACAATAAAGGTAGAGAAGTAAATTATGCAGTTACTTACAGAAAAATGTAAATATTTGTAAAATCATTATAGGAGAGGAAGGAGGCCTTAAGGGTAAACAATTTGGATGATTGTTGTTTTTGTTGGTATTACTATTATTATTTTCAACTAATTTTTGTTGAATTGTAAATATGAGCTAAACCCTTAATGTGTGTTCTCACTTAATTCTCAAGAGTGAAAACATTTGTTATCTTCCAATAGATGGATGAGGGTATTGAGGTTCAATTTGTCCAAGTTAACACAGAATTCAAGTCCAAGACTGATTTTAAAGCACCTCTTAACCATTACATAGCTTACATTATTTATAAGCCATAAATAAACTCAGTAACCAGAGCATATCCACCCACTTCTAAGGCATAAAATAGAGGTACAAACACTTTATCATATAACCTGCTCTAGCATAGAATTAGGTATGTAGTAATGAATTTGACAGTAGCTCTTAAGATGTGACATGACATGGGGGAACTTCAGTGACTACCATCGTCATTTTTAGCCTATCTCTGATAATAAAAAAGCAGTAGTCATCACAATGATAATGATGCTTTTGTTATGGACCATT
Source organism: Balaenoptera acutorostrata (assembly GCF_949987535.1). NCBI lineage: Eukaryota > Metazoa > Chordata > Mammalia > Artiodactyla > Balaenopteridae > Balaenoptera > Balaenoptera acutorostrata. Next base: position 19,824,921 of record NC_080084.1, on the reverse strand, counting down.
GACCTTATACAAAGTATAAATAATAACATCTTTAGGAAATTTGACTACATTTATTGATCCCTAACATATACTCTGGAAAAACAGTGTGCTCGATGTATAAACATTCCTTTGAAAAAAGTCCCCAAGGCATACCCCTACCTTTCCCACATTTGACAAATATTGTTATCTATTGATCTTTCTTTAGAGAATTCTGGAAGCATTAATGGTATGAACTATGTTCAGGAAATTTTAATACTGAAATTACTAGAGGAATTTAGTTTTGATGCTTATTATCTGATAATATTTAGCAGCAGGAACTGGAGAGCCACCAAGCTCTTGCCTGTTTATATTGATATTAATTTACCTTGTTTGTCAGGGAGGAAAAGAAAATTTAGAGAAATACATATAAAGAGCAAAATGCTTAACCCAGGTCATGCTTAAATTCAGCATTAACTATCAGTCTGTTTAAAAATAGATGAAACCATGGAGCTGATACGAAACTATTTGATTCCTTTAATTGGCATTTTCTCGTTACATGATTTAGACTTTCCTTTTCTATCTTGAACTCCATCCTCTCTACGCTTTCAGTTCAGCAAGGCTTCATTTTGGTTCTTCTTTCCAAGACATGTGGTATAAAACATTTCTAATCTGGGCATCCTTCTCTAACGACCACTCCATCCCACCATCGCAAATAAGTCATCTGTGTATCATTACAAGGTGGTACTTGTAACGGAATGTGCTGGAGTGACACCTGATATTCAGAGGGCACATGGAGCACCTCCCCCGTCACTGTGATACTCTCTCAAATAGCTTAAAGCATTGAACCATACAAGCATGTTGGTTAGAAGCAGTCAATTGAGGCAAAGAATGTTTAAATACCCACAGACCAAGTATAATGGTCCTGAGCAGGGGCGTGTACACGATCTAAACATTACTTGATATGTTTACCTAATGGAAATACAGAGTCACAATTTGTAAAAGCCACCAGAATTTGTAGAAGTCCACCACCTATACTTTAAAGACAAAAAAAAAAAAAAAGGTTTCTAGACCCAAATTTAGCTCCATCTATTAGAGTTGGTAAATATTTAGGAAACAGCATATACGGATATCTACACATTTTAATAAGGTACTGAATCTTGTTGACAAGGTGACTTTGTTTCCTTTATATGCTAGGAAAATGTGAATGGAAGAATTATAGAATGTCATTTTTTTAATTTAGCATCATTCTATAGCCCTCTTTGCAAGTGAAAAGCTAGATTAAAATACAAAATCAGCTAAAATGATCCAGTTTAAGCAACTCTGCTTTTCTTGACTTGCTTATTTATCTGAAAATGTTCAGCAGTATTTTTGGTGGAAAATATTATCAGGAATAGACTATGTGCCTATAGGGAAATATATTGATCCATTTAGCATGAAAAATAAATGGTAGATTGAATGCTCAGAACCATAATTTATCTACCATTTGGAAAGGGTCAAAAATCAAGAAATAAACTTGCACATAATTTTTTCTCAGCTTGCTGGCTGTGGGGAACTAGATGTAGGACAGCATCTTGGATATTAAGATGCCTAAATGGACCCAAGTCACTCTAATTTAGCTACTGAGGGGCAAAAATGCAAGCAAGCCAGTAACAAACTCTCATAATAATGGCATTTCGAAACAACACTTTTTGAAAAACTGTTGTCTTTCAAAAACAAAGAAGATATTCAGAACAAACTGTTTTATATTCAAATGTGTTTTGGAAACACTGAATACTATATTCCTTCTTTAGAGATTCAAAAAATATATTCATAGATTAAAAGCTGTAATGTATTTGTGTTTGTTTTCTTTCTGTGGCACAGAGTTTTCCAAATTTGCCCATTATAGCCTTTTTGGAATATCATCTATAACATTTTGTCAAACACAAGTGTTTCAAAAGAAATAACTTGAGAACTCTGAATTGGACTTTTTGGTGACTTTACCTGCATTACTTAAAAATCTTGCACATTTACACAAAGAGTACATGCTATATTGAGAGTTCTCCAAAGCTTGGTTTTAGTTGTCTCTTCGAGTCATATCCTAAAATTGAAAGGATTTATTCATACAAAAGGAAAAAACCCTAATTTTCAATACAGTTACAGAAACCTCCTTACTGCCTAGTTAGGGAAGACCTTCTGCTTGGGGATTGTGATTATTCATGAACGTGCCTTAGGGTATATTGCTTAAATTAGATTTTCTGGTGGTTTCGTGACCATGTAATTTAGTTTGTGTTTGAAGGCTAAAATCGACAAATGATTGGAGGTTAAAAAAAAATTTATATTACTGCTCTTTCCACTTTTGTGTATGTTTGAAATTTTCCATAATAAAAAAGTTAAAAAAAATAGGCCCTCCCCAATATTCCTACCATAAACGTGTTTACGAGTTGATATTACCCATGGAAGTGACACTTTTCCAACTAATATCAGAAAGATATTTTTTTTTCCCTACTGTAAAGGGAAAGGCAGTGTAAACACAGATAATAAAGCTTGATTTAAAAAGGATGCTTAAATATTTATGGAATAGTCTTACAAAAGCCAAATGCATTAATTGGTCTCAGTCGTATGCCTTAATCAAGGATATTATAGATGTTAATCAGCATGTACTTAATAAAGCTGACAAATCTGATATTCTTAATATTAATTTTCTAGAATACTTTAATTTTCTTTGGTGATGCTAAATAACAGAAAATTGAAACAGGTGCCTCATAGTAGGCTTACTAGGAATTAAGAATCTAGTAAGTTCTTTTCCTGCTCAGAGCAAATATATACTTCAACCACTAATCTCTTTGGATATGGTCTGATTTTGTTAGCTTTGCTGTAAAGGCTGCTGTTTTGTTTTGCTGTTGCTGTTGCTAAACTGAATGGACATTACTCATAATTAAGGACAAAAAGGTGAAAGACATCATTCTGCTGTGGTTATGTTACAGATTTTTTTTTTCCTCTACAAGTGAGATACTGCAAACGGTTCTGATTGCAGCATTCGAGAAAAGACTGAACTGGAATAGGTCCAGAAAAGAGTGCCTAAAAAGAGCTGAGGGGAAGAGCCGCAGTATAAGGAGAGTCTAAAATAAATAGGCTTTTTCAGCCTGAAAAAACCAAGGCTGAGAAGGGATTTCATCGGTGGCTATAAAATCAGGAAGTGTATAGATAGAGAGGACATGGCTTGTTGACCAAATTCATTGACATTTTAAAGAATCATTTGTCAACTTATGAAAAGAAGTACTTATTTACAAAATGACTAATATTCGTATTACAGTTAAAATCCCAAGAAGTAGACTTGATAAAAACATGTACACAGGGCTTCCCTGGTGGCGCAATGGTTGAGAATCTGCCTGCCAATGCAGGGGACGCGGGTTCGAGCCCTGGTCTGGGAGGATCCCACATGCCGCGGAGCGACTGGGCCCGTGAGCCACAATTACTGAGCCTGCGTGTCTGGAGCCTGTGCTCCGCAACAAGAGAGGCCGCGATAGTGAGAGGCCCGCGCACCGCGATGAAGAGTGGCCTCCGCTTGCCGCAACTAGAGAAAGCCCTCGCACAGAAACGAAGACCCAACACAGCCATAAATAAATAAATAAAAAGTTGAACCTTCTTTAAAAAAAAACGAAACAAAACGTGTACAAAAAGAATTTTGGAAAGAAAATGTGAATGGCACATTGTGAGCTGATTATTAGAATGTTAGGAATATTGGGAATCCTCTTTTTTTTTTGGTCAGAGGCTTATGAAGGGCTTTGCCATAGTAATTTGGCAAACAGACTCTCAAAAAAAAAAAAAAAATCCCTGATTGTTAGCATTGGCTGATTTCCATGGTGTAAATAACTCACTCACCGTGATTGATTTCAAGCTACCAAGAGTTTAACAACTGGCTTCCACAACCCATCAAATACATCACTCACATCATATTTACAACCTATAAACAAAGTCACTGTCGGAGAGGACTGTTACGTTTAGACTGAGCGACCAGGAGGGAAGAAACTTACAATACTCCCATAACTTAGCAGAACTGGGTTAAAATGGCCATTTAACAATCTAATTTCATATGTCTTCTCTCCCATTTGTATGCATTCTTCCTTTGGTTTTCATTCATTCATTCATTCATTCAGTCTCTGTGTCTTCACCACCTGGCATGTGGTGCGGGCTCTAAGAACAGGAAGACTTGGCTGGAGAGGAGATTGGGGTGCAGGCCTCCATAGTCTGATGGTATATGTCTTCTTGGGTAATGAAGAGCAGTGTACTGGGCGGGCAGATGTTACATACACAGCATCTGTAGGCAAGTAAAAGACGATGGCTCTGTGGATATGAGGACCCCAGGGCCTCTGGTGCGCCCTTTCCCAAATAGAATTGCTCTTGAGTCTCCTGCTTTCTTTAACTGCACTCAAGGATGCATGGTTCTTCCTAAATAAATGGCTGTGTTGAAAGAAATTGTGTGAAAAAAACAGCAAGACAATGACTTGTAGTTAACTGAGTTAACAGCCTCATGTAAGCAAAATGAACAATATCCAGGGGCTTTTCCACCAATTCACTGAAAGAATTACGATTATACATTTGTTCTAGAAAGTGGCTGGCAGGAGTTAAATTTATTTAGCTCTATTACTAATAAAAAGACTTGCTTAGTAATTAACATCAAGGCATTCATTTCATAAAAGGGCATTAGTGTCTTGTCATAAAATAGGAAAGCTTAAAAATCGAAAAGATGAAGAGCTAGCAGCTCTTTCAGGCTGAGAGATATCTTTTACCTGCACCAAAACTCTATTCTTTTCAAGATGTTTTCAGCCATTCACTATGCCAGCTTCATGGTTGGCTCTGTGGGATAAGCAGGAAGTTGGCCTTTGGTGATATATATGACGGATAGAGCGAGTTCAAACTGGAAGCCTCACTAACTGCTTTAACTAGGAGGCAACTGTTTGTTGATTAAAAAAAAAAATTGCTTTCAGTTAAAGAAAGTCTTGTGTTTATTCAACTAGTCAATATAAATTAGAGTGCAATGCTGAGATAAATACTTACTAGTCCCTCAGAAATCAGGATTTCCTTTGGTTAAAATGTATAAAAGACCTAGAATATTTCTGACTTCACTTTATTTCGACATATGAGTAACATGTTATGTGGTTGCACATGTAAGATACATATTTGGAACTTCCAGAGGCAACATTATTTATTCTATGTCATTAAGTAATAACCTAATGCATCACGATTATTTATTATTAACAAATTTTCAAATATTGGGATATAAATCCCAAAGTGTCCTAAACTTGCTTACAGATCGCATTTTGAGAAAGAACTGGCAGCTTCGTGGTGAGACCACAGGGCTTCTCGGTTCACCCATCTCCATAAACCCCAAGCCTAGCGCAACACTTGGCAACTAGTGAGTGTTTCATGAATGACTGTAAAACAGATAGAATGTGTTCAGAAATATTAAGTAATAACACAGTATATTCCACTTGATGGATTTACTAATAATTTTGTCATTCGGATCTCTTCTGTAGACCTAGGTGATGAATATTCCGAAAACATAAGAAATGTAATCTTAGGTAGTATGCATAATTTTGAAATATAATCACTGCTTATAATGCTTGCAATTATTTACAGTATTTCATAGCAGTGGAAAATATTTTCATCAGAGTTGTCATCATTTATTCTTAAAGTAACAGACATTGCAAGGGATTGAAGTGACTTAACCAGTGATATAATTAAACAGATGGTAAATATTGCTTTTCAAAGGTGAATGTCAAGCAGCTGACATGAGGAACATTTTTAAAAACTATTTAGCTTACTAGAGTTTAGCTTACTGTAGTCTTTATTTACTGTTGATACAGAACATTGCCTTTTTGTATTTGCTACAAAATTACAACACTCTTAGTCATCATGTTTATTAATCTTTCCCATTTGCAGGGTTTCGTTTTTCTTTTAGTGCATTCGTATCCCTGGCCTGAATCTGAGCAGTCTGGGCATGTGGAGCTTTGTGTCAAGTGCTGAGGCTATCGATTTGTGTCCCCAGGGGTCCTTCCAGCCAAGTGGCTTACTCTGAATTGTAGCCCTCATGGCTGATGAACCACTGCAGGGCCGCTCAGCACCACACCACAGCCAAGCCGTGCAGGCTTCCTGTCCTTGGCTCTACGTGAGCCCTTAAAGCAAAGAACAAAGCATCCAGGTAGACCCAACACATTTCTGTGGGAAATGCCACAGCCAACTGGTAAAGAAAGGCCTCAAATATCAGCTCAGATAACACCCAAGTTGACCGAAATATGATGTCTCATAACAATCAGGAGAGGAAAGAACAACGCGTGCTTTCTGGCCTACTTAGTCATACAGGATGCATCAATTGTGTCATTTTAGAAATACTGAGATTGCTAAATATATGCGTATGTATACGTATATATGCAATTGTGGGAATGTGTTTGTCTGACTTTATAAAACAAGCCCCCGTGTAGCTGTCTGAGGACACAGAGGGGTACTCACTTCCCACCACCCCTGGGTCCTTTCCCATGCCACCTGAAGCATAGCAGCTTCCTGCAAAGGGAGTGACACTTGGTCTAGGTGTTTTTGCAAGGAGACTGAAGGAAGAGCTGTGACTTTTAAAAAACACACCTCTGAATTTACCTAAACTGAATATTGTGAGCTTAATGCTTTTACAACTTCACATTAAATGACGCTGTCTCTACATATGGCTTGTGATCAATCACCTTTCTCAAGTAACAAGAAACACTTTAAAAAAATATTAGTATTTCTTTCCTTACTTGTGAGTTTCTGACACATTTATTAAAATCTTTAAGACTTCCGTTCTGGATGTATGAGAGGAGAGGACATTTCGTGGCAATGAATTTGGGGTGTCTTGGAAGAACATTAGGGAAAAAAAATTGGAGATTGCCTTTAGGATTTTGACTACTAAAAGATATTATGGGCTGAATGAATTTTAAAATAAGAAGGCCAGTGTAATGACTTGAGGTGCAAAGACTCCATAAGCTTTGAGAGATTGGAAGGGTCTAGGGAGTCGTGTTTGGGTGTGGTTGTGAGAGTGTACGCCTCAATAGGTGCAGTTAGTGGGAGGGAGAGACAAAAACTACTCTAGGCAAGAAGAAGAAGTCCAATGATTTGAGTTATGCAGACAGAAACCTTAGTGGCCCATGATGAGTAAAAAAATTCAGAGTTAACAAAGGAGAGAGTGTATTCTAAAGCATTATTGCCAGAGAGGGGAAAGGAAATACTGCCATAGGAAGATTTCTCCAACCATAGATCCATAAGGGGTTTTCTTTCATAAAGAGAAGTGAGTAAGGCTCAAAAGAACAAGGTTTAGGGAAGTGAGTGAGGGATGCTGGTGGGTGATGGGGTGGTAGATCAGAGAATGGTTTACTCTGAGGTCAAGCCTACTCTCTAGAGGGCCTGTGAAGGATGAGTGTTGTATGCTGGCTCAGACTGAGGGTGGCCCAAAATTTAGGGGTTTGGGGAAGGAGAGATTCCTAGTGAAAGTTGGTTAATATTGTAAGTTTTGTTCTGATTGATCAGTTCATGAGCAAAGAATGGACATTTGAAGGATGTCTGTGTGCCCTTGTCACAAGTAAACAAGGACATCCATGAGTCTTAATCTAAGTCATGTGGAGAAGGGTGTGTCTTTACAGGGGGCCATTTTTTGGATCACAAAAGGTGGGAGAATTTAACCTTTACTTGTTCCTAGGATCATAGGGCTCAGGTAAAATTCAGTATTTTCACCAGCCATGGCGGGGGCGGGTGTGCAGAAGATCAGTTGGGTCAGAACTCCAAGAAGGACCAATGAGAGTGTCTGGAGAAACAGCGTGTAGTGATGCGGAGGAATCTCGGCACAGATGGCAGGCTGGGACCCAGGCAGTCAGGCCTGAAGAACATCCCTGGAAGGAATATGTATCCCAGTAGCAGGGTCTCAGGCATAGGGCTGAAGATCAGAGGCAAAATTTCATTCCTCAGAGCTCAGGTGTTGAGAGTAAGATGGGGTCCCAAGTCTCAAAGTATGTAAAGTGGCTCCTGGCTTCTGGAATAGGAAAGCATTTCCATTTAGAGTAACCAAGACCTCAGTAGCACTGAAATAAATCAAAGGTAGGTTGGAGATTATTGAAAACAATGCTTCTTCCAACAATGAGGGAAACTGATTCCCAACTCTGAAGCTTAGTTCAGCTTTTATGGGATGGGTGGGAAAGAGAGCAGGCAGAACCTGGCACATAATATCTTTAAGAAGGAATTTCTTCTTCAAGAAAGCCAATTTATTTTCAGCCTGAATAATGACCCACTGCATCATGAACCTCTGTCATTTCCATACTATATACTTAGGAATTTCTTTTTGTTTTATAGGTCAGCATCCTGAGTCTCATGTGGGAAAAGCATAGTTAAATTTAGGAAGGAAATAGAATATAAATAGCTATATTAAAGGATTGTAAGGTTTGAAAAATTACATGTCAGAATTGAAAATGTAGAAGTTAGTTTTGGGGGTTTCTCTATTTTTAAATTCCGATTTCTCCTCTGTTGTTAACATTAATGTTGAATACTGAGTTATTTTTATTCCAAATGTTGAGTATAGTTTTTATATGCAATATGTGAGACTTTTATAAACGTTTTGCATGTGGTTTACCAGTTGCTTTCCTTAGGTTATCTTAAGTTTATTTAAATATCCCAGAAGTGCTGATAATACATAAACATGAATGTATGATAGAAAAGTCTGTTTTTTTAAAAAATTCATATTTGTGAAAGTTTTATGTATGGGAAGAAAACATATCATTTTCCTGACCCTGTGTAACACAGTTCCCAAGGATAAATTCAAATACAGCAGTGGCTTCGGAACTGCTCTCTCTATATCTGGTCTAGTTAAGCCCTGGCTTATTTATTCAAATTTCAAATGTTTATTCAACATACAGAGTGGCTTAAGAAGATTTCTCTGATGAATGCTATCTAGTAGCATGTAGTTGTAACTTTGCTATAACACCTGTCCTGATGTGACTTATATTTTGGTTATATAAATAGCAACTTTAAAACTTCTTATGCCTTACACTGATGTAGGAATACATATATATCTCCCTTCCACATCAGTGTAAGGCTCAAGAAGTATTAGAGGATGAGGGATGAACTTTGTCCATATTTGACAGCGCTACAGTTCTCAGAACAGTGTTTCATTCACAATCAGCATTCATTATATGTGGTGATTTAAATAAAAAATTAAATCTTAAAGTTGAGTGTTATCCTTTTAATCCTATGCATTCCTATCAATCGTTAAAACAATTAATGTGTATAATTATGAATTATGCATAGAATTAGAATGTGTCTAGAGATGTGTATGAGATATTGAAGATAAGCTGCCAGGCTCTGTCCCTTAGTTACTGACACAGACCACCCTCTGGTCTCTGCTCCCTGTCCTGGGCCCCACTTCCCCCCCATAACATACGTGCACAGAGTGCCCCTGGAATTGGAGTCCTTTAGAGATCTGACCTCCGTCTGCTCCTCTAACATCAGTTCCTGATTTCCTCCACCTAGGCCCTGTGCTTCAATCATCCTTAACCGTGGGCAAGTTGCTGAATGAGCCATGGTTTTCAAGCCTCTTCTGCCTTTGTCCGCAGTGTTCCATTTTCCTGGTGAGCTTCCACACAACAATGGGCATTTTCTCTGACTTCCCAGGTGGACTTTGCCGTTGTCATCTCTGCATCCTCCCTATACCTCATCCTTACCTCTGTTTTAACATTGACTCCTCTGTACTGCATTTACCTGTTCTTATTCCTGTCTAACTCACTTCACCAAGAGCTCTTTGAGGATGGGGATCCAATCTTATTCTGTTTACATTCCAGTGCTTTGCCTTGCACAGTGCCCTGCTGAAAGATTGTCAACGAGTTCCTATTAAATTAATTAAGGAAAGTTTGTTTTTCAATATTTTTTTCTTCTATGGAATAACAGGGGTACATTTAAGTAAATCAATGCCCTTGGAAATTATTCCTAAATATTATCAGATCTATGCAGATAAAAAACCCTATAAATTTGATACTTTTAGCTGTTAGGTATGTAAAATTTTAAGATATTTTGATACAACTAGCACTATGTTAATTCATCTACTTTAGTCAATCATCATACATTTTTTTAAATTTTTATTTATTTATTTATTTATTTATTTATTAACATCTTTATTGGAGTATAATTGCTTTACAATGGTGTGTTAGTTTCTGCTTTATAACAAAGTGAATCAGTTATACATATACATATGTCCCCATATCTCTTCCCTCTTGCGTTTCCCTCCCTCCCACCCTCCCTATCCCACCCCTCGAAGTGGTCACAAAGCATTGAGCTGATCTCCCTGTGCTATGCGGCTGCTTCCCACTAGCTATCTATTTTACATTTGGTAGTGTATATATGTCCATGCCACTATCTCACTTTGTCACAGCTTACCCTTCCCCCTCCCCGTATCCTCAAGCCCATTCTCTAGTAGGTCTGTGTCTTTATTCCCGTCTTGCCCCTAGGTTCTTCATGACCATTTTTTTTCTTTTTCTTAGATTCCATATATATGTGTTAGCATACGGTATTTGTTTTTCTCTTTCTGACTTACTTCACTCTGTATGACAGATTCTTGGTCCATCCACCTCACTACAAATAACTCAATTTCGTTTCTTTTTATGGCTAAGTAATAGTCCATTGTATATATGTGCCACATCTTCTTTATCCATTCATCTGTTGATGGACACTTAGGTTGCTTCCATGTCCGGGCTATTGTAAATAGAGCTGCAATGAACATTTTGGTACATGACTCTTTTTGAATTATGGTTTTCTCAGGGTATATGCCCAGTAGTGGGATTGCTGGGTCATATGGTAGTTCTATTTTTAGTTTTTTAAGGAACCTCCATACTGTTCTCCATAGTGGCTGTATCAATTTACATTCCCACCAACAGTGCAAGAGGGTTCCTTTTTCTCCACACCCTCTCCAGCATTTACTGTTTGTAGATTTTTTGATGATGGCCATTCTGACCAGTGTGAGATGATATCTCATTTTAGTTTTGATTTGCATTTCTCTAATGATTAATGATGTTGAGCATTCTTTCATGTGTTTGTTGGCAATCAGTATATCTTCTTTGGAGAAATGTCTATTTAGGTCTTCTGCCCATTTTTGGATTGGGTTGTTTGTTTTTTTTATATTGAGCTGCATGAGCTGCTTGTAAATTTTGGAGATTAATCCTTTGTCAGTTCCTTCATTTGCAAATACTTTCTCCCATTCTGAGGGTTGTCTTTTCATCTGGTTTATGGTTTCCTTTGCTGTGCAAAAGCTTTGAAGTTTCATTAGGTCCCATTTGTTTCTTTTTGTTTTTACTTCCATTGCTCTAGGAGGTGGGTCAAAAAGGATCTTGCTATGATGTATGTCATAGAGTGTTCTGCCTATGTTTTCCTATAAGAGTTTGATAGTGTCTGGCCTTACATTTAGGTCTTTAATCCATTTTGAGTTTAGTTTTGTGTATGGTGTTAGGGAGTTTTCTAATATCATTCTTTTGCATGTAGCTGTCCAGTTTCCCCAGCACCACTTATTGAAGAGGCTGTCTTTTCTCCACTGTATATTCTTGCCTCCTTTATCAAAGATAAGGTGACCCTATGTGCGTGGGTTTATCTCTGGGCTTTCTATCCTGTTCCATTGATCTTTATTTCTGTTTTTGTGCCAGTACCATACTGTCTTGATTACTGTAGCTTTGCAGTATAGTCTGAAGTCAGGGAGCCTGATTCCTCCAGCTCCATTTTTCTTTCTTAAGATTGCTTTGGCTATTCGGGGTCTTTTGTGTTTCCATACAAATTGTGAAGGTTTTTCTTCTAGTTCTGTGAAAAATGCCAGTGGTAGTTTAATAGGGGTTGCATTGAATCTGTAGATTGCTTTGGGTAGTATCGTCATTTTCACAATGTTGATTCTTCCAATCCAAGAACATGGTATATCTCTCCATCTATTTGTATCATCTTTAATTTCTCTCATCAGTGTCTTATAATTTTCTGCATACAGGTCTTTTGTCTCCTTAGGTAGGTTTATTCCTAGATATTTTATTCTTTTTGTTGCAATGGTAAATGGGAGTGTTTCCTTAATTTCACTTTCAGATTTTTCATCTTAGTGTATAGGAATGCTAGAGAGTTCTGTGCATTAATTTTGTAACCTGCTACTTTAGCAAATTCATTGATTAGCTCTAGTAGCTTTCTGGTAGCATCTTTAGGATTCTCTATGTATAGTATCATGTCATCTGCAAACACTGACAGCTTTACTTCTTCTTTTCCAATTTGTATTCCTTTTATTTCTTTTTCTTCTCTGATTGCTGTGGCTAAAACTTCCAAAACTATGTTGAATAACAGTGGTGAGAGTGGGCAACCTTGTCTTGTTCCTGATCTTAGTGGAAATGGTTTCAGTTTTTCACCATTGAGGATGATGTTTGCTGTGGGTTTGTCATATATGGCCTTTATTATGTTGAGGAAAGTTCCCTCTATGCCTGCTTTCTGGAGGACTTTTATCAAAAATGGGTGTTGAATTTTTTCGAAAGCTTTCTCTGCATCTATTGAGATGATCATATGGTTTTTCTCCTTCAATTTGTTAATATGGTTTATCACATTGACTGATTTATTGAAGAATCCTTGCATTCCTGGGATAAACCCCACTTGATCATGGTGTATGATCCTTTTAATGTGCTGTTGGATTCTGTTTGCTAGTATTTTGTTGAGGATTTTTGCATCTATATTCATCAGCGATATTGGCCTGTAGTTTTCTTTCTTTGTAACACCTTTGTCTGGTTTTGGTATCAGGGTGATGGTGGCCTCGTAGAATGAATTTGGGGGTGTTCCTGCCTCTGCTATATTTTGGAAGAGTTTGAGAGGGATAGGTGTTAGCTCTTCTCTAAATGTTTGATAGAATTTGCCTGTGATTCCATCTGGTCCTGGGCTTTTGTTTGTTGGAAGATTTTTAATTACAGTTTCAATTTCAGTGCTTGTCATTGGACTCTTCATATTTTCTGTTTCTTCCTGGTTCAGTCTCAGAAGGTTGTGCATTTCTAAGAATTTGTCCATTTTTTCCAGGTTGTCCATTTTATTGGCATAGAGTTGCTTGTAGTAATCTCTCATGATCCTTTGTATTTCTGCAGTGTCAGTTGTTACTTCTCCTTTTTAATTTCTAATTTTATTGATTTCAGTCCTCTCCCTCTTTTTCTTGATAAGTCTGGCTAATGGTTTATCAATTTTGTTTATCTTCTCAAAGAACCAGCTTTTAGTTTTATTGATCTTTGCTATCATTTCCTTCATTTCTTTTTCATTGATTTCTGATCTGATCTTTATGATTTCTTTCCTTCTGCTAACTTTGGGTTTTTTCTTCTTCTTTCTCTAATTGCTTTAGGTGTAAGGTTAGGTTGTTTATTTGAGATGTTTCTTGTTTCTTGAGGTAGGATTGTATTGCTATAAAATTCCCTCTTAGAACTGCTTTTGCTGCATCCCATAGATTTTGGGTCATTGTGTTTTCATTGTCATTTGTTTCTAGGTATTTTTTGATTTCCTCTTTGATTTCTTCAGTGATCTCTTGGTGATTAAGTAGTGTATTGTTTAGCCTCCATGTGTTTGTATTTTTTACAGAGTTTTTTTCCTGTATTTGATATCTACTCTCATAGCGTTGTGGACGGAAATGATACTTGATACAATTTCAATTTTCTTAAATTTACCAAGGCTTGATTTGTGACCCAAGATATGATCTATCCTGGAGAATGCTCCATGAGCACTTGAGAAGCTTGTGTATTCTGTTGTTTTTGGATGGAATGGCCTATAAATATCAATTAAGTCCATCTTGTTTAATGTATCATTTAAAGCTTATGTTTCCTTATTTATTTTCATTTTGGATGATCTGTCCATTGGTGAAAGAGGGGTGTGAAAGTCCCCTACTATGATTGTGTTACTGTCGATTTCCCCTTTTATGACTGTTATTATTTGCCTTATGTATTGAGGTGCTCCTATGTTGGGTGCATAAATATTTACAATTGTTATATCTTCTTCTTGGATTGATCCCTTGATCATTATGTTGTGTCCTTCTTTGTCTCTTGTAATAGTCTTTATTTTAAAGTCTATTTTGTCTGACATGAGAATTGCTACTCCAGCTTTCTTTTGATTTCCATTTGCATGGAATATCTTTTTCCATCCCCTCACTTTCAGTCTGTATGTGTCCCTAGGTCTGAAGTGTGTCTCTTGTAGACAGCATATATATGGGTCTTGTTTTTGTATCCATTCAGCCAGTCTATGTCTTTTGGTTGGAGCATTTAATCTATTTACTTTTAAGGTAATTATCGATATGTATGTTCCTATTCCCATTTTCTTAATTGTTTTGGTTTTGTTATTGTAGGTCTTTCCCTTCTCTTGTGTTTCCTGCCTAGAGAAGTTCCTTTAGCATTTGTTGTAAAGCTGGTTTGGTGGTGCTGAATTCTTTTAGCTTTTACTTGTCTGTAAAGGTTTTAATTTCTCCATCAAATCTGAATGAGATCCTTGCTGGGTACAGTAATCTTGGTTGTAAGTTTTTCTCCTTCATCACTTTAAGTATATCCTGCCACTCCCTTCTGGCTTGCAGAGTTTCTGCTGAAAGTTCAGCTGTTAACCTTATGGGGATTCCCTTGTGTGTTATTTGTTGTTTTTCCCTTGCTGCTTTTAATATTTGTTCTTTGTATTTAATTTTTGATAGTTTGATTAATATGTGTCTTGGAGTGTTTCCCCTTGGATTTATCCTGTATGGGACTTTCTGTGCTTCCTGAACTTGATTAACTATTTCCTTTCCCAAATTAGGAAAATTCTCAACTATAATCTCTTCAAATATTTTCTCAGTCCCTTTCTTTTTCTCTTCTTCTTCTGGGACCCCTATAATTTGAATTTTGGTGTGTTTAATGTTGTCCCAGAGGTCTCTGAGACTGTCCTCAATTCTCGTCATTGTTTTTTCTTTATTCTGCTCTGCAGTAGTTATTTCCACTATTTTATCTTCCAGGTCAGTTATCCGTTCTTCTGCCGTTCTTCTGCTTTATTGTGTTGTTCATCATTGTTTGCTCTTTAGTTCTTCTAGGTCCTTGTTAAATGTTTCTTGTATTTTCTCTCTTCTATTTCCAAGATTTTGGATCATCTTTACTATCATTATTCTGAATTCTTTTTCAGGTATACTGCCTATTTGCTCTTCATTTGTTAGGTCTAGTGGGTTTCTGCCTTGCTCCTTCATCTGCTGTGTGTTTTTCTGTGTTCTCAATTTGCTTCATTTGCTCTGTTTGGGGTCTCCTTTTTGCAGGCTGCAGGTTCGTAGTTCCCATTGTTTTTGGTGTATGTCCCCGGTGGCTAAGGTTGGTTTAGTGGGTTGTGTAGGCTTCCTGGTGGAGGGGACTAGTGCCTGTGTTCTGGTGGATGAGGCTGGATCTTGTCTTTCTGGTGGGCAGGTCCACGTCTGGTGGTGTGTTTTGCGGTGTCTGTGGCCTTATTATGATTTTAGGCAGCCTCTCTGCTAATGGATGGGGTTGTATTCCTGTCTTGCTAGTTGTTTGGCATAGGGTGTCCAGCGCTGTAGCTTGCTGGTCTTTGAGTGGAACTGGGTCTTGGCGTTCAGATGGAGATCTCTGGGAGATTTTTGCCGTTTGATATTATGTGGATCTGGGAGGTCTCTTGTGGACCAGTGTCCTGAACTTGGCTCTCCCACCTCGGTGGCACAGCCCTGACACCTGGCTGGAGCACCAAGAGCCTTTCATCCACAAGGCTCAGAATAAAAGGGAGAAGAAAAAGAAAGAAAGAAAGAATATAAAATAAAATAAAATAAAGTAAAATAAAATAAAATAAAGTTATTAAAATAAAAAATAATTATTAAGAAAAAAATTTTTTTAAGTAATAAAAAAAAAAAAAAGGACAGACAGAACCCTAGGACAAATGGTAAAAGCTATAAAGACAAAATCACACACAGAAGTATACACATACACACTCACAAAAAGAGAAAAAGGGAAAAATGTATATATATCTTTGCTCCCAAAGTCCACCTCCTCAATGTGGGATGATTCGTTGTCTATTCAGGTATTCAACAGATGCAGGTATATCAAGTTGTTTGTGGAGCTTTAATCCGCTGCTCCTGAGGCTGCTGGGAGAGATTTCCCTTTCTCTTCTTTGTTCGCACAGCTCCCGGGGTTCAGCTTTGGATTTGGACCCGCCTCTGCGTGTAGGTCACCTGAGGGCATCTGTTCTTCGCTCAGACAGGACGGGGTTAAAAGAGCAGCTGCTTCAGGGGCTCTGGATCACTCAGGCGGGGGGAGGGCAGGGTATGGATGCGGGGCGGGCCTGCGGCGGCAGAGGCCAACGTGACGTTGCACCCGCCTGAGGCGCGCCATGCGGTCTCCCGGGGAAGTTGTCCCTGGATCGCGGGACCCTGGCAGTGGCGGGCTGTACAGGCTCCCGGGAGGGGCGGTGTGGTTAGTGACCTGTGCTCGCACACAGGCTTCTTGGTGGTGGCAGCAGCAGCCTTAGCGCCCCATGCCCGTCTCTGGGGCCCGCGCTGATAGCCGTGGCTCACGCCCGTCTCTGGAGCTCGTTTAGGCAGCGCTCTGAATCCTCTCTCCTCGCGCCCCAGGAAACAAAGAGGTAAGAAAAAGTCTCTTGCCTCTTCGGCAGCTCCATACTTTTTCCCGGACTCCTTCCTGGCTAGCTGTGGTGCACTAGCCCCTTCAGGCTGTGTTCATGCTGCCAACCCCAGTCCTCTCCCTGCGATCCGACCAAAGCCCGAGCCTCAGCTCCCAGCCCCGCCTGCCCCGGTGGGGGAGCAGACAAGCCTCTCGGGCTGGTGAGTGCTGCTCGGCGCCGAGCCTCCGTGCAGGAATCTCTCCGCTTTGCCCTCTGCACCCCTGTGGCTGCACTCTCCTCCGTGGCTCTGAAGCTCCCCCCTCTGCCACACGCAGTCTTTGCCCGTGAAGGGGCTTCCTAGTGCGTGGAAACCTTTCCTCCTTCACAGCTCCCTCCCACTGGTGCAGGTCCCATCCCTATTCCTTTGTCTCTGTTTTTTCTTTTTTCTTTTGCCCTACCCAGGTACGTGGGGAGTTTCTTGCCTTTGGGGAGGTCTGAGGCCTTCTGCCAGCATTCAGTAGGTGTTCTGTAGGAGCTGTTCCACATGTAGATGTATTTCTGATGTATTTGTTGGGAGGAAGGTGATCTCGGCGTCTTACTCTTCCGCCATCTTGAAGCTCCTCCCCATCATACTTTTTTAAGTAACAGATTATAGCACAAGAACTGTGGACATGGCATATCATGAAAATGAATATTTATTATTATGAATTAAATGAGTTTATGTGTACATATGTCAATATTATTTATACATGTTTATATCTGTATCTCTATTCTCTATCATCTATTTCATTGAGATCCTATGAGTATATCAGAGAATATAAAAACTAGCAAAGTAAAAATGGCATTTTGTATTTATCTATTTATGAACCTTGTAAATCAAAAGCGTACTAGGAGAGTTGATGGACGCATACAGAAGAGAATAATTAATTCTTCTTGGAGAGATCAGAGAAGTTGGCACAACGGAGATAATTTTTAATTTAGGTCTTTGATGATGACTAAGACTTTTCCAGATGGAGCGCAGCATTCTACCCAGAAAAATAGCACCATGAGCAAAAGAAAAGTGGCCTGATCATGCTGGGTGTGTTTGGAAAGCTGGAGCGCAGGTCAAAGGGGCCATGGTCCCACTGTAGATAAGGGAAGATGAATGTGGAAAGACAGAGAGGAACCAGTTGTTTGAAAAATCTTAGGACCAAAAAAAAAAAAAAAAAGTAGCAATTATATGCAGATATCCTTTCCTATTTAGTCTAAAGAATAAAGGGTCAACATCCACAGAATGAATATAAATCGCTGCTGATTCTGCTTAGTTTTACATTGTAACCATTTTTCATAATGTGCATAAAATACCAAGTTTGAGTGTGCTTTCTTAAAGCAACTATTGCTATGTGTAATACTTCAATACGGTCTCTATTTTTAGACCTCATTTTCAGAATTCATTGCCATAATATATTATGGCATGAAATAAAATTTTGTACTGATTTCTCTTTGAAGAAAAACATGAATTTCTTCATGTAAACCACATACTTTTTGTCTTTTAAAAGACCATATTGCATCCTCTTGCCTACGTAATGGATGCATTTAGCTAAAATGCAATCACATTGTTTGACCTTGTTTTTCCCCTTTGGCATTTCCAGCGTTTAGACCTCATAATAGTTTTAAAAAATTAAGCTGGCACAAGAGCAACTGCACAACCACAAAACTAGTTGGAATTGGCTGAGCAATCAAGAGCTTGGCTGATATTTTGGCACTTGCTTTTGTAATTGAAGAGGAACTCTTCAAGTAAATAGACTATTCCAGTATTGGGGGTTTTGAGAATGCTTATTCTAAAATTCCTTTCTATTTTGAATTAAGCCACGTCTATCCATGGCTAGACAAGCTGCCCGGGCATTGAGAACACATCTACAGTCCTCATCTGTAGTTGAGGACTGATGTCCTTAGAACTCAAACAGTTCTGCCCCATCAGTGGGTTGCAATAAACCAATTCAATAATTAAGGTTCATAATCTTAATTCCCACAATATGAAATTCTTCCTTGCCAAGGTTTATTTACTTCTCAAAGATAAACACATTCTCTTTTTTTTCCTTCCTGATAGTACAAATGCAATATCAAAGGCCTACTTTCAAAATATTAGAGCAGGCTCACTCCTTTTTGAAGTGCAGTAAAGGCTGTCACTGTCTGTCACATGGATTATTACAATAGTCTTCAAACTGGTTTTCTGGTTTCTATCTCAGCCTCTTCCACCCTGTTCATTCCCCACTTCACAGCTAAAGTTATTCTAAAATACAAATTTGATGAAGTCTCCTTCCTACTTAAAATCTAGTAATAGATTTCAAAATAGAAATTATAAATTTACTGGTAAGGCCATTCATGATCTATCCTCACCTACCTGTCTAGTCTCTTTCTTCCCTGCTCCCAGTATGTAGACTGCCTTCTGTACCCCAACCTTCATTTTGTTAACTCACTCTTCTGTTCTCACATGATATACATATTTATCTCCAGAAAGCCTCATTTGACTCTCTGAGCCTAGGATAAGTGTTGCTTCAGTGTACTTATGATAATGCTATACTCTCACATTATATTTACTATTTATTCTCTATTTCTACACATGAAGCAGAAACTATAAGAGTGGGTGCTTTGTTTACCTTTTTTCCTTGCATCATTCTTGTCACTTAGAATGTACTTATTTATTAAGTGGATGAGATAAGAAGTGTGAAAAGCATGAGATAGGTAAGTCACCAAAGTTCTCATCATCTTGTCAGCTGACAAGTCTTGATCAAATTATTTTAACCTCTGAGCCTATCCCTATTTCATCAGCTGTAAAATGAGGATGTTGGGATTACATAAATTCTATATCCCATCTGGCCTAAAATTCTATGATCCTATTTATCATTAAGCCAAAAACTACTGAGTATCATGTTTTCCCAGCAAAATGTTAGATATAAGATCCAATGCAAAATATTTGAAAGAAAGAAACTAATAATCTAGCTAGAGAAAGAAGGCCTGGATATGATAAACAACAAGAATGAAAGACATAAATCTTTATAAAATGTATAAGTCTTTATATATTTGCCAAGGATAGGGAACTAAAGAGTGGTAGAATTAGTTGGTTTTATTTTGAGAAATGTTCTTGGAAAAAACATATGATGCTACATAAAGTTAGAAAATACCTTGAAGTGAAAAGGCAGTGTGAAAAATGACATCAGTGTC
Source organism: Balaenoptera acutorostrata (assembly GCF_949987535.1). Classification (NCBI taxonomy): domain Eukaryota; kingdom Metazoa; phylum Chordata; class Mammalia; order Artiodactyla; family Balaenopteridae; genus Balaenoptera; species Balaenoptera acutorostrata. The sequence continues at coordinate 19,805,166 of NC_080084.1, read as the reverse complement.
ATGGCTGTGAGCCCTTTATAACAGCAGAAGAGCATGAAAGCTTCACAAAATGGGATTTCCTATTTACAGAGCAGTATCAGAGTGCTATTGGGTGACAAATATCCGCAAGTAGGGTTTTTTTGGGTCAGTTTACTTACAATGTAATTATAGACATTGACTCAATACTACTTGCATGGAAAGCTCCAAGTTTCCAAATAATAATAAGAACCCTTTTGTTAACCTTAAACAAATAGACTGCCAGTTATTTCTCCAGTAAAAATGGGATTATTTGGGATCAGCAAAGAATTGAAATCCGAGGTCTGCAAACCTGGCGAGTTACTGTGCAAGTCCCACAGAACAAGGAGAGGAGAACTCTCTTAAAGACGGGAAAAGGAAATTGGGAGGGCTATGGTAAATAAAGAGTCCATTGGAGGAATTGAAAGTTCAGTGTATAGTGGCTTTTCATTGGCTGAGCTGTGACAGTCTCTCATTGGCTGAGCTCTTGCCAGGCAGGAAGAGGAAGTCTTTCTTCTTCCTGTTGAGCTCTGCTATTGCTGTAGGGCATGAGAGCCTCCCCTTCTGGTCTCCTGACTCTATTTTAATTGAGGTTTCTGTTTATTCATTTTTATGCTTTTCATGGCGTAACATTATGTCACATCTATGCATTTTGGTTTTCCTTATCTTCAGTGGACAAACTTAGTTTTTCCAGACCACCTGAGTCCTGTGATGCCTTTATAGGTAAAATTTAACAAACAGGAATTGTTACTGACTGATATTTATAGCTAAGCTTATTTGTAGGAATTTGATTTTTAGTAGTGTAAGGGGTCAAGACAGGAAATCTGGAAAACATTTATAATCGGCCTTAATTGTTAAATGAAATAATATAAATGAAGCACCTAAGACAGAGAGAGACATATGCTAGGCACTCAGTTAATGTTATTCCCATTACTTCTTGTTTTCTGCCTTCTTGGTCAAGATAATGAGCCATTAAAATATGTGTATCCTCAACTCTTAATTGTTTGTGCTTATCCTTTTTTATTTATGACTTTCCTTTCCAGAAAGATGTTCTATACTAAAGATATCCTATCCTAAAGATATACTACAAAAAATTTCAGCTCCCAGGAAATAAAGTATTTGAATCCATTTTCTAATATGTATGACTGGAAGATGATTTTCTAGAATGGAGGGAAAATGAAAAAACAATTTATCAAAGTTTCTAAGTCTTAAATGTCCCTATTTTCCACTTCACTTTAAATTTCTATGACATTTTAAGATCCTATTCAATGTGCCACAATTCTCATTAAGCCTTTCCCAAGTTCCTCACTTGGAAGGAATGGATTTTTTTCGCACCCATTGCAGATTATCTATCTATATTGCAGAGTTTTTATTTTTTTTTATTTTTTTGAAATGCAGAGTTTTTATGTTGAGCGAGCCCATGAAATATTAGAGCTGGGAGGGAATTTGGAGTTATTTTATCCAAACTGCAAATTTAAAAAATGAAGAAAGAGTGCCAGAGAAATTAGTAAATTAGTCGTTGTCTATTTTTATATAAAAATGTTCAGATTTTTGTATTAAACTTATGTGATATTCCTGCACATCAATATCTCTGCTGCTTTCAACAACTCTAACTGGTTCAAAAGTTTCTCTAAAATTCTTGCATATCCAACTGTTCTTTATTTTCTGCAACTGTTCACGAGAAAACCTCTTTCCAAGTCAGGAGTTTTTGTCTTTGTTTTTATTTTTCCAGAATATATTTACTTCTTCCCACATATTAGCATCATTTTTGAAACTTTGCTTATTGGATTTTATTTGTTTTCTTACTTGAAGTGATTTCCATTTATTTATCCTGCCAACCTACCTATTATTTAGGGCCTAAAGCCCTACTTCAGGTTATAGTGACGCTTTCTAAATTACTGCAGCATGCGGTCTTTGCTAAATCTTTATGCATTTATTTCCTGTATTATAAACTCCCACATTATTATATATGTATAGATTCATTCATTGGTTGTTTCATGCACTTATGCTGTACTCTAACAACTAGATTAATATGTGCATCTTATGGGTGGAGCTTTTTGCCCAGAGCTGTTGCCTTGTGTGTGTTCAATGAGTATTCAAAGCTTCTTCTTGGTACTGGGGAGAATAATTTATTTGCCACATTTTGTAATCTTTGAGGTTCGATGAGAAGTTCTCTGGAATGTGTTAAAAGTTCTGTGCCTAGAGCCAATATATCAACTGTGTCTAAAGGCAATGTCATTTGTTGTAGCTTATTAGAAGAAATTGGAAAGATCTGAGAGGGAGGGTGAATGGTTTTGGTGTGATTAGGGTGAATGGAGATTTTTTTTGGACAATACTGGTTTGTAAAGCTATGAGATATAACTTCAAACGGTGCTTTGAGGAGATGGCTCACAGTAACCAAAAAAGGGTAAAATGAAATTGTATCACACATTCAGTGTAAATACTTATTAACCAGTTTATGTTCCCATTACAAAATCATTGTGACAAGCCAATGAAAAATCAGAAAAAATGGTTATTTGAAACCACTTATCCATTGGGTCACTTATCCAATGTGTTCAGATAAATGGAATCTGACAGGATTCCCAGCAGGGCTCTGTCATGGCACTGATGGTTCTGATTAGATAGCAAAGAAGGCCATCTTCAGAGGCTGTTATTTGGATTAATTCCCAGGGCTGATTGCTACCCCAGTATCTTTAAAAAGAAATACTGTTACAAGGTATTCATATGCAAATGGAACAGTGATTTAATATTGCAAAGTTTGAGAGAATTGGGAAAATCAACAAAACCCTTCTTTGAAAATTTTGTTGCTATCTAGTTGAAATGAAAGAGATAGCAGTTTTGTGAGGTAGACCAAAAGCACAGGTGATGGGCCTAGCATGTCAATTTATTTTCTCAGGGAGTATAATGGAGTCTTTATGGAATCTCTATCTATTACATCACAAGATGAGATTTCTAAACCTTAATACCAGATTGCTAACATTATCACTGTAGTGACTGTAACATCTGCTAAATTGAAAAGGAAGGATAAGCTTTTTTTTCTTTTTTTTAAATCTGAAAGTTAGTGCCACTTGAAAAGAAAAATCCTTGGTAACAGTAGGTATTAACCACTTAAATTAAGCAAACAATCTAAATAGTTGGAATAGTGGGGAAAATATAGCCTTGAACTGAAATATATTTGACAGTGTTGGGGTTAAATATTATACATATAAGATTTTGATAGAAAACATCTGAATAGTCTTATGAAAGAAAGCTTAATTATAGTTGCATCTGATTTTCTCACAATTTACATATGCTTACAGTTTTTATCAAATGTGATAATCTCGAACAAAATCATAGGAATTTTTAAATCTACAAATCTCATTTTGTATTTATTTATTTATTTTATAACTCTTTGTCAGTATCAGTGAAACATTGTTCGAAAAATATAAAAGCAGAATTGAAAGGTGTTAAGGCCAGAATATTAAAGCATGGCAGTGATAGGGGAGTGAAGGAACTAAAATGAAGGGTAGGGAAAGAAGAAATTTCTGTGCAGGATAGAATGCATCTGACAAAAATGCAAGAGGAGCCATATCACTAAAAACAGAGCTAGTTGTGAGGGGCATTGCGCTGTCGTCTAACCTAAAAATACTCTGACCCAATTTTATCATGCATGGACATTTTCTATTAGAAAAATAAGAATATTTTTAAAGGAATTATTTGCTATTTTAAACTGTTTGCTACCATATAAATATTTGTATAGTTCATTGCTATTTCTATCAGTTGTGCTCTATTTAGCGTGTTAACAAATGGTTCATTGCATCCTTAAAACAGGGTAAGGACTAAAGCATAAATAAGAAGATGTACTTCTGAAAAAAAATCGAATCATAATTTATTGCCTAGTGTAAGTTTCCGACAGAGTGCCTATTACTCAAATAGCAGTGAACTGGGAGAAAATGTTCACTTTGTAATTTAGAAAGCCCACATTAAGAGTAAAATCTCAGAGATTTTCTCTGTATAATGTACAAGATTTCATCTGGAACATATTTATACCCCTGTAAAAAGCCAGTACCGTAGCCACAGACTCCTTATTACTTAAAGGCACGTATTTATAACTATTCGGAGATGATCTGCAGGGCTGTCCCATGGGGATAATAACCTGTCATAATATAGGAAGCTTGGTTTCCTAGGGTGCCTTTAAATTTTTTTTCTAATATATTTCAGATTGGACAGAATAGAGATTTTATTCCCATTACAGTCTAATCTACTCCTGATCAGGGGTTCTCAACTTTACTTTTGATCTACCTATTAACTGCATTAGGAAAAATAGACTCTAAGCCTCCCACTCAGATGTCTCTGTATCTTTTACAAACACGAGCAGGCAGAGAGATTTACCTAAACTGGCTCCCTAGAGGGATGGAGAAAAGAAATGTCTGGACAGGGGTGTGCTTCGTCTCAGCAGTGGCCAGGAAGGCAGTTCTGGGGATCCTGGTTAGTGTGTCTGCGACCCCTTTATCTAGCTTCTTTCTTCCTTTGCTCTCTGGAAGCCACACGAAGACCTCAGAGAATCCAACTGAAACCAAGGATGGGCTTGAAGCCCCACAACTTCTTGGTATATAAAAAAATTAAAATATTCTCCTGAAGACGTTTTACCACTTTCTTTGCCCTATTCAGAAATATAGGAAATCACTAGGAAAGACCTACTGTGTTGATTGAATATCAAACCTTAATTGCTTTTCTTATTTAGCTGTTGAATTCTATAAATAAAGCCTTGGTATGTGATTTATAAATCTTATAGTAAAATGAGATTGGAAGATTATTTTTCTGCCCTAAATATAAAAGTGCTCCATGAAAATCTGACAAAGTATAAGGAAATTCTTATCTTCCATGATAATTTGGCATAGATTTAATCATTCCATTTTAGCTATATGCATATTAGTATAAACAAATATTTTTCCAAGGATAAAATCCACATTTATTACATTGAGCATAGCAATTAATACCTAAGGTATATCTAGGGAATATTGAGTTTTTGCATTTGTCCTAATATACAGAATATGTATTTGTTCTAACATATGGAAATCTTGGCCTTAAAGCACAGCTGACTGGTTACATGATATTGTTTATGAAAGTGATAAGGCAGTCATTTATTTCCTGAGTGGTTAAATTGTCAATTTAGTAAATGACTTTTCTTATCAGAAAGGGATATTGGGGAAATAATAACAATAACTCACATTTGTTCAGCATTTTGCAGTATATAAGATAACTTGTTTACAAGTATATTATCTTATAATATCCTCACAAAGTAATGAAAAGTAGGTAGAGCACGTGTCCCTTCCTATGTTTTACAGATGATAAGACAGAAGTCAGAAAAGTCATAACCTGATCAACATCACACAGCTAATCAGTATCAGACCCAAGGATTAAAGTCTCATCTTCTGACTCTGCCTTCTGGTTTTTCCATTCTGCTATGATTGATTTATAAATTAATGAGATTTGAATGGAGATAATATTTGCTTTAAAAAGTAATCAACACCCAGCATATTTGGAACAAATAATACACTTACTCTTACAAGTGACATAATTTAAACGAATTGTTACAGAGCTGTAATTTGAAGAAATAGCATTTTAGAAATGATATAACTGTTATTGTACTTGCTAAATTGAGTGATGGCATGAAAATTCATGAGCATGGCTATCTTAAAACTTCCAATCTAGAAGAACAATCATACAATGTACACCCCTAAAATTATACTTGTATAGAGAGCATATATCTATGATTGCAGTTGTATTTCTAGAATAATTAGTTCTAACATTACTTGATGACAGCATTTATATATTACTAAGTTACTTGTAGTTTTAAAGCTATTATATAATGAGTTTCTGACACTTTAAGAATTAGAAAAATGATAAAGCACCAAACAGAAATATTTTGAGAGGTAGTAAGCAAGCTCTTTCCACTGATATTTGTATAAAGTTGAATGCTTTCCCTTTATTCTTCACTTTTCATGTGTACTTTATTATGTATATTTTATTTCTTATGATATACACTTTTTTCTTACCATAAGCCTTCTCTTATACCAGTTTTATTGAGAAGCAATAGTTGAACGTGGTTTAATAAAGTAGGACTGGTCACTCAGCCAAAACACGCTTGACAAAATCTACTTTACATTTTCAAGCTGATTAAAAGCCACTTTTATCCAATATACTAAAATTTTTACCCATTTCTTATTGGAGTATATTGTGTATGCAGGGAATCTATGTTTGAATTTAAACTAATAATTTAAAGACATTCTTTTAACCCAAAGCTGTCACTGGACTACTTTACACAATATGAATTGGAACAAAAAGTACATAACCCATTTGATCTCAATTAATTTTGAAATTTAATATAGCCAAATATTGCAGATAACAACAAATGTATATAGTCTGCTTCTGACTGGTTTATTTTCCTTTTTTTTTTTTTCTTTTTTTTTTGCCTAGAGCTAAATTTTAAAGTGATGAGAAGCATAGTATCTAGCACCATTTCAGGACTGTAGATCAGGGCTTGCCAAACTATTGCCTGCAGATCCAATCTGGCCGCACCATTTTTTGTTAATAAAGTTTTATTGGAACATAACCAGTCTCATTTACTTACATGTTACTTAGGGTTGCTTTTATGCTATAAGGGCCAGATTGAGTAAATACAACAAAGATCCCATGTCCTACATAGCTTAATGTATTTACTACCTGGCTTGTTGCAGAAAAAGTTTGCTGACCCTTTATAAAGATTCCTATTTGTAGACTAACTGGTACTGTTTTCTACACTAATTTTCTTAATTATCTTTAATATTTTCCACCTTTGAAAATATGACTACTTTCAGCAGAAAAACAGGTTTTCATCTGTGAATGAATCTTACACTTTTTTTAATATGTGAGGAAGCTCTGTGTTTTTAAATAGTTTACATTTCTTCAAAAATATCGTTAAATAGCAATGACCTGAAAGACATTTGAACAATAGAACATCTGAATCCAGAACAATTAAGACTGAGTTTTTATGTGCAAATTAATATTTCTTAGACATCTAGCAGTAAGCCCTGAAAATATTTCTCTCTGTGAACCCTGATAACATAGTGTATGTTTTGAGAGGAAAACCTCTGGCATATGTTTTTAAATTAATAGTCCTTTATAGCTAATGTGTAATCTGCAACCTATGATTAACAATTTATGTAGACATCCTAACTGGATATGCTTGTCCTAAGATCCTAGACTTCCATCAGGGCACACAGTCATACCATTTCGAGTAGAGAGCTTTAGTGCTTACGTATATCCAGTTTTCTACTAGTCATGATCTCACAGGAAGACTCCACTTCCAAGGCCCTTGCAGTTAGGTGGAGCTCCATAATTAGTTCTAGCCAATGAAATGTACCAGAAGTCATGTGTGTGTCACCTGCTGCCAAGGCATTTAAAAGCCAGTGTGCCTCTTCCATGCTCTGATTTTCCCTGCCTCTGATACCTCAGAAACCTTGGGTAGAGATGGCAACACCACAAGATGGTGGAAGCCTGGGTCCCTGAATCACTGGATGGAGGCAAGGCCCTGTTGAACCGTCTGACTTTGTGTGGCCAGAAATAAAATTTCTCTTTTCCTTTTTCAAACTTGTCAGACACTTAGATTTGGGAGTATACTGATTATTTACCATGGCCAATTTTATCATAACTAATGCACTATTGTATTGTAGCCTTGCTTGCAATTATTTATTAATGCCTACTTATTGTCTCTATGAATGGTTTTGAAATAGAAATTTTTCCTTTTTCAGTGCTGAGTTCAGGGGAACACTCATTGGATATAGAATCAAAAGTTCAGCATTCAAGTTCACTCTCTGACAGTTTTGACTACATAGCTCTCTTTACTACTTGCACCTAGGTGATTTGAGATAGTTAAGGAAAAGAACAAAGCAAGTATCTGTTTTCTAGGATTGAGAATCAGGGAAGCTACACTGAATATAAATTTATAGCTCAGATCCGAATATCTGTGTGGTTTGAGTAACTATTCTTACTTCAAGTGTCAGGTCAAGATTATTTCATATGTCCAATAATAGACATAGCTCCCTATAGATATAGGTTTCTGAAAAATAATCACAATTTTGTTGCTGTTGTCACTCAAAGTAGTGATTTAAATATATTGGAAAGGCTTGCTATCAAAGGAGTTTCTTTCTGAATCATCTTATAAATAAAAATACATTTATAAAGAGAGAATACTATCTTATTTTTTATTTGAATATTAGTTTGAATTTTGATATTACTAACCTCAGACTGGGAAAACAATCTAAAGCCATCTAATACAACTATTTGATTGTAGAGTGAAGCAAACTAAAGGTCATGGAAGGAAAATAATTTGAGGCCATGCAGCCAGTGAGAGGGAAGACAATAACAAGAACTCGAATGTCTAGATATCCAGGACAGGGTTCTTTCTCCTTTTAACCACAAAAATTATATAGGCCGGTGATATGCATTTCAATCAAAAACTTGGTTAACTAGAGATAGAAGTAATATATTAGGATATATATGTATATATTTATATATTTATATGTTTATATGTCACATATATAATATATTGCAATCTTTTAGATGAAGTTTACACCAAAATAAGTAAAGTAAATGTCAAATTTATCAGGAAACACAATTTATTTCTCTAATAATGAGGGACAAAAGGAAGGAAAGACAAATCCTTATTTAAAATTAGAGAGAGATTGTGCTCTCTCAGTTAAAGAATGATTGAAGAACCATAAGCCTGGAGAAAATTGGAAAGCAGGGCTGATTGACAGACAGTTATCTGGAGCAATGTGGACTCCATGATGGAGCAAGAAGATGGGGCTTTGGGGGAAACTGTATAAAAGCAGGGTGACAATACGGTGAAGAAAATGGATTGCAGGTGGATTGTGGAAAGTCAGGCTAACAAGTTAGGACCTTAGTAAAAGAGCTAGTGGGAACATTTGCATAATTTTAAGCAATGATTTTGGAAAGTGTCTGTTAGACTGCATGAGGAATTTGAGAGGGAAAGGCTGGAAACAGGAACACAGCTGACACCATTTGTATCTCATGGTGCTAGTTCAAGTGCAAGGGATACAACTTGGGCGATTAAAATAGTAATGAGAAAGAAGACACTGAAGTCAGAAATATTTTGAGGAGGAGGGTATTGTATTTGGTTATGGACTAGCCATTGGGCAGGAGTGAGAGAGGGAGAAAATGAGTGAAGTTTAGAGCCAAGTGTAAAGACAGACCAGTTGTTATCATTAGCTGAATGAAGGATTTGGGGGAGAAAATCTGGTATGTTTGGGAGAAGAGGCAATGGAATATATAGATGATAGGAACATTTGCTAAGGATTTTTGAGATGGAGTTGAATTAGGGCTTTCACATGAAGAATTCATTTATGTTTTGCTGTTTAACAAGTGGCCCCAAAACTTACTGCATCAAAGGAGGGCAATGATTTATTTTGCTTAGGAATTGCAAGTAAGGCAGAACTTGCCAGGGACACCTCATTTCTGTTCCACACAGCATCAGTTGCGGCAGCTCGCCTGTAAGCTGGAGGGTACACCAGTAAGGTGACTCTCTTGCATAGCTGGTAAGCAGGTGCTGGCTGTCATCTGAGAGCTCCTTTGAGACTATGGGCTGGGAGCCTTATTTCCTCCCCAAGGGGCTGCTTGGGCTTCCTCATGTCATGGCTGGGTTTCAAGAGCAACAGGCACAAGAAACAGGAAGTAAAACTGCCTGTTTATTATGGCCTGTGCTCCCAAACTGGCATAGTATATTTTCCACTGATTCTATTGTCCAGGACTCACAGAGCTGAGATTCAAAGCGAGGGGATGTGTACTCCATGTCTCAATTGAGAGAATGTTTAATAACTGTAAGGCCATGTTTTTAAACCACCACAAACTGAAGATCAAACATAAGATCTAATCTAACTAACAGAGAGAGAGAGAGAGAGAGAGAGAGAGATCACAGGACTAGTTGTTTTAATACCTATAGCAAAACTTTCTCACCAAGGTGATGGCTTGTGACGTGCTGCTTTGCTCACTGTGTACTAGGGACCAAGGAGGTGGCAGACTCAGGTGTCCTGTGGGGTGGGATGTGCACCCTTTGATTTACTTTGATTTCACTTTGGTGAACCCTGTTGCCTACACTGTGTGGACCAGAGGACCATAATTCTATGATGATAAGTAACTGAAGGCTCTCTGGCTATCTTGCTAGAAAACCATGCACACATTTTACAGTAAATACTGACTTTCATGCAACATTCATCTGGGTCAGCCCTCTCCATGGATCTTATAGGAACTACCAGATGATCATCTTGAACACAATTTTATGAGCCTACATTTTTTTTACTAAAATCTCTAGAGCACAATGTATCTCATTAATAATTTTCTGATAACACTGCAGTGCAGAAGTCTTTTTGAAGCAACTCTGGAGCCCTGAGGTAACTCAGGGGTCATCTAGTTGGTCTGCCTCCCCCTCCCTCCAAAAGCCAAAATAACACATTAAATGCTTGCGCGTTGAAGTAGTAATTTAGCTCCATCCAGAAGTCTCACGAGTGTGCCATTTGTTTTATAAAACCCCTCTAGATTTCTCACTCATGCTAGATTTTTTTTGTCATACAATGACTCTAAGTTATTAACTCATGAAAATGTCTCTCTGACCTGAAGAGATGAAGACAGACAGAAAGAAAACATTGCTCACAAGATAAGTATTTGCAAAATGCCCTATGGAAAACTGTAATGTCTGTTTTCAAGATTCTTTCATTTGGTAACATATTAAAATTTTAAAAATATATTTTGAATATATACAGAGAATATACATATATATGTATATATATATATATATTTCTATTATCTTGGTTACTTTTTTTTAACATCCTTATTGGAATATAATTGCTTTACATTGTTGTGTTAGTTTCTGCTGTATAACAAAGTAAATCAGCTATACATATACATATATCCCCATATCTCCTCCCTCTTGTGTCTCCCTCCAACCCTCCCTATTCCACCCCTCTAGGTGGTCACAAAGCACCAAGCTAATCTCCCTGTGCTATGCGTCTGCTTCCCACTAGCTATCTATTTTACATTTGGTAGTGTATATGTGTCCACGCCACTCTCTCACTTCTCCCCAGCTTACCCTACCCTCTCCCCATGTCCTCAAGTCCATTCTCTATATCTGCATCTTTATTCCTGTCCTGCCCCTGGTTTCTTCAGAACTTTTTTTTTTTTTTAGATTCCATATATATGTGTTAGCATATTGTATTTGTTTTTCTCTTTCTGACTTACTTCACTCTGTATGACAGACTCTAGGTCCATCCACCTCACTACAAATAACTCAATTTCATTTCCTTTTATGGCTGAGTAATATTCCATTGTATATATGTGCCACATCTTCTTTATCCATTCATCCAATGATGGACACTTAGGTTGCTTTCATGTCCTGGCTATTGTAAATAGTGCTGCACTGAACACTGTGGTACATGACTCTTTCTGAATTATGGTTTTCTCAGGGTATATGCCTAGTAGTGGGATTGCTGGGTCGTATGGTAGTTCTATTTTTAGTTTTTTAAGGAACCTCCATACTGTTTTCCATAGTAGCTGTATCAATTTACATTCGCACCAACAGTGCAAGAGGGTTCCCTTTTCTCCACACCCTCTCCAGCATTTATTGTTTGTAGATTTTTTGATGATGGCCATTCTAACTGGTATGAGGTGATACCTCATTGTAGTTTTGATTTGCATTTCTCTAATGATTAGTGATGTTGAGCATCCTTTCATGTGTCTGTTGGCAATCTGTATATCTTCTTTGGAGAAATGTCTATTTAGGTCTTCTGCCCATTTTTGGATTGGGTTGTTTGTTTTTTTGATATTGAGCTGCATGAGCTGCTTGTATCTTTTGGAGATTAATCCTTTGTCAGTTGCTTCGTTTGCAAATATTTTCTCCCATTCTGAGGGTTGTCTTTTCATCTTGTTTATGGTTTCCTTTGCTGTGAAGAAGCTTTTACGTTTCATTAGGTCCCATTTGTTTATTTTTGTTTTTATTTCCATTTCTCTAGGAGGTGGGTCAAAAAGGATATTGCTGTAATTGATCTCATAGAGTGTTCTGCCTATGCTTTCCTCTAAGAGTCTTATAGTGTCTGGCCTTACATTTAGGTCTTTAATCCATTTTGAGTTTATTTTTGTGCATGGTATTAGGGAGTGTTCAAATTTCATTCTTTTACATGTAGCTGTCCAGTTTTCCCAGCACCACTTATTGAAGAGGCTGTCTTTTCTCCATTGTATATTCTTGCCTCCTTTATCAGAGATAAGGTGACCATATGTGCATGGGTTTATCTATGGCCTTTCTATCCTGTCCCATCGATCTAGATTTCTGTTTTTGTGCCAGTACCATACTGTCTTGATTAATGTAGCTTTGTAGTATGCTCTGAAGTCCAGGAGCCTGATTCCTCCAGCTCCATTTTTCTTTCTCAAGATTGTTGTGGCTATTAGGGGTCTTTTGTGTTTCCATACAAATTGTGAAATTTTTTGTTCTAGTTCTGTGCAAAATGTCATTGGTAGTTTGATAAGGATTGCATTGAAACTGTAGATTGCTTTGGGTAGTATCGTCATTTTCACAATGTTGATTCTTCCAATCCAAGAACATGGTTATCTCTCCATCTGTTTGTATCATCTTTAATTTCTTTCATCAGTGTCTTATAGTTTTCTGCATACAGGTCTTTTGTCTCATTAGGTAGGTTTATTCCTAGGTATTTTATTCTTTTTGTTGCAGTGGTAAATGGGAGTATTTCGTTAATTTTTCTTTCAGATTTTTCATCATTAGTGTATAGGAATACAAGAGATTTCTGTGCATTAATTTTGTATCCTGCTACTTTAGCAAATTCATTGATTAGCTCTAGTAGTTTTCTGGTGGCATCTCTAGGATTCTCTATGTAAGGTATCACATCATCTGCAAACAGTGACACTTTTACTTCTTCTTTTCCAATTTGGATTCCTTTTATTTGTTTTTCTTCTCTGATTGCTGTGGCTAAAACTTCCAAAACTCTGTTGAATAACAGTGGTGAGAGTGGGCAACTTTGTCTTGTTCCTGATCTTACTGGAAATGGTTTCAGTTTTTCACCCTTGAGAATGATGTTGGCTGTGGATTTGTCATATATGGCCTTTATTATGTTGAGGTAAGTTCCCTCTGTGCCTACTTTCTGGAGGGTTTTTATCATAAATGGGTTTTGAATTTTGTCAAAAGCTTTTTCTGCATCTGTTGAGATTATCATATGGTTTTTATCCTTCAACTTGTTAATATAGTGTATCACGTTGATTGATTTGCATATATTGAAGAATCCTTGCATTCCTGGGATAAGCCCCACTTGATCATGGTGTATGATCCTTTTAATGTGCTGTTGGATTCTGTTTGCTAGTATTTTGTTGAGGATTTTGAGACCTATATTCATCAGTGATATTGGCCTGTAGTTTTCTTTCTTTGTGACATCTTTGTCCTGTTTTGGTATCAGGGTGATGGTGGTCTCGTAGAATGAGTTTGGGAGTGTTCCTCCCTCTGCTATATTTTGGTAGAATTTGAGAGGATAGGTGTTAGCTCTTCTCTAAGTGTTTGATAGAATTTGCCTGTGAGTCCATCTGGTCCTGGGCTTTTGTTTGTTGGAAGATTTTTAATCACAGCTTCAATTTCAGTGCTTGTGATTGGTCTGTTTATATTTTCTATTTCTTCCTAGTTCAGTCTCAGAAGGTTATGCTTTTCTAAGAGTTTGTCTATTTCTTCCAGGTTGTACATTTTTTTTGCATATATTGCTTGTAGTAATCTCTCATGATCCTTTGTATTTCTGCAGTGTCAGTTGTTATTTCTCCTTTTTAATTTCTAATTTTATTGATTTGAGTCTTCTCCCTTTTTTCTTCAGTGATCTCTTGGTTATTTAGTAGCATATTGTTTAGCCTCCATGTGTTTGTATTTTTTACAGTTTTTTTCCTGTAGTTGATATCTAGTCTCATAGTGTTGTGGTCAGAAAATATACTTGATACGATTTCAGTTTTCTTAAATTTGCCAAGGCTTGATTTGTGACCCAAGATATGATCTATCCTGGAGAATGTTTCATGAGCACTTGAGAAGAAAGTGTATTCTGTTTTTTCTTGAATGGAATATCCTATAAATATCAAGTAAGTCCATCTTGTCTACTGTGTCATTTAAAGCTTGTGTTTCCATATTTATTTTCATTTTGGATGATCTGTCCATTGGTGAAAGTGGGGTGTTAAAGTCCCCTACTATTACTGTGTTACTGTTGATTTCCCCTTTTATGGCTGTTAGCATTTGCCTTATGTATTGAGGTGCTCCTATGTTGGGTGCATAAATATTTACAATTGTTATATCTTCTTCTTGGATTGATCCCTTGATCATTATGTAGTGTCCTTTGTCTGTTGTAATAGTCTTTATTTTAAAGTCTATTTTGTCTGACATGAGGATTGTTATTCCAGCTTTCTTTTGATTTCCATTTGCATGGAATATCTTTTTCTATCCCTCACTTTCAGTCTGTTTGTGTCCCTAGGTCTGAAGTGGGTCTCTTGTAGACAGCATATATATGGGTCTTGTTTTTGTATCCATTCAGCCAGTCTATGTCTTTTGGCTGGAGCATTTAATCCATTCACTTTTAAGGTAATTATCGATATGTATGTTCCTATTACCATTTTCTTAATTGTTTTGGGTTTATTATTGTAGGTCTTTCCCTTCTCTTGTGTTTCCTGCCTAGAGAAGTTCCTTTAGCATTTGTTGTAAAGCTGGTTTGGTCGTGCTGAATTCTCTTAGCTTTTGCTTTTCTGTAAAGATTTTAATTTCTCCATCAAAACTGAATGAGATCCTTGCTGGGTAGAGTAATCTTGGTTGTTGGTTTTTCCCTTTCATCACTTTAAATATGTCCTGCCACTCCCTTCTGGCTTGCAGAGTTTCTGCTGAAATATCAGCTGTTAACCTTATGGGAAGTCCGTTGTATGTTATTTGTTGCTTTTCCCTTGCTGGTTTTAATATTTTTTTCTTTGTATTTAACTTTTGATAGTTTGATTAATATGTGTCTTGACGTGTTTCTCCTTGGATTTATCCTATATGGGACTTTCTGTGCTTCCTGGATTGATTGACTATTTCCTTTCCCATATTAGGGAAGTTTTCAACTCTAATCTCTTCAAATATTTTCTCAGTCCCTTTCTTTTTTCTCTTCTTCTTCTGGGCCCCCTATAATTCGAATGTTGGTGCGTTTAATGTTGTCCCAGAGGTCTCTGAGACTGTCCTCAATTCTTTTCATTTGTTTTTCTTTATTCTGCTCTGTGGTAGTTATTTCCACTATTGTATCTTCCAGGTCACTTACCTGTTTTTCTGCCTCAGTTATTCTGCTATTGAATAGTTCTAGAGAATTTTAAATTTCATTTATTGTGTTGTTCTTCATTGTTTGTTTGCTCTTTAGTTCTTTTTTTTTTGCATTTAATTGAATTAAATTAAATTTTACTTTTTCTTTTTTTATAACTTTTCTTTTATTCAAACAGAAAGTCACAAAAATTATAATCATCCTCATCAGTTCACTCAGTAATTAATTAATTAATTACCATGTAATTAATTTTTTTTTCATTTTGAGCTTTTGTTAGCACTTTTATGAATTCATCAGTTTTCCATTAGAGTTCTGAAAATGCTTATTCATTCAGTTCAGCAGTATAGTCAGTTACTGGAAACCTGTGCTTGTCAGAGTGTTTTCCATGAATTCCTTGAAGATGAAACCCTTTTATAGGTACATTTTTGCAAAAGCATCAGAGTACACCCAGAACTGTCTGTAAATGACAAAAGACTTAAAGATGACCATGGTTAAAGATTTGATGAAAGTTCATAATAATGCAATTGACAAGGAAATTTAGTTATTTCTGAGATATACATTTTAAAGTAATAACTAGAATTATGATTTATAACATTATACCAGAATGCTCTTTAGTTCTTCTAGGTCCTTGTTAAACGTTTCTTGTATTTTCTCTCTTCTGTTTCCAAGATTTGGGATCATCTTTATTATCATTACTCTGAATTCTTTTTTAGGTAGACTGCCTATTTCCTCTTCATTTGTTTGGTCTGGTGGGTTTTTACCTTGCTCCTTCACCTGCTGTGTATTTCTCTGTCTTCTCATTTTGCTTAACTTACTGTGTTTTGCTTAACTTACAGGCTGCAGGTTCGTAGTTCCCGTTGTTTTTGCTGTCTGCCCCCAGTCGGTAAGGTTGGTTCAGTGGGTTGTTTAGGCTTCCTGGTGGAAGGGACTGGTGCCTGTGTTCTGGTGGATGAGGCTGGATCTTGTCGTTCTGGTGGGCAGGACCACGTCCGGTGGTGTGTTTTGGGGTGTCTGTGAACATATTATGATTTTAGGCAGACTCTCTGCTAATGGGTGTTGTGTTCCTGTCTTGCTAGTTGTTTGGCATGGGGTGTCCAGCACTGAAGCTTGCTGACCATTGAGTGTTGCTGGGTCTTAGCACTGAGATGGAGATCTCTGGGAGATCTCTCACCAATTGATATTACATGGGGCCAGGAGGTCTCTGGTGGTCAAATGTCCTGAAATCGGAACTCGGCTCTCCCACCTCCGAGGCTCAGGCCTGACATCTGGCTGGAGCACCAAGACCCTCTCAGCCACACGCTCAGAAGAAAAGGGAGGGAAAAAAAGGAAAGAAAGAATAAAATAAAATAAAGTTATTAAAACACAGGATTTAAAAAATATATTATTAAAATAGAAAATAAAAAAGAAATTTAAAAAAATGAAGAAGAGGCAACAAAACCAATAAACAAGTCCACCAATGGTAACAAGTGCTAAAAACTAAACTAGGATAAACATATAAATCAGAAACTAGTCAGTGACAAGTAGCAAACCCCAAGTCTATAGTTGCTCCCAAAGTCCACTGCCTCAATTTCGGGATGATTCGTTGTCTATTCAGGTATTCCACAGATGCAGGGTATATCAGGTTGATTGTGGAGATTTAATCTGCTGCTCCTGAGGATGCTGGGAGAGATTTCCCTTTCTCTTCTTTGTTCGCACAGCTCCCGGGGTTCAGCTTTGGATTTGGACCCGCCTCTGCATGTAGGTTGCCAGAGGGTGTCTCTTCTTCACCCAGACAGGAGGGGGTTAAAGGAGCAGCTGATTCAGGGGCTCTGGCTCACTCAGGCCGGAGGGAGGAAGAGGTACAGAATGAGGGGCAAGCCTGTGGCAGCAGAGCCCAGCGTAACATTGCAACATCCTGAGGCCTGCCATGTGTTCTCCCGGGGAAGTTGTCCCTGGATCACGGGACCCTGGCAGTGGCTGGCTGCACAGGCTCCTGGGTGGTGAGGTGTGGATAGTGACCTGTACTCGCACACAGGCTTCTCGGTGGCGGCAGCAGCAGCCTTAGCGTCTCATGCCCGTCTCTGGGGTCCGCGCTGATAGTCGCGGCTCGCGCCCGTCTCTGGAGCTTGTTTAGGTAGTGCTCTCAATCCCCTCTCCTCACGCATCCTGAAACAATAGTCTCTTGCCTCTTAGGCAGGTCCAGACTTTTTCCCAGACTCCCTCCCGGCTAGCTGTGGTGCACTAGCCCCTTCAGGCTGTGTTCACGCAGCCAACCCCAGTTCTCTCCCTGGCGTCTGACCTCCGAAGCTGGAGCCTCAGCTCCCAGCCCCCACCCGCCCTGGCGGGTGAGCAGCAAAGGCTGGTGAGTGCTGGTCAACACCAATCCTCTGTGCGGAGATTTCTCAGCTTTGCCCTCTGCACCCTTGTGGCTGCGCTCTCCTCCGTGGCTCTGAAGCTTCCCCCCTGCCACACCCCATCTCCGCCAGTGAAGGGGCTTCCTAGTGTGTGGAAACCTTTCCTCCTTCACAGCTCCCTCCCAGAGGTGCAGGTCCCGTCCCTATTCCTTTGTCTCTGTTTTTCCTTTTTTCTTTTGCCCTACCCAAGTACGTGGGGGAGTTTCTTGCCTTTTGAGAGGTCTGAGGTCTTCTGCCAGCGTTCAGTAGGTGTTCTGTAGGAGCTGTTCCACATGTAGTTGTATTTTTGATGTACTTGTGGGGAGGAAGGTGATCTCCATGTCTTACTCCTCCACCATCTCAAAGGTCCTCCTATCTTGGTTACCTTTTAACAGAAATTTGTCCATGAAGAGATTTCTTTATTGCTTTTATGGGCTACTTAAATTATAGGTAGGGCTGCTGTAAGAATAATCACAACTATTCCCAAAATGTCACTTAAAATTTTAAGAACAACAACAACAATAATAATGGCCAACATGGTCTCAGCACTTATTATGTGCCCCAAGTGTTCCACATATAATTCATCTAATCTACCCAACAAATCTCTGAGTAGTTAGATGGTGTGTAATAAATGGTGGAGATTTGCTCACCTTTTACTGCACCATTGTTAATTAGTTTATACCTGCTCCCATTTTTCTTATTTCAACACATCACAGAACTGCTTAAGATATAGACTTCTTGCAATTATTATATCTCCTGTACCTCATTCTAAATAGATAGTTATACTCACCAATGTCTTGTTCTGTGATCATTTCTAGTATAAAGATTTTTCCTTTATCCTCAGCTGTAGTTGAAATAAGTACCCATCCTCTATCTGGCAGATATTCCATCTCAAATTTTAAAACTCATCCCCAGTGTCATACACAAAACAAAGATTTCAGTTGATTTCTGAGCTGATTGTGAATTTTGTCTCATGACTCATTAGCAGAGAATGAAAAGAAATTGTACACACGATGGTTTCATGTGTCTGTAAGCTCTGGAAGGGAGGAGACATCATCCTCTTTGTTGTGCTTTCTGCATAACCATCCACATCCACCTCAAGAAAAATCTTTTGGGATTGACACATACCCACTGCTATATTTGAAATGCATAACCAACAAGGACCTACTGTATAGCACAGGGAACTCTGCTCAATATTATGTAACAACCTAAATGGGAAAAGAATTTGAAAAAGAATAGTTGCATGTTTATGTATAACTGAATCACTTTGCTGTACACCTGAAACTATCACAAAATTGTTAATCAACTATGTTACAATATAAAATAAAAAGTTTAAAAAAAAGAAAAATCTTCAAGATTTTACTAGCTATGTGTGTAAGTTCTCTATTACCTTTGTGGAGGAGAGGATATTTGATTTTTTTTATCCTTTCCAATTATGGGCAATTTTAGCCAGGTTTTCTTAATTTTCTTATTAAAAATTGATATAGGACCATCAAATCTCAAAATGGAGAAAATTGAAGCCCAATTCTCTTCTTTTGTTGCAATAGTTTTCTCAGTGTAGTAACTTATGATTCTTTCACTCATTGAGGACAACCCATATCTGTGACTATATAACAATTAACAATAGCCAGTTGGCTTATTTTTTGTTCCATCAAGATAGGAAATGTATTCCATTATTTATTTATTGGGCACACACTAGAGAGCATAGAAACATACATACTATTGTTACAAGCCCTTTCAATACAAGTTAATAGTGATAATTTGAATTCATCGTCTTAATTTTCAAATGTTTTCTTTATTCTATCATCTCTATTTCAGTGAAGATTCAGAAAACTGAGGCGTAGACATGGGTCACACATATAATATGTGTAGTTCTGGGACTAGAAGCTAAGCCATTTGATCAATCCTAAATTGGTGAGCACACACTCACTATTTTAAATATTAAAGTTACTGGAAACCTTTTCTCATCCATTTTGTATTCTGAGCTCCTAGTGCACTTGCTCATTGGTTGTTTACTGAGTATATGAGTACATCCAGATCCACTTGATTTTTTTAATAGGGCTTCCCAACTGGTATGCAGCCAGTGGGTAACAGGAGTGCCAAGACTTCATTTCTTTTTGTCTCAGGACCTCCGTCAGGAAGCAGGATGTTGAATAGTGCAGGGCCTTGAGTTTATTATATGAGCTATAAAGATATTATAATTTTCTGAGTGTGCTATACCATGAAAAAAATTAGTACCACATGTTTAACACATATATTACTAATTAAGAAAGAATTTAATGGAGTTTATTAAAATTCAAATTAAGAAGATATTAAAAGAGCAACCAGTTGAGCCCACAGAAAATGGAAGGAATAAATCACTGAAAACAAAAGGGAAAATTAGTGAATTATCAAAGAGAAAGTAGTAGAATTGATAAATAAATCAAAAGCTCTTTTGTAGGAGTGAAAAGAAAACTACTAGTAAATCTAATAAAAAAAAGAAGACTATGTAAATTAGAAATGAGGATGGCAAAATAATCACAGCTACAGAATGAATTAAAAACCTTGTAAAAGCATAATTTGCCCGAGTCTATTCAAATAAATATAAAAACTGAGTGAAATAGATGACTTCTAAGAAAATATAAATCTCACAATTTGATCTCAGAAGAGATCCATGACCACGGAAGAAATGAAAAATGTTTTCAGTGAGTAAACCTAACAGAAGTGCTAGGCCAGTAGTTTCAGAAGGAAATTCTCTAAAATCTTTGAAGCATAGAGAACATCAATTCTATTCAACTTGTTCCAAGCCTGAGAAAACATAAAAGTATTAAAATATTTTTATAAATTTGCAGACTATGATGACAAAACTTTAAAAAGAGTACACAAAATTAAGTAAACGAATCTTATTTATAAATATCTGTTAAAACCATAAAAATGTGATTCAGAATTAGCAGTACATTAACAAATATTATATCCTGATCATGTGATGAGGGGTATTTGTGTTAGGAATACAAGTGTAGATCTGTGTTGGGTAATCTCTCAACATAATTTATCATATTAATAGGTAAAAGGAGAAAAAAAATTGCTTTTTAAGTCTACGCATAAATTAATCTGGCAAAATTCAACACCAAATCCTGAATTAATAAAAAATATGAATAGAGTAGAAGTTGAGAATAGTTTCTTCCCTCTGATATGGAGCATAAAACATCTCATATTAATTGTGAAACAGAAGATTTCTCAGTAAAGTCAGAAACAAGAATGATGACTACTATCACCATCACTATTTAAAATTACTAGGAATTTTAACTCCATAATTAGATAAGAGGAAGAAATATTAGAAACTAGGGATTGAGATAGACTATTGGAATTATTTGTATATGATATGACATATACCAAAAGTTCAAGAAATATAACTACAAATGGAAATAGTGAGAGAATTGAATAAAGTGGTGAGTTATAAAAGATGAAAACATAAAAATTAGTAGTCTGTATGCAATAATAGGTGATAAAATACAGTGGATAGAAAGGTTTTATTTAGAATAGCAAATATATTTAGACTATCTAGGCATAAACATTTAGTCTATGTGGACATAAATGTGGTAAAAGGCTTACAAGAGAGAATTTCAAAATTAAACTAGAGTACATAAATGAGATTTGACTCAATGGGAAGACATCTTATTTATATATAGAAATAGTAGTGTTAATATGTCAGTTCTCCCTAAATCAATTTATAAATGCATATAATGTGTTTGAAAATATCAAGAATTCTTGTAAAATTGACAAATGCTACTGATGTTTATGTGGGAAAATAAGTGTATGAGATTTGCCAAGTAATATCTAAAAAAGAAGAGTAATAAAGGGGATATCCACACTGATATTAAAACATATAACAATTCCACAATAATTTGAACAGTTTGGGATTGGTATAAGCAGATTTGTGGAACCAGAACTATTCAAGATAGTTGAGAAATCACCTCAAAAAAATACCAAGTTTCACAGTTTAAATTCATGGGGAACAAGATAGGCTATTCAATAATTATTGGAGAAGAACTGGCTAGCTCTCTTGGCAAAAAGTTAAGGCGGGATTCTACCTCTGTCCCACTGTACAAGTAAATGAAGGATTTTTAAAAGATGATACCACTGAATTATAGAAAATAACTTTGGTGAAATTTGGTATATATGTGAGTGCTGTATGCCTTCCCATGCATCATCATAAGCTCAGAAGCCATGATTAAAGACTGAGAAATTTGACCATAATCAGAAACATCTTCAAACATCTTCAGAAATTTGACCATAATCAGAAACATCATCATAAGCTCAGAAGCCATGATTAAAGACTGAGAAATTTGACCATAATCAGAAACATCTTCAGATAAATTTGACCATAATCAGAAACATCTTCATCTTTCTGATTCTGCAGAAACATTATGCAGAATCAAAACTGCAAAAATTAAACTGGGAATATACTTGATTTTCTTAATATAGAAAGAACACAGCAAATAGTTAAAAAATAATTAGTGAAAAAAATGTGCAAGGTCATGCATGGACTGTGTATTATAAAAGGAATTTAAGTGGCCAGTAACTTTAAAAATGTTTAATTTCACAGCAAAAGTGGCAATTAAATAGTCTTTCAGGATAGCAAAGATTTTTTTAAATGACAAGATTCAGTTAGCAATAGTTTAGTGAAATAGACTTTCCCATACTCTTAGGGTATAAAGGAGAGAATAAACTCTTTGGGTGACAATTTGGTAGTATTTCAACAAAAATTGCTTATACCCTGTGATTCAGAAAATTTAAGTGGGAAAAGGATTAAAAAATGTTTATTGTGTTATTTGTAACAGCAAAAATGAGACAATCAGAATAGGTACTAGTTAAATAACTTGTAGCATATGTGATAGGTTTATATGTGCCACTTTGGAAAGCTATTTGAACTCAAAAGATGCCCAAGAGAAAAGCAAGTTTTACATATGGTCATATAATAAATAGGTGTAAAAATTAACATATGACATATACATACTTATGTAATAGTTTATACATAGAAACTTTTTTGGAAGAATGTGCAAGAAACTCTTTAAGTGGCTATTTCTGTGGATTGAAAATGCAAATGAAGTGAGAAAGAGAAGTTTACTTTTCACTTTTTAACCTTTTGTAATATCTAAATTATGAATTTAGTTTTAAGAACTTAAAAATACTGGATACATATGTATATATAAATATAAGATATATTTTCTTGTGTGGGTTGTCTCCTTTGATGTTGAGGCCTATGCATGGTTTTCAATTTTTCTTTGTAGCCTTCATCTAATACTTTGCATGCATTGCTTCAGACACAAATTTTCATTCTGAACTGACCTCTGTGTAAGAGGCTATATTATATAACTGGCCTCTGGGTGGCTTAGATGGAATGGGTCAGAATCCTGAATGAGGGATTATTTTGAAGATGACCTAAAAAAATAGCTCATTGAAAGCAGAAGGAGGGACAATTTGGGGCAGAGCTGAAGTTCACCTCTGACGATTTCCTAATTGGGAAATGGGAGTAGTTCCTCTAATTTAGAGAAACATGCTGCTTGAAAGGGTGTTTCCATTGCTAGGTTGCTTTGTCATGTAGAGTTTCTGGTAATCAACACTTTGCATGGCTTTGACACTTTTTCTGTTTGCTTCATATTTGTATGTGTTGCAGCACCAATTAGATTTAATATTATCTTGAGTGGGAACTGCTCTTCTTCCTTTCATGTTTTTATTTTTTCCTATTATGCTAGGCATTTCCTGGAGTGTTTAATAGTACCAAACTTTCTCTTGCAGTTTATCCCTTTATTAGCTTCAGATTTTATGCATTTTACCCTTTGATCCTGTTTATGATTCCTCTTCCCTAATTTTAATACTATGACCCCTATTTTATTACAGACTATGTATTATTGGCAAAAGTATACAGTCTTTTAAATTATTTTGTTGTTGACAGAAAGAAATTAAATATGATATAATACTAGGTATACTTAGTAATGTGCATCATTATGATTTTCTTTAGTATTTTACAACTACTAAATATAAATTTTATTTAGTATTTTATCCAAGCTTTGGATATCATCTAAATCTCTGATAGGAGGAATAAAAACTGACCCATACCTGTCTCAGAAAGGTGTTGCAAGCATCAATTAGATAATGAAACTAAGAGTTTAAGGTCCCTAGAAAACCAACCAAAAAACTGTGCTGGTTTATTTACTACTAGTAGTCAATCAGATAAATCGATTTTAGGTGCCAGCTTCCTAAATATATATAAAATAAAAGTAGTTTTAGTTATTTTCATACCCAAATCAGATTACTCTTCCTCTAGTTCCTCTTGTTTAGACTCCTTTATTAGCTTCTTATTACTTAAGAAATGAAACCCAAATGAAAATCCCAACTTCTTAGTGTCTCACTCTATGAGTCTAGTTATCTTTCTAACTTTAATTCATTTTCTACAAGAGATTTCACTGCAACCAAACTGGTTTTGCCATGGCCCATTGAACCTGTTCATTCCCTCTTCAATTTCTCCTTCCTCAAATCCAGCTTTTCCACAGGCTGAAGTTTCATTTTTCTGTTATGAACTCCTCCATCTCTCATTTGACATTCAGCATATACAACATTGTATTGTTCTTTAACATATTATACCTGTGTTCTATTTATACTACACTGTGTTTTATGTAATATATCTGCTTTCTATTTGCACAGAATGACAGTATGTTCCTTGAAGCAAGGAATAAAATTTATATTTCTTTGTGTTTGTAGCAACTACGTACAGTCTTGGAGAAAAGAAGTTCTTGATGAGTGTTACTACATTAACAGTGGTTTGAATGAGGTTGTAAGATTCACTAGAAATAGAAGATTTGAGAAGAAGTAGAGCTTCCATTCAAAGATATTCTTCTACACAAATCATGACCACTTTAATGAAAGTTTTAATACCTTCCTCCATAAATTGGTCCTTTTTACCAATATAACCATTTTAGGATTTTTTCTAAAGAGGATTATTAGATTTACAGAAAAATTGTGCAGTAAGTACAGAGAGTTCCCATATACCCTCCTCATCTTCAGTTCTCAAAGTTTCTACCTATTTATCATTCTGTCCACCCCTGAGCCTCTTCCAACCACTGATCTTTTTACTCTCTCCCTAGTTTTGCCTTCTCCAGAATGTCAGATAGTTGGAATCATACAGCATGTAGCCTTTTCACACTGGCTTCTTTCACTTAGTGATATGCATTTAAGTTTCCTCCATGACCTTCTGTGGCTTCATAGCTCATTTCCTTTTATCACTGAATAATACTCAGTTGTATGGCTGTACCACAGTTTGTTTACTCATTCCTATTGAAGGACATCTTAGTTGCTTCCAAGTTTTGGCAATTATGACTAAAGCTGCTATAAACATCTTTGTGCGTGTTTTTGTATGAACATAAGTTTTCACCTCATTTTAGCTGATTCCTAGGAGTGTGGTTTCTGGATTCCATGGTAAATCTATGTTTAGCTTTGTATAAAACTGTCAAGCGGTCTTCCAAATTGGCTATACCAATATTAATTTTCAGTAGCAGTGGATGAAAGTTTCTGTTTTTCTATATCCTTACCATCATTTTGTTGTCAGTGTTTTGGATTTTAGCTCTTCGGATAGATGTTTAGTGGTATTTCACTTTTGTTTTAACTTTCGGTTTCCTAATGACATGATACAGAGCATATGCTTATTTGCCATCTGTGCATCTTCTTTGGTGATGTGTCTTTTCAGATCTCCTGCCCGTTTTTTTAAAAAATAAATTTATTTTATTTATTTATTTTTGGCTGCTTTGGGTCTTCATTGCTGTGTGCGGGCTTTCTCTAGTTGCGGCGAGCGGGGGCTACTCTTAATTGAGGCACGCGGGCTTCTCATCGCGGTGGCTTCTCTTGTGGAGTACAGGCTCTAGGCGCGCGGGCTTCAGTAGTTGTGGAACAAAGGCTCAGCAGTTGTGGCTCACAGGCTCTAGAGCGCAGGCTCAGTAGTTGTGGTGCACGGGCTTAGTTGCTCCACAGCATGCGGGATCTTCCCGGACCTGGGCTTGAACCTGTGTCCCCTGCATTGGCAGGCAGATTCTTAACCACTCTGCCACCAGGGAAGCCCCTGACCATTTTTTAACTGAGTTTTTCTTACTGTTGAGTTTTGACATTTTGAGTTGAGTTGTGTATTTTGGGGTCTTTTATCACATGTGTGATTTGAAATGTTTTCCCCCAGTCTGTAGCTTGTCTTTTCATTCTCTTATCAGTGTCTTTTACAGAGCAGAAGTTTTAAATTACAAATAAAAATTTTTTTCTTAGATTGTGCTTCTGATGTTGTATCTAAAAAGTCATCGCCAAACTCAAGGACACCTAGATTTTCTCCTGTGTTATCTTCTAGATGTTTTATAATCTTGAATTTTACATTTTAGATCTGTGATCCATTTGGAATTAGTTTTCATGAAAGGTGTAAGCTCTGAATGTTTTGCATATGGATGTGCCATTATTTCAGCACCATTTGTTAAAATGACTTCTTTCTCCATTGAATTGCCTTTGCTTCTCGGTCAAATATCAGTTGACTTTATTTACGTGGCTCTCTTTCTGGGCTCTCTATTCTGTTCCATTAAGTCTATTTGTCTAGTCTTTTGCCAGTAGTTAGTCTTGAATTTGGATAGTGTCAGTTCTTCGATTTTGGTTGTTTAGTGTTGTGTTGGCTCTTCTGGGTCTTTTGCCTTTCCATATAAACGTTAGCATCAGTTCGTTGACAACTACAAAATAACTCGCTGAAATTTTGATAAGGATTGTGTTGAATCTATAGATCAAAATGAGAATAACTGAAATATTAAAATTTGAGTCTTCCTACCCATGAACATAAAATAGCTCTCCATTTATTTAGATCTTCTTTGATTTTTTTCATCAGCATTTTGTAGTTTTCCTCATAGAGATCCTATATATTTTATTTTTGTTGTTAAATGTATACGTAAGTATATTTTGGGTTCTAATGTAAATAGCATTATGTTTTAAATTTCATATTCCAAGTGTTTGTTGCTGAAATACAGAAAAGAAATTGAGTTTGTTTATTAATCTTATAACCTGCAACCTTGCAATACTCACTTAACAGTTCCAGGAGGTTTTGTTGTCTATTCTTTGGCATTTTCCACATAGACAATCATGTCATCTGAGAACAAAGACAGTTTTATTTCTCCCTTCCCAATCTATATACCTTTTATTCACTTTTCTTATCTCATTGCATTAGTTAGGACTTCCAGGACAGTGTTGAATAGGAAGAGTAAGAGGGGACATCTTTGTCTTTTTCCTGGTCTTTAAGGAAGCATCTAGTTTGTTGATGTTGTTGTTTTGTTTTGTTTTTGTTTTTTTACCATTAAGTATGGTGTTGACTCTAGAGTTTCTTCGTAGATTTCTTTTTTATTACATCGAGGAAGTTTCCCTTTATTCCCAGTTTTATCACGAATGTATGTTGAATTTTCTCAAATGCTTTTTCTGAATCTATTGTTATAATCATTGATTTTTTTTTCTCTTTAGCCTGTTTATGTGATAGATTACATTAATTGATTTTTAATTTTGAACCAACCTTGCATAAATGGAAAAAATCTCACTTGGTTCTAGTGTATACCTTTTTATACATAGCTGGATTTGATTTGCTATATTTCATTGAGGATTTTTGGAGAGATATTCATCTACAATTGTCTTTTCTTGTGATATCTTTGGTTTTGGTATTAGGGTAATGCTGGCCTCATAGAAAGACTTAGGAAGCGTTCCTTTCTCTTTAATTCTTTTGGCAGAGGTTGTGGAGCATTGGTATCATTTCTTCCTTAAATGTTTTGTAGAATTTACCATTGAAACCATCTGGGCCTCTTGCTTTCTGTTTTGGAAAGTTATTTAATTATTGGTTCCATTTTTTTGCTCAAATTGTCTATGTCTCCATGTGTGAGTTTTGGTAATTGTGCCTTTTCAAGGAATTGGTCTATTTCACCTTAGATGTCAAATTTGTGTTGCATAGAGTTATTAATAATATTCTTTTATTATATTTTTAATGCCATGAGATCAGTAGTAATGACCCCTCTTTCTTTTCTGATGCTAGTAATTTGCATTTTATGATTTTTTTACATTTATATTTGGTTACTCTATATTTGTTTATATTTATGTCTTAACAGATTATAAAGAAGACTTAGAATAGAACTTACCATAGGTGGTTCATGTACAGTACCCAAGGCCTGGTTCTCCTGATGAATATATATGTGGTACATTACATATTCAAAAGCATATAGAAAAAAGCAAACAAATAACATTATAAGTATGAGATCCATTTCTAATTGAAGAGTTTTATTATTCAGGTACAAGCAGTCACACATGGTCAGAAAGACAATTTATTTATTTGCATTTTGGTTCTACAGAATTTATCAAGAAAAGACATATTTGGTCAATCCATTTCATTTAGAAGTGTTCAGTTGTTCAATAAAGCCTACAGGAGTACTGCCTTTTATTCATTCATTTACTAAATCAGAATTGTTTTTTCCTAGTTTTATTGAGAAATAATTGACATACTTCACTGTATGAGTTTAAGGTGTACAAGATGATGGTTTGATTTATATATATTGTGAAATGATTACCACCATAGGTTTAGTTAACATCCATCATCTCATATAGATACAATAAAAAGAAAAGAAAAAAAAATTTTCCTTGTGATGAGAACACTTAATATCTAGTCTCTTAACTTTCCTCTATAGCATACAGCAATGTTAACTTCAGTCATCATGTTGTACATTACATCCCTAGCACTTATTTATCTAATAACTGGAGTGATGTATATAATATATCACTTAGGTTGTTTCTATGTTTTGGCTATTGTAAATATTGCTGTATGAAAATGGAGGTACAGATATTTCGGGTTAGTGTTATCATTTCCTTTGCATATATTCCCAAAAATGGAATTGCTCGATCATATGGTAGTTCTATTTTTAATTTTTGGAGGAAACTTTGTACTGTTTTCCACAGTGGCTGTACCAGTTTACAATCCCACCAACCATGCACAAGGGCTTCCTTTTCTCCACATTGTTGGAAGCATTTGTTATCTCTTATCTTTTTGATGATGGTCATTCTAATAGGCATTTAATTTGCATTTCCCTAATGACTAGTGATGTTGAATATATTTTCATGGACCTGTTGGCCATTCATATATCTTTTCTGGAAAAATCCATATTCAGGTTCTGTACACATTTTTAAATTGGATTTAAAAATATTTTTGTTATTCAGTTGCTTGGATATTAACCCCTTATCAAATATATGGTTTGCAAATATTTTTTCTCATTCCATAGGTTGTTTTCTCACTTTGTTGATGTGAATCAAGTCTTACTGAGTACCAAAATTTATATTATTTCTATAAAGAAAAATACACGGTATATTAAAATTTAAAAACTGGGGAAACAGGAGAAGCAGGTGAACATTTCAGAAACAGATATGCTTGAGTTCTTCAAAATAAGTATAGCATTTATAAAGTGATGAAACCAGAATTTAATAGAAAACTCCAATTTGAGGTTTTATAAGATAAAAATGCACATTCTAAAAGCAAAGCACTTTTGTAACTAAAAAACTGGGCTCAAGAGTCAGGAGGCATGGGTTTTAGAACTAACTTTTCCACTGACCAGCTGTGTGATACTGAGCAGGCCACAGTTTTCTGGTTTTTTTTTTTTTGAGTCTGACATATTTCTGATGATCTGTATGATTTTTTCAGTTCTGTGAAACTCTACCTGCATCCAACATGCTCAGCTAACCCCAGGTCAAAAGAGTAGTGAAGATGTGAGGAAGGCTATGTGACGTTTTAGTTTCACTCGTATTTCAGTTTTTTCTCCTTTGTTTTCTCCCTTCTTTCTATTTTTACATCTCCTTTTCCTCTATCTCTTCTTCCTCCTTATTCCTTTAACTTCCTTCTGTAACACCTCTTTTCTTATCACCTTTCTCTATCCTGCTCTGCCTGTAAGATGGGGCAGTTAATTATAAGTGTAGAATTAGCAGTTAATATTCAAGGCTAGATAGATTTCCAGGCCACAAGTTTAAAGTTAGTAAGGCTGACAGTAGTTTAATTCCCAAGGGTAGCCAGGTAATGAGAAGAGATATGTAGCTGTAACTATTTCTAGGGAAATACCCAGCATCTGGTCTTCCAGCAGTGGGATTTTTTTTCAAACTTGGTGACAAATGGGTTAAGTGTGGGTACACTGCGACTATTTTTGCATTGAGGTCAGTCTGTTATATGTCACAATTATGTTTCCATGTTCAAGAGCAGCTGAAGATTTTGGTGCTTTTCTCCAAAAAGCTCAGAGCCTCCATATTCATGTTTATATACATTATAAAGTCGGTGAAACTAAGGGGAAGTTCTAAGGCTTAGAGGTTTTAGATAATAGTGCCCCAAACAGTCTTTTCCTCCATCAAAGATGTTTACAATTTATTATGCTTCATATTTCTCTGTGAGGAGATAAAGGATAATTTTCTAAAGGCTTCCCGGGCCTGTGCTTCATAGATAGTGAGGACACGTGTCCCAGTTAATGCCTGCAGTCCCTCCATAGTGGTTAATAGAGCCTCCTTTTAATCTTAAAAGTGTCCCAGTTTGGAAGATATATTATATGTTCCCTCTATTCATAGACCGTCTTGAGGCTGAAGGAGCTATTTCTTGTATGCATTAGATAAGGCACAGTTTGGTTTTTCCTCCTCCAAGCAAAGGCCTTGCTGGTGAGTCCTTGCAGCCGAAAGACAGCACAGAGCCTTTTTCTTGCAGGGTATCTTGAGATATTTTCAGTTGGTTCAAAATACTGAATTGCTCACTTTTGTGAACCAGTTCATCAGTCTGAGAATTAGTTGGAAATAGACAAAGTAAATTGTTTCTTGAAAAGGCTTGATCCTTGTTGAAAATAAGCCTGATTTAGGGAGGAGTAGAACTTTTAGCTTAGTTTTCCTGGGAACATCAATTGGTTGAATTTGCAGAAATAAAGACACATTTTCTTTGGTTTGCCAACTCTTTAATTACTATTCATTGAAAAGTGTAAAGTTTTAAAACTCTGAGCTATGACTGCATTCACCCTCCTTGGCCTGCTGCTTGCTTCCGTCAGATGAGTGTGCAAAAGAAACCCTTATTGATTTGACAGAGTGGAGCTATTTGGCTGAATGAATTATGCTTGGTAATAGAAAACATTTGGGAGAATATGCAGAATGTGTACTTCTTTTCCAAAAATCTGAAGTCCTCATGTTTTAGGGAGTCTAATTTCATTTTAGTTTAAAGGAAAACTGCTAATATAACTGTATGCAAACAATTAGGGGATAATTTATCATTATGAGAAAGGTATAGAAAGGAAAACCTAGTAAGGGACAAACAGAAATTGCACAACTGAAATGAATAGATCAAATGTTATCATATAATTAAGATGCTTTCTCAAAATCTGTTTGAAATAGAAGGGTTATAGTTTTCCTGACTTCACAATATAGAGCCTATTGGTTTTGGGTAAAATGAAGGTCACATTGTGGCTCATCTCATGCCCCTCTCCATCTTGCTGGTCCAGTCACATGTCAACTCCCTGATCCTGGAATGTGCTAGTCTCCCAATAACTATTCCAGCTCATTCTTTAGGACCTGTTTTGGTCACTGGTCTTCTCCCCCTCCCCTTTTCCATTGCATGTCTCTCTAAGGTGCTCCTGTGTAATAACATGCCATAGGAGGCGTAGGCATGCTTTTCAAACTGCAGTGCTTAACTGTCTGTATCTTTCGCTAGACTGTGAGCTCTGCGATGCTGGCTTATGTTTGCAGTAACTCTGGGCTTTTGTATTGTTATTCTTTATTTTGGGAGCTCTTTTCACAGGAACATCTCCTTTCTATCATTTAATTCCCAGCTCAGATGGCTCCTCAGAAACTGTCCAATCTAGAGGAGTTTCCCAATCATTGTCTATTTCAGCCAAGGGACTCTATTTAGATTTATTTTTAGATTTACTTAGTTTCTTTCCCCCCCACTAGCAGGTAAGGACCACTTGAACAGAGGTCTTGCTTATCTTCTTGTACATTGCTATACCCCAAGGACCCATAAAAGACCTAGTATACAGAATCTATTCAAATATTATTTGTGAATAAATGGTATTGCTGTATTTCTCTAAGTTGGTAGTCATATGAAATTATTGAGCATGCATATAGATTGCTTAACGAATGGGTTATTGTTGCAACTTCCAGTCTCAATTTTATAATGTAAATTGTGCCTAACGCATCAAATCATTACAAATCAATTAGCCTTGAGGTCAAAATAAACAATAAAACACAACTTTTCACTTTGAGGTATATTAATCAAGTGCAAACGTTCTAACATTCCTTAATGAAGGGAAATATTGTACGATATCCCTCATATGCAGAATCCAGAAAGAAATGATACAAATGAACTTGTTTACAAAACAGAAACAGACTCATAGACTTAGAGAAAGAACTTACGGTTACTGGGAGGAAGAGTAGGGGGAAGGGATAGTTAGGGAGTTTGGGATTGACATGTACACACTGCTGTATTTAAAATGGATACCCAGTAAGGACCTACTGTATAGCACAGGGAACTCTGCTCAATGTTATGTGGCAGCCTGGCTGGGAGGGGAGTTTGTGGGAGAATAGATACATGTACATGTATGGCTGAGTCGCTTTGCTGTGCCCCTGAAACTATCACAACATTGTTAATCGGCTATACTCCAGTATAAAATAAAAAGTTAAAAAAAAGAGATACAACAAGCTGCTATTTAAACCAAACACAAAATTGGGAAATTGAGAAATTTTATACCTCAATTTATACAGTACATACTTGTTTCTCCTAAATGAATCTTATTCATGTTGACATACATGGGGGAAAATAACTGAAACATTTTTTCTGAGCAATTGTGCTGATTATAATGGAAAAATATTGGAAATGAAGAAAACAATCATCATGGTGGACAGACCATAAAAGAATGACTTTTAATGTGTATATCAAGCTACTCTTTTGTTGAGTTAGAATAACTCAGCCTTAATTCCTGCTGAGAAATATGAACTTCTAATAGAAGTCAAAGAGTGTCCAGTAAGTGTACATGCATTTGTGACCTTCCATGAAAGTCATCCAGGCTTATGTATTCTTAAAATCTATGCAGAAATTCTTTATCATGTTACCTATGTCTAAGAAAACCTAACATTATCTTTTTCAAGTCACAGAGAACTTATTTCATTGTTTTATTATTATTACTGAGGCTGATGAACTACTAGAGAACAGGACCAGGGTTGAACTTTGTATTTTTATAATAATGGCAAGTCATCTTCAGAAAAATTCTAACAACACCCTGGGGAGTGTGGTACTAAGAGCATGTATTTGTCATGTGTGGCCACAAGCAATCTGAAAATGATTTCCAAATGACATTCTGCATATCCAAGCTTTATTTCGATGCCTACACATCTGCTCTCCTGTTAGCAGTATTATCAAGTAGCTTTAAGCGGGTGTACTTTAAATATTTGAAAGCTTTTACATTCTTCAGAAGCCCTGATAATGCATGTGATGATGATCTCAATTCTTTTCTGTTAGGATGAATTTTACAGGGCTTGATCAATATGTAACAGAAAGATATTAAAATATGGTTTTCCTGGTTCTTTTGAAATGTAGAATTTTAAAAGTTATATTAATAAGGTCACCAGGGACATTTTACAATGGTAGGTTGCTTTTACATCTTAAGTATCCAGAAGTTAATATATAAAATAACTTCTTAATAATTTGTTTTCTTTCTCTCAGTATAAAACAATGAATATTCATTTAATTTATGTAAATGAGAAGTTTTCTCCCAACACTTTTCTGATTTAATACTCAGGCTAACTGTATTTTGTTAAAAAAATTCTTTCTCACTTCCAAATTATTGTAAACACAAAGTAAGCATTCTAAAATAGTTCGTTGATAGCAATAAATACAGATTTACACGTAACTATTAAAAATTGATATATAATAAGTTATGTGTATCCAATACTAATTATAGAGTTCTCAGGATTTATAGTACCAATGCAGCAGTATAGTACCAATTCTGGAATTCTGGCACGTAGGACTAGGAGAAAAACAGTCCTTAACCACTCAATGAAACAGATGGTTAAACCAAAGATTAGAGAAGTTAAAAGACTTGTGTAAGGTTGCAGAGCTACTAAGGCACAGGCTTTACGTTCCAAGATTCTAAGTCCAGTGTTCTCACTGACCATATCATGTGCTTTTCATAGAGACATTCTTAAAGTAGTGGGAATAACAGCAGTCCTTTAAGATTTGGAGTCTTCTTAGTGAATCTCAGAATTCAAAAGGGTGCATAAGATTTATATCAGATGCTTATTTAAAATAAAGATTTTTGAGTTCCATCTCCAGTAGGTCTGTGAGGCAATCTGTAGTAGAATCTGGGTCTTCATTTTTAACAAGGTTGTCTGGTGATTCTGATTAATTTGGTAAACATTTTGGCTTATGATCTTTACATTCAGGCATACTGTGTGTATATAAAATAGTATCTGAAACATGCATCGAAAGCATAGGATCTCTATGTGGCATTGGATGATTAAGTCTTCCAGAATGACGATTTCTAGAGATACAAGTGAACATAAAAAGTATGGATAAAATACAACTTTCTTTTTGAGATTCATAAGGAGTTTTGTGTAATTGAATTATCTCAGTGAAAAGTTTGTTAACAGCGTGCCCATCTACCATCCATCCTGGCCAAAAGAGGTAACGAAAAAATGTCTATTTGAGAAGACTGATTACCTTATCAATTCAAACATGTCTATGGTAATAAATCAAAACATTTATTTTAATATGAAAACATTATTAAATGACTCCATTTTCTATTCTAAATATGTATATAACTGTCAATCAACTAGATACCACAAAATTAATGTGCAGAATCAAAGTAATCAGCCTTAATTGTTCAAGGAAAAATTCAGGTCACCTATTCAGGTAACCTAGAAGAAGAAAGATGTCCAGATTTTATTTTGGCTATTTAGCATTTCCCCTGTTAATTTCCTATTTTAATTTGCCAGCCTCCTAAATTAACTATTCAACATTTCACTATTCAGATTTCCACACACCTGTTTGGCATGAAGACAAAAAGGGTAAGAAGAAATGGTGTTTGTGAGATTAGTCCCAAACCAGCCCTTTTATCACCCACAAGTCATTCACCATCTGTTTGCTTGCTATCAGCCCCTGGCGGTATCTTCCTGCAACCCGCCTGCTGGAGCCCTTGCAGACAAACTCCTGTTTAATCAGTTTCTCTGGCTCTTAATCTTTCACTTAATTCCTAAAATGAGAGCATATCTCTTCCTTTCAGGAATATGCTAAAGTTTGAATTGCGCTTCTGGAGATGCAGACCTTTGATCTGGATTTAGTACTGTCTGTGCACTGCCCCCTGAGTTGCCTCATTGGAAGTAACTTATAGCTCTTTCTCTCTAGTGTTCTTCTTCGGGCTTGCACACCCAGTGATACTGTCATATATCGACACAATGTTCAAATATAGAAAATGCATAGATATTGGTCTTGGGAACTATATTTGGGGGGTATGTAAGTCAAGCCTCATGCACTAATTCTAAATACTAGGCAGTATAGTTTGACTAAACTATATGGTATTTTTTGCTGTTACTGCACTTATAACTTTTGGGCTTGAACCCTGGGTCAGATTGTAAGTAAATGGCAAATAGTGATTGATTCAATTTATTTCTCAGGGATATTATGACCTTTGTCTGAAAACTGTAAAATTCAACCAGTTTTTTTATCTGAGAACCAAATTTCCATTTTTAATGCACTCTGTCAGCAACTGTAAAGTTGGCAAAGAACATGTTAACTAATTACATAGAACAACACTGTACTAGAAGTGCCAACTATTTTTACTACCTTGTTCAGGCCACAGACTTTGAATTTAGGTGGTCTGACAACTGTATTGTCTCATACAATATGTTTGACCCACATTTTGTGGAACGATGCCTACATACTTGATTGTTTTTTTCTCATTCGTCCTTCTCTGAACACAGTATTAACTCACTCAGCAGTAACTTCATCCATAAATTAAAGTTGCATTATTACATTTTGACAGCTGTACTGATAAAATATGATCCACAACAATAGCTGAGATTTATTGAGCGCTTAATGTGTGCATGACACCATTGTAAGCACTTTTTTTTATGTCCTCAGTTCCCACAATACACTTAGGAGGTGAGTACTGTGATTGTGAAACTGTGGCACACAAAGGCTAAGGAACTCACCCAAGGTCAAACAGGTACAAAGTGGCAGAGCCAAGTGTGTGAGTGGCCTAGAGCCAGAGGTCTTAATTATATGCATTTTACATCTCAATCTTTTGTAAAAT
The DNA here is from genome assembly GCF_949987535.1 of Balaenoptera acutorostrata. Lineage (NCBI taxonomy): Eukaryota > Metazoa > Chordata > Mammalia > Artiodactyla > Balaenopteridae > Balaenoptera > Balaenoptera acutorostrata. Next base: position 19,769,121 of record NC_080084.1, on the reverse strand, counting down.
TTTATTTTATTGAAGTATAGTTGATTTACAATGTTGTGTGAATTTCTGCTGTACAGCAAATTGATTCAGTTATAGAAATATATATACACACACATATATATATTCCTTTTCGTATTCTTTTCCATTATAGTTTATTACAGGATATTGACTATAGTTCCCTGTGCTATACAGTAGGACCTTGTTGTTTATCTATCCTATACATAAGAGTTTGCATCTGCTAATCCCAGACTCCTAATCCATCCCTCCCCAGTCATCCCTCCACCTTGGCAACCACAAGTCTATTCTCTATATCTGTGAGTCTGCTTTTGTTTTTAGTCTCAATCTTGAATATAAACTTGATGAAAGTTAACTTTCCATTCATATTCTTTCCATGAGGTGTATCACTGTATTATAAAAATTAAATTTTGGTAAGTCTCAGAAAAGGCAGGAGAAGTGAAAGAACTACAAGCTGAGTCAGTCTTTGAATGTTTAGAGGTGGGGTGGTTCAAGGAATTTACACTAATTTGAATTCAAGAAGTATTTTAGTTGTCCAGATCCTAGACAGGAGAAATGTTGAAATTAGGATCATGCTTCTTTGAACATGTTAAAATCTACTCATTTCTAGTCAACTTAATGTAATAGAAACTAAAACAAAGGGGATAGGGAAATTAAAGAAATTGAATACTAGTTAGTCACAGTTTGTTAAATAATTTTATATCAAATTATTAAACTTCAGTATATACAGTATATACAGATTAGTCATGTATGATTATAAAATTAGATTAAACATTTATATTATAAAACTTTGGCAATAAACCAATATTTTAATGTCAAATTTTCAATAGTTTGAAGGCATTTCTTCTACGTTTAATAGAAATAAAATGTATTACAATTAATGTGTTACATGCAAATAAATTCAGACAAAGAATGATATTTATTCTCATGACAGTTAAGAGCACCCATGAATATTGTTAAATTCTAAGCACAATTTACACCATTGCTAAATTCCAAGCAAAAAGAGAAATTTAAAACACCGGTTCATTTTTGTCTGTAGTTTCCAGAAGGAAAGCTAAAAGTAAAATAGCAGTTATTTGTGATTGTGATGCAAAAGCCATGTGTGATTTGAGCCTATTTCTCTGATTGTTTCTGGAGGACAGTGTATGTTTTATGATACATTGATGGTTTAGGGACCGGCATCTGTAAGGATGAGATCTGTGCCTGATGGCATACAAGCTGAAGAGGCTCCTGTGGGGACAGTGAGGGGGGATGTCCTATCAGCAAGGCACAACAGCGTTCTCACCCGGACTCGGTTCTTCTTTAGTGAGAAGAATGCATATTTTCCCTGGTTTTAGGTCTTGGCCGTCTAGTTCATGCCTAGCATCATTCATTGTACCTAAACAATTCTCAACTCTGCCGTTTACTCCAATAATTACCATCTCCACTTATGTAAACCAAATGAATTGCAACTGTGCTTTTTTGAACAAGTTCAGGCCAAGTCATTTTTATAGTAGAGAAACAGAGTGAAATTTTCTGATGTGGTTGCAGGAAAATGTATTCCTCCTTTAAAAATACAGCGTTAATATAACCATACAGCAGAAAAGTAACTATAAACTTCCTTTGAAGGACAGATTCTCATGCAGTAGATGGAAAAGCACGGGCCAAGGACATAGCTTGAATCTCAGCTCCAGTACGTACTGTGTGTGTGAATTTAGTCACATCCCTAATCGCAGTTACCTTATTATGTAAAACGTGGATGATCGATAATATGATCAAACACCCACATATATAAAGCGTTGTGTATGTTACACAGCACAGGAGGACTCAGAAAACGGTAGATTTATACTTTCAGATTCTTTTTCTATTCAGTGAGATTGGTGATTTGACATTTACTTTGTCTGCTGGACATTTACGTTATTCCCTGCTGCTGTGTTAATAACAGGAGATCAAAAAGAAATGAAATATGAGGCCTACGATGATGATGATGGTAACTGAAAAATAACATTTTAGTTGAATGTCATAAATTAAAATAAAACCTCATTTTAATTTGCATGGTGAGTGTTAAGAAATCTAGGTTAATAGACGCATACTATGCATTATATTTTCTTAGCTGTATGTTGTGTTAGGTATACTAGCTTATTTGCAGAAAATGCCTTAATACTCTGAGTAAATTTAAGGTTTTGACACTCTTCTTTAGCTTTTTTTTTTCTCTAAGACTTTGAAGCTTTAATGCTAGCTTAGCTGAACCCACATAAAAAAGAGATTTACATTAATGAATAATTAATTACAGTACCTGAAATTAAAATCAATCTCATTAAGTGAAAACTGTCAAGTTTTCTGATAGATTATTTATAGACCCATGTATATAAGATTTATCCCAAATGAAAATTCACTGATCACAATAGTATCTGAAAATACTTTGATACCAATCGGACTTTTGTCTATTGGTAGAAATTTGTCGAGCTCCTCAAACTTTTGAGTTTCCCCAAAACAATGGGGAGTAAAACCAGTCTTCGAGTTGTTGAGAATCTGTCTCATTTCTGCCTTTACAGCAAAGATGTTCACAATGACATCTCATGCATAAATATCCCAACATGTACGTAGGATTGTGTTGAGAAGCATATAGGAAAGACTGAAAAATTACAAGTCACCACCTCCATCAGATAGAAAAGTCCCTGAGCCTCTTGATGTGTGTAGTAGATTCCGGTCAAAATTTACTATGTCCAGAAGAATGTCACGAATTAACAATTCTGGACCGCTGACTATGTGTTGGATACTTTTAATCTCCACAGTAGCTCTATAAAGTGAGGTTTATTACCCTTATTTTACAGATGAGGAAGCAGAAGTACAGAGAGGTTAAGTGATTTACTCAATTTTATAGTTTTAACAGAAAGCTTAATACAAATATGAACTAAATCCCATGTGTGAGTCAAAATCTCATGTCCTTCTATGTCGTGTCGTCTTCTGAGAAAATAAGCTGATTAACCATTTTGCCAAAACTTGCCCTCAGACAACTAGGAAATATGCAAGGTAAGAAATTCAGAAATTCACTGACAGTTGAAATTCCCCTTGACTAAAGTTTCCATCTGGCTGGAAAAATAGGTCAAACCGATTTTCAAGGAAGAAAATGTAGAGGAGAAAAAATTAATTTTCTTTCAGTGAGTTGTAAAAAAATCCTTATTTTTGAAAATGTTCAAGGTCCACAAAGCTAGTGGAGAAATAAGTAAAGATTTTGGGGGAGGATGACATATAAAAAATTGAATTATTTGGATTGTAGAAGAGAAGATGAAGCAAGGATTAATATGGTTAAAACTCCACAGCACGTACATTCAGATAACTAAGTAGTTTTCAAAAGGTGCTGAATTTACTTAAGGGCAGAGCTGCACAAATCTCTAAGAGACAACTGGATTAAGGATCATGAATGGTCTTTTCCAAACCTAAGCTTGTGTGTGTCTTTAGCAACTACAGTGTATTTTTAGGATTATGGAAAATGTTTTCCTGATTTCTGAGCACGGAGATTTAAGGAGAAATTGATATATTATTCAAACATTGCAATAAGAGTCTTTCATGTTCCCCTAGGATTTTCATATTTTGCTTATTAGAATGTGCCCTTTTTAAATAGTGCTAAATAGTGTTCTTCTTTGAAGAATGATTACTAAGTTTAGATTTTATTATTCAACTTCCATGGCATTTCACAAAATTGCCAGGTTCCAAATCAAGACGCAGACTTAAATATACATGTAATGTATCTTCTTAACCACAAAAGAATAAAATCTCTTTTCAGAACCTCAAACCCCACACTTTGGATCATGTACAGGTTCCGTACTGGGTTGGAGGGTAGGTGAGGCTGGATGTGAGAAATACCCCCAGGAGCACACAAACATGAGAGGCAGAGGCTGACTCCGATTGGAAACAACAGAAGAAAGTGTGATGACTTGTTGGCAAAATGTAGAGAGGAATCCCGGAAGAATGGCTAATTCATAACTAGGGGAGATGTGTGGACGGGAGTGAAGAAAGGAGTAGCAAAGTTGATGGCTAGGATAGCAGTAGAACATGGAGCAAAATAAAATGTACCTGATGGTTCAGGCTGTCCTGGAACTAATATTTACAGAGGGATTGTGTGTCAGGTGTTATTTTCTTACCATAGCCAAGGTATCAGGTCACTTAAAAGTGCTGGTTTAGACTGAATACATGTAGACATGCGTCATTTTCCACATCCTCCCGTTTTAGTGAAATTGATAATGCCACTCCCGAGCAATTGGTTTCTCTTTTGTTAGAAACTGAAAACAAGTTTTTTTGTTTCTGTTTTTCTGACGAATGGAGCCATAGTGCATGTGTAGTCTTAGATTTCAGTGGTGTATCTAATGGTTTACAGAATCACCTGTACTGGTCATTACCCCTTTTTTTGTAAATCAAAGATAACTTACTTATTTGAGGTTCTGGGCATTGTGGGAGCACAAAGAGTGTTTATATCTTCAAGGAACTCAATGTCCAAATAAGAATATAAGACTTAAGGACATGAAAATTCAATAACCATGGGTGGAGTTTGGATTTTGGAGTTAAACAAACATGGGTCAAACACTGGCCCCATCTCATTTGACTGTCTATGTTTGTCTAAGTTATTTAACCTTCTGAAGCCTCATTTCCTTCAGCAAAACCAGGATAATTGATTACCTAGATTTCCTGTGGTTATTTTGAGGATACAATCAGATAATGTGCATTTATCAAATTACTTGGTCGCTTGGCACATACTAGATTGAGCACATACTCATAATTATCATTACTGATTTATGTTGACCATTGCTAATGGATCTAAGAGGGAAAGGAGATGTATCTGGTGTGCGTTTATAAGATAAAATCTATTAAAAAGTCTTTGGTGTGTTGCTAAGTGAAACACATCATATTAGAGATTAATAACCAAAAATGTATTACATTAGCCATCAGGATGTTCTAAGACCCTGATTTCTTTGGAAAATCTAATATTGCCAGCTTCATTGATTCGGACAACTTATTTGATGTCTTCATGTATTTGGTTTGCTCATCTGAATATGCAGTGATGTGTAATCAATCATCTTTGTGGTGCCTTATAATTCATAACAGACATCAAATGATTAATATATTAGTATAGGCTGAACTTCTTTGTTATCGTTAAAATCATCATAGCCATACTAATAAAAGAAGGTATTAGAAGAAGACATCTGTGATATCTATGAAGAACGTAGAACCGTGACCATGCACACTAGCGAAATCAAGAACCTTAATGACCAAGAATTCCACATTCTTCTTCAAAACCGACTTGCTCATTTGGAGATTTACCACAACGACAGGCAATCACTTCCTAAAACATTGCAAACAGCATAGTAGATATTTTCAACTGTGTTCTCATGGCCATGAGAATATTTCATGATTATTTCACTGATTTTTTTTTTTTTTTGTAAAATGGTCACTGAATATAAAGGACTATAACTTGGCAGCTTATACGTCAAAGACTATGAAACATAAGGAAGGAAGAATTTAACACTTGAAGAAATCCAATTCTCATAAGAAGAAATGACAGAAAATTATTATGAATTTAATGAAATAGTAAATCCATTTATTAATGAGAACCCCATGTTTTTAAAAGTCCATTTTAGTAAAGAAATGTTTTAATATGTCAGAAGATCTACCTAAGACATTTTTCTAAATTAGAAAATTTTAGGTTGTATGAATTATATCTGTAAAAATTAATGATTCTCATTTTTAAGGGGAGATGATGTGTTTTATGCTGATTCTCCAGTGATTACAAGACTTATTCTTTGATTTAGCTTTGATAGCAATATGGGAAATTCATAGATTTGTAACTGACCAATGAAAGGTGGGAAATTGATATGAACGTTTATAATCTATGGTTTCTTTGCTTTCATGTTACAGTCCCAATGTTCTCTAGGCATCTATGTAATCCAGTATGTATTATTCTGTTTGTGGTGAGATCTATCTATCTGTTTACTTTTAAGGGTAGATATTTCATATGAACATGACTATTATATCATAAGCTACCGACATAAGAGAGCATTCCTGTTCTCAAAAAGAAATTCGTCTGTAGAAAAAAATCAAATGAATAAATAAATAGTGTAAAGTCCAACTGTGAAATACAGTGCTTTGATCTTCAGTTTAGGGGAAAAAAAGAGAAAAAAAGAACCAGGAAGTTAAGTACTGTCTGAATAAACCTTTTGTACATAAACTATCTTCAATGTCAGCCTTTTAGAATAAGGTCATTTTCAGAAATGACAGAAAGTCAAGTGAGCAATAATAACAGAATTGTTGCTTTATTCAATTAGAGCCCCATTAATGGTTCTTTAAGTAGTATTGACTTTATAAGAAGGTGGAAAGGGAAACAACCCCAAAGTACCAAAGGTCCTCTCAGGGGTAATAGATGTAAATTGTAGACAAATAAGTATTGAAACATCATTCCTACTTCTAGGTCCCTTGGTGATGCCTTTGCACTGGACATTTACATATTCTATGCCATATGTCCCAGTTTACAAAAATGAAGACAGATATCTCACTCTTTTTGATCTTCACATGGATTTAGTAATTTCTGTAACTCATCTAGTGTTTTGGAAACTATCTCCCATCCTCCCTAATCCTCTCTCTCTTTCTCTCTTAATTGGCCTATGTGTGTTTATTGATACTTAAGATAGACTAAATCCATGCTGTGGAGGGGGTGGGTGGGTGGTGGAGATTCAAAAGAAGTCAAACTAAGCCACTTTGTCTGTTTCAAATATGTATAATACATGACATATGGCTCTTATCATTAAGAAAGTCACATTCTATTTAAGGGCCCAGAGTAATAAAAGCAACAAATCTAAAGAACTACAGAGGATAGTATAGAGCCTAACTCTATCAGGCAACTTGGGTGCTTACATTTTTTTTTCTCACTTAACTCATTTCCTTTTTCTTCATTACAATCAATTCCTTACCAAAGCAGTCACATTCTGAGGTACTGGGGGTTAGGACTTTGACATATGAATTTTGTGAGGACACAATTCAGCCCATAACACATACCACCAACCCACTCTTTGGAGGTGGGAATTATGCTCAGGATGGTACTTGGAACTTTCTTGGGCTCCTTTGACACTGAGTAGGTGTGGGTGAGGTCAAGTTCACATGGAGAGTCTTTCAGTGAGGCAGGATGGATGGAGGAGAGTTACTGGGCATTGTGAATAGCATTGCTGCTTCCGAGAAACTGGCTAGAGAAAAAGAAAACATAAAAGCCACGTTCATACAGCAAATCTTGTGGTGTAAAGATCTCATTGAAAATCAGCCTGGAACATGGCCTGGCGCCACCTTATCACTGACTCCACATAAATATCTGGTCCAAGACTCAAAGATGAGGAATAACTGAAAGGGAACCAGCATGGAATCTTTACAGAGATGCCACAAGAAAAAATTTTAAAAAGAATAAGAGAAACAAATGGCAGGCAAAAAAATTCACTAGAGGATAGGCTAAAGAAGAAATTGGACATAAATGAAGGATTGAAGAGGATTAGAGACAGAAAATGGCAAGAAATATGAAATGCACTTCGTTGGTATCTCTGAATAAAAGAACCAAAATAAGGAACAGAAAACCTTTGATCAAGACAATTGAAGAAAATTTTCCTGAAAAAGAGAAGGCTTGAATCTATAGAATGAATGGACATGTCCTAGGAGAAATTAACAGAGAATAATTGATTGAGACATAGCCCAGTAAAATGTTTAATTGCTAAAGACAAAGATATTTGCCTAAGTAGACTTGTAAAATTCAATTCATCTATAAGGCAAAAAATTTAATTTAGTCTTATAGTTACCACAGCAGTGGTCAAGACTGAAAGAAAATGTAGCCTATGAAGTTCTCAAAAGAAAAGTTTAAACCAAAGAGTTTCGACCAAAGCAAGCAAAATATCTATAAATGCAGCAGATAAACATTTTTTGAACATGTAAGAAATCAATGAATATAGTTTCTACCATCTTTGATTAAAAAATGATGATAAAATCCAGCTAATAATAAATTTAATAAAGACTGGCAATGAGAATTGAATCCAATTATATAGGATAAAAGACTAAAATAAGTGTGAGAATTAAGGCTTCAAAACAGAATGTGAAAGTTATAAGCCCTGACAGTGTAAAATTTACATATCTTTAAAAGACTGAGCTTGGGAAGAGGAGGGAATAGGGAAGAGGAAAATAGTTGGGAGACTCCAAAGATGCGGATTTATAAAGCTGAGGGTCAAAAAATAAAATTTAAAACTCATAAATCAGGTAACATATGTATTAGTATGCTTAAATGGTATAAAGATAAACATTAAGAAAATTATATTCAATAAAATTGAGAGGGAAGGTTAACTATATTACTTAAATTCTTGCTTTAGAGGAACAAGGGAGAAAAGAGTATTAAGATACTATATAAAATTATAGTTATAAGTGTAACCATGCAAACAAAAATAAATCTAAATTATCAGAAGAAATTCAAAGAAAGCAAAGACCATACATTAGAATAAATATATCAGAGAATGCAACCTATGATGACAGAACTAAGGTCAAACACATGTCACATCAAAAAATGTAGATAAATATAAAGGGACCAAACATCATATTAAACCAAAGGACTCACTGATTGGATCAAAAGGCAAAATCCAACATATGCTGTGTACAGCAGATATCAGATCCCTCCAATGGGGGTGGATTTAAAAGAGACAAATCTGGAAATGGGGAGACCAGTCAAAACACTACCACAGTTTTTTCACAGGAGTGATGATGAAATATTGACCTGAGACAGAGAGTAGATTTCAGGAATCACAAGGATCTGAAAACAGAAGGATTTTATGTTACCCACCAGATGTGGTATTGAGAAAGAGGGAGGGTGCCTCCTAGGTTTCTCATGGGATCACCATCAACTGAGATGGGGAATATTGATTGGATAAGGATTTTGAAGAGAAAGATGGTCCATTTATCTTGCACCTCTTGAGTTGGATGGGTCTATGGGCTGCCTAAGTAGATCTGCTGAGTGGGTAGTATCTACATTAATCTAAACTCATTGGACAGGTCTGGGAGGAAAATACTAATTTGGAACTTTCCCCAGTACAGGGAATAGAAGGAAGTTCATGTGTAGTGTGTGAACTATATGTTAAAGACAAACATTAAATGCAGGACTGTTCCTGGAGTTCAGCATAGAAGGAGAGTGATGTTACAATGAAGATGGTAAATGGGAGAGAAAAAAAAATCCCATTCTTCTTCCTCATATAGAAAAATTGAGTTTCTTTGATTGGTTGCTGCATTTAATAGGTTTTTGGGACACACATTCATTTTTAAAATATGCGAATAAGTTAAGGATTTTCTAATATTTATGATAATCTGATTCCCATAGCAAACTCTTATTTCTATTATTTTATAGTAGAAAATCTGCCAGGCACAGCAAATTACTGCTATAACTGTTGTAAATACACGCAACACACTTGTGTTCTATCGCATGGGTTTATTCAATGTTAATAGCTTGATTTCTCTAATGTATTTCTTGTCAGATTCATATTTTGAAATGATATTGTAATTGCCCTTGACTTTAAAACCATTGTAATGCCTATTAATGATACAGTAAAGTCAAATATAGCCTCAAAATACTCTGACTGAAATTCTCACTTTTCCTATTATTTATGACCAAAAAAATTCCATTTCGTTACAGCAATGAGTCTCCATAAGGAACATTCCACACAAGTAATTTAACATTTCAAGTTGTTAAAATCACTTTGCTCTTGGCTTCATAACTTAAAATGCTACCCAAAGCACGCTGTAATTATGTAAGAATGCACAGCTTGTCAAATATCATAGATTTTAAACTCCCAGTCAATTGAAATGAAGCATATTCCGTGAAAGTCTTTGCCTAAATGATGTTCCTTATTGAGGGGTGGCAGTCGAAGGAAATATCCCACTGTTTTTCTCTTTGAGACAAAAGAAGAGAAGAGTGAAAGAGGGGATGCAAGGCGAGGGGAGTGAAGAAAGGGTGGCTGGACCGATGCAGATAAAGACAGACAGGAAGGAAGAAGAAAAGATACTTTTTTGACTTCCTTATTATACTTAAGTACTTTCAGGAGTTGACCCTCGGCTTCTGTGTGGTATTGGTTCCAGTATCCCCTTGGTTAACAAAATCCGGGGATGCTTAAGTCCCTTATATAAAATGGCATATATAACTTACACAATCCTCCTGTATATTTTAAATCATCTCTAGATTACTTATAGTACCTAATATGATGTAAATGCTATGTAAGTACTTGCTGGTCTGTGGCAAATTCACGTTTTGCTTTTGAGAAATTTCTGTAATTTTTTTCAAATATTTTGGATCCGGGGTTGGTTGAATTCACAGATGTAGAACCGCGGATATGAAGGGCTCACTACACTATTGAAAGGTTTGAAGACACAACTTCTGCCTTCTGGCTGGATTGAGACTGAGATGCGGATGGGAGCGGAAGGAGGCAAAGAGGGCAGCGAAAGTCCTAGAGAACAGGTACAGGGTAGCATAGGATACAGGTTAGTAAACTAATGTAATAGCTTACCTCAGTGCTAAAAGGACAGGAATGGAAGGCATGTTTACAGTGCAGTGGAATTATGCAAGAAAAGTAAATTCTGAGTGATGTGCTTGTGGGAACTTTGAAGAGATCATCTAATTGTCCTCTTTTTTACTTATCGCCTTTCCTACTACTTTTCTTTTTTTAACTTTTAATTTTATATTGGAGTACAGTTGGCTAACAATGTTGTGTTAGTTTCAGGTGTACAACAAAGTGATTCAGTTATACATGTGCATGCATCTATTCTTTTTCAATTTCTTTTCCCAATTAGGTTGTTACATAATATTGAGCAGAGTTCCCTGTGCTATACATTAGGTCCTTGTTGGTTATCCATTTTAAATATAGCAGTGTGTACATACATGTCAGTCTCAAACTCCCTAACTATCCTTCCTCCCCAACTCTTCCCCCCGGTAACCATAAATTCATTCTCTAAGTCTGTGAGTCTGTTTCTGTTTTGCAAATAACTTCATTTGTATCATTTTTTTTAGATTCTGCATATAAGCATAACTTCTAACTCTTTTACTGCAGTCACAATCTTCCCTCCCATCCCCTCCTTCTCTTTCTACCCCCTTCCCACTTCCTCCTGCCTGCTGTCTTTCTCTTTCCAATTGCCCTCTGGCCTCCATTGTCACCCATGTCACCTCTAATATATACACTTTCCTCTTCCCTTCTTAAACATGCTTTCCTTTCCCAAAAGTTCTGCAAACTTTCAGAAAAAAAAAAAAAACCCTCTCATAATAGCCAAATGTATTTGGATGTGTTTAAGTTTCCTTCATCTTCTTAGACTGTGGAAGGGAAAAAGAGAACCCGCTGTATGTGCTGGCTTTATCTTTTAAGTATCTATTAGAAGTCATGATATTACAGCAAAAGAACCATATCTTTTACTTTTATCTGTGAACAATGTTGGTTTTGTGAGAAATCATGAGTTCATAAGATGCTGACTTTTGTGGGGAGGGTCTGGTATATGTCTAGTGGTTTGTATTTATACCCAGTACTTATCAGTGATTCATCGATGCTTACGTTGCTTTAGAAAAAAGAATGATAGGCAAGCACAAATTTCTTTCAGTGAATTAGGCTTTACAACAGGAAAATATTGTCTCAAAATACCAATGTGTGCAAAAAATTGGATGCATTTGTCTATCTTGCAGGTAATACTAATGGCATATTGTGTAATTGCTCTTGAACTATGAGTAGCTTATGTTAGTGCCTGGAGTAAAAAAGAGGTAATCGCTGTGACAATCTCCAGGACCGAGGTGTAGTCTAGGTTCTGCCACTAACCAGTTTTGTGCCTTTCATCACTCAAAATCCTTGGGCCTCAATTTCCTCTGCTGCTAAAATCTGAGAGTACTACGCTAGAGCTGCAATGCCTCTTTTAGCTCTCCATCACCATGTTCCTTTCTAAAAGATGCTTTATAAGTTATCGTCATGCTCATTTCCTTCTTAAAGTTCAGTATGCTTTTAAAAGAAAATGACCCCATGAAATGTCAGGGCATTTTAAAAATGAATGCCATCTTGGAATTTAAGTATGTTCTATGTCTAAATTATTTAGATACACTCTAAATATGGGAAGTGCATTTCTTAGCCTAGAAGCACCTATCCCTAAAGTAGGAATGATATCCCACATTTATGTCTGAATACTATATATTATAATTGTATTCTCTAGAACAAATGCAAAAAATGGTATTTCACATAATTTGAATTCTGAAGATAAGAGATATTTAAAGAAAGATGTTAATTTACATAATATATTATGAAGTTTAGTTTCAAAGTAGCTGAATGAAAAGAGAGTCAAGCTGTAGGCATTTAATACAGTCTTGTTTAGGGCATACTCTGTGACAGCTGGTGGGTTAGGTGTTGAGGGTGCAGAAAAGAATGAGACAATTCCACAGTCTAGCCAAGGAGACTGAGAGGCACAGTCGGATCCGTAGATCCAGGGGCGGCACAGAGGGGGCAGTTGATGTACTGGGCTGAGCTAAGGTGATGTCACATTCATCACATAAGGTGATGCCTCCATTCAATTCAGTTAGAAAAGATGTAAAAGTGTATCCCAAGAGGCAAGAGGTGTAGGGGAAGAGGAAAAGTCATGGCAGGCAGATGACAGAGCATGGACAAAGGCCCAGATGTGAAAGCAGTGTCATGAGTTTGGAGAAACAGAGGTTTTATATTCCTGGAAAAGAAAAGGCAGAGAACGTTTCAGTGGCAGGAGAGGAGGGAAGGGAGCAAGCAAGGGTGCATGAGACTGATGCCTTGTATACTATATTAAAGAACTTAGAATTTACCCTGAGTGCATCAAGGAATGATGAAAAAATGATGAATGGGGTGGCTTTTAGCCATATTATTTTAAAATGGTATGGAGAGTAATGTGGTAGGGTGGAGGCGAGATACAAGGACACCAGTCAGGAAGCCCTTGTAAAAGTCTCTGGGAAAGATGATGAGCTATGACCTGTGTATTAGGGTTCTTCAGAGAAACAGACCAGTATAAAAAAGAGTTTAAGGAATTGACTCATGACATTGTGGGGACTGGCAAGTCTGAAATTTATAGAGCAACTTGGAAGGCTGGAAATTCAGGTAAGAGTTGACGTGGCAGCCTTACGTCTAAAATCCGCCAGGGCAGGCCAGGTAGGCTGGATACTCAGGCAGGGTTTCTATGTTGCAGTCTTGAGGTTGAATTCCTTCTTCTTCAGGAAACCTCAGTCTTTGTTCTTAAGGCCTTCAACTGATTGGGCGAGCCCCTCCCACATTATGGAGGTTATTACTCAAAGGCTATTGACTTAAATGTCACTCAGAGCTAAATATACCTTCACAGCAATATCTAAACTGGTGTTTGATCAAACTGGGCACCATAGTCTAGCCAAACTGGTGTGTAAATTAGCCATCACAGCTTGTCATTTTTTTTAATCTTGTATATTAATTTATTGTGAATCATTACTCAGGATTTTCAGGTGGTGATTCATTCTCTCTCTCTCTCTCTGTCTCACTTCCTCCTCATATTAATTCAGAAAACAAAATAAGGTTAGCACCAAAAAATGCAAAATGAAATTATAGTCGAGCAATATATTTTTTTTTTTTTTTTTTTATAGCTACTTTATTTATTTATTTATTTATTTTTGGCTGTGTTGGGTCTTCGGTTCGTGCGAGGGCTTTCCCTAGTTACGGCAAGCGGGGGCCACTCTTCATCGCGGTGCAGGGACCGCTCTTCATCGCGGTGCGCGGGCCTCTCACTATCGCAGCCCCCCCCGTTGCGGGGCACAGGCTCCAGACGCGCAGGCTCAGCAGTTGTGGCTCACGGGCCCAGCTGCTCCGCGGCACGTGGGATCTTCCCAGACCAGGGCACGAACCCGTGTCCCCTGCATTAGCAGGCAGACTCCCAACCACTGCGCCACCAGGGAAGCCCCTCGAGCAATATTTTTATATGTTGTTATCAGCCAGCTTGTGAAGCTACTCTGATTATTAAAGCAGTGAAAAAGAGCACTTCTTTGAATGAAAAACACAGTAGCAGCAACAAAGATCCCACAGTGATATAGGATACTTACAGTCACCTTCCTCTGTTGCCCTGTCAGCTCGGGAGCACTGACCTTTAGTATCTGCCGTCTCCACGTGAAGCTGGTGCTGGGATGGGCTATGATCAGTTTATAGGAAACTGAACATGTCTCTGCCCTTAAAATGTGTCTTTTCTAGAGCAGCTCTGAATGGAATTGCACGTAACTCTTTAAAGGCTCAGAAAATCACTCCCAACGTCAGAAAAGCCACAGCTCTGTGGATAGTCTTTGCAAGCCTAGGTATGAGGTTCATTCTAAACTCTTGAAAGAACATCCTTCCAAGAGGCATATGTTGCTCTCTAGAAATAAGTTTTTCACTTGGGGGCAGAACATGTGTTTATTTGGACTAAAAGACCATTTAACAGATTAAATGATTTTAGTAATTATTAAGTGTATAAAATTATTAAGTGTATAAAATATATCGTAAAGCCTCTTTAATCTTCCTTTTGGAGGCCTTTATTTTCTTTCTTCAAAACTCCCCATTGTAATCCCTGCCTCAATCTTGACCTTCTCGGTTTCATCCCTGTCCCAAACTGCTGGCCTCCATCCCAAGTTTAATGTTCTATATCCAACTTCTTCACAGCTAAGCTAAAAAAAAGCAATGAAATTCATATGTGACAATAGGTAAGGGGTAGGTCAGGATAGGTTGGTGTGCCTTAAATGTCGGGCAGTGTGTAAGCCTTTTAACATACTATCCTTGCAGAGAAAATGCTTTGACCACTGACGTGAAATTAATGGGAGGGGTTTGGAGTTTCAGAGAAATCTGTTGGGAAGGGGCAATGGGATTTTGTTACTGTTCTTTTTGGTATTCTTCAAACCACACTATGGTATATAAATAATTTCAACTATACATTTCATTTTTTTAATATTCAGCCCCACCTTGATAAGATGTCTGTTTCACATAAACAAATTTCATATATAAAATCACACTTCCTAGATGGCCAGGCTCTAGACTTAATCTGAATTCCCTTCCTATGACTGGGGATGAGACAAGTGCAGCATTACGAACTGCCTAGAAAATAAAGTCCAGGTGGGCGGGGAGAGTGGCTCCCCTGAAGCTTGATCAGTTGCTGGGAAATGGGGAAGAGAATATCAATGTGTAACCAAAACCAAGGAGAAGGAAGCAGACTTCACGTGCTGGAGTTTGTGGCAAGGGACTAATGGTCTATGGTGATGGATACAAGCTGGTCCCTAGTCAATGAGAGAAGTCCTGAGGAATTTCCTGAAAAGAAGGTGTCTGCCTCTGATTATTATAGATCACCCCTCTGTGCCCTGTGGGAGGCCCAGGTAGGGTAGACAGTCTTTAATATTTATTTATTTAGGCTGCACACGGGATCTTCGTCGTGGCATGTTTAGTTGCGGCATGCGGGATCTTTAGTTGCAGCATGCGGACTTCTTAGTTGCAGTATGCATGGGGGATCAAGTTCCCCAACCAGGGATCGAACCTGGGCCCCCTGCATTGGGAGTGCGGAGTTTTACCCACTGGACCAGCAGGGAAGTTCCTATACTCACTTTTGAAACCATCTTCCTAAGCTACTCCCCTCTGAAAGGTCAATGAGATCAGACAAGCAACCTATCCAAATATGCCACCCGTGGAGAACCACCAAAGCAGGTGTTTGTTTTGACTTTGAGGTTGGGACTCAAACGCAAAAGACACTCTTACATATCAGAAGTCATGGGTATACTGTGAATTTATGAATGCTGATTTTCCTGAATTAAAATAAATTTTATGAATAAGATAAAAGAGCATAGTTGCATAGCTCTTTCAGACTGCTATATATTTATATTCTTTTATTTGATCCTTATACCGCTGTGAAGTAGGCATGGCAAGTGTTTTGATCCAGTAATACAGAAAATCTAAAGTATCTTGCTTAAGATTGCATGGGTAATAAATAGAAAAGTTGTGAGTAGAACTTAGATTTTTCTGAAGTTCAGTCTTGCTCCTTGCATTATATCTCATTCAGCTTTAAGGATTTCTCACAGAAACCTAGCTACCCTTCAAAGAATTCATGGAATTCTATGCTCATTGTTCAGATTAAACAACAAATAGAAAAACACTTTCTAAGAAACTCGTAGGAAGAATATGATCATCTCTCATTTTATCAAGTTGCCTCTCTAAGTACTTAAAATTATAAAATATCAACTTTATTACGAAACACTGTAAATTAAAGAGGAAACTTTACTTAAGTAAGTGATTATTAAAAATCAGGTTTTTCTAAAGAATTGTTTTTCCTTCCCTTGAAAAATGAAGAAGCTTTCATAGGAAGCCAGAATCTTCTTAGGTATTTCCTAGGATGGAAGTTACCTACCACTCGCTGAGCATCTGCAATGTACATATTACCTCGCTCTTCTAAGAGAGGTATGTTATTATCCCCCCATTTTAGTTAGCACTTTAGTAATGTGTCTGAGGACACTTAGCTGAGTGGCAAGTCTAAGACGGAAACCTCAGTGGTTTGACAGCAAATCCTATGCTTCTTTCTGCTATACTCTACTGGACTGGTCTCTAAAACCACAAGGAATGAAAGGCTAATACACTCATTCAGCTAGAAGACTACATCATGTTTGTATTTCCAAAGAGTTAAAACAAGTTAACTATAAAGCTTGTAAAATATTAAATCTAAATATCACACTGAGCCTTGAATTACTCTTTAAGTAACATCCCTGTGCTGTAAAAATCCATTTGCAATAAATTTTTATATGCAAGCTAAAGGATTTCAAAGTCTTTCTGGAAAGCCCATGGGCCCTATGCAATTTGTACTCCTTACATTTTTTTCCTCTGAGTGCTTAGAAATTCATTGTTAGAAGGGTTTAGTCTATTACCTTAAACTCAAGTTCCAGGCAATTACTACATGATCATTTTCATTTTATGTGTACAAGCATCCTACCGTTCCAAGAAAAGCTGCATATAGTGAAAGTGTCAGAGGTGCATTATCAATAGCAGAACAATGAAACAAATCATGTGGATATAGGGAGGTTTTCCAGGGGTCCTTGTATACAGGAAAGCCTTCAGAGAAGATGACCCTTAAAACTGAGCTTTCATGATAATATGTAAATGGATCTAGTGTTTATAATTTTCTGAATTCAATTATGTGTGTATTGCAGCCCTCCCAAATTGTAATTATGGTGATCAGAGGAATACTTTGAAGCTTGCTGAGAGTAGCTAATATAACCATCAAAATTTTACGTGTGTTTTTTTTGGCTAGTTAGTAGAAATGACATGTAGCTGAGGAAGGAAAATGCTGCACAGTTCACACTGGAAGAATTTTTATTGGACATTGATAATTTTGCTCAGTGTTGAGAGGCAGAAAGTCTTAACTCTAAATTCACATATTTCTTTGCCCCAGCTACTTCATCTGTCAGTTTCTAATGCAGATATGTGTGTGTTTGTGTGTGCATGAATGCACTTTCATACATGTGTCTAGGCGTAATGAAGAAAAACATAAAATGAAACACATATGCACACATTTCTATAGCTTAAAAGAATAGAGTTTAGGTTTTAAAGGAGATTAAAAAAAGGAAAGTGGAAAATTTCAAGATATATGTGCATTATTTAATATTGGGATAAGTGATCTGTAAAAGGATGTGGGAAATGCATTCTCTGACTTTGCAGGTGATATTAAATTCTTCAGGTTAATTCTACACCAACATGACCAAAATAAATTATGGATGTTAGAGAAGACAATGAGTGTGAAATAAAGTGATATTGAATTCCACGATGAGCAAAAGTGAAGCAATACATTTAGGGGCAATGATCAGAACTGAACTAACAGGATGTCGGAAGTGAAATTAACAATGGAATCCAGGAAAAGAAACTGCAGGTTACTATTTTCAAACACTTTGGGCCAGCATGCTGCTGGGTAGCCTTAACCAGAAAGAATTTTAGAAAAACCATGAAGGCAAATTCGACTCCTATATAAAATCTTGAGGTGTTCACACATGAAAAATAGTAACACTTATGTGAATTTGTGTGATATTTATAATAACCTTGTAAATAGTAAACAATTCTAGACTTTGAACAATAATGCTTTCAAAACTTTGCACTATCATAAATTATGGGATGAAATCTATATGACTGTGTTTTGGTACTCAGATTATGGACTTTTATCATCAAATTAAGAAAGAACTTTTTAGAATATTGTGTAATGGTGCTGCCTATCAGCCAATACGTCAACTTTAGCAGTAGTTTTTTTTGTCCAGTAAGATTTAATTTTTTGAATATTAGATTTCATGGTATTTTGATCTTCTTGTTTCATAAAAGCAATTGTAAAATAGAAAAATAAAAGTGCTGACACTAGTATTAGAAGCACAGAGCCAGTAAACCTACTATGATAGAAAAAAATTGGACCCAAAGAAATCAGCAAATATTTAAACTCAGTCTATGTCTTGCTGGGTTTAATTGAATTGACTATGTGTAAAATGAGGAAGAAATGTTTTTTAAAAAGATGTTTTATTAAATTAAGGAAATATCTTAAATGGTAGTAATCTACCTTTGAAGATTTTAGCAAGAAGGGACTTTCTTTTTATAAAAGGTACTTTCTGTTTTCAAGTTTTACATACTAGACTTTCAGTATTTTTTGCAAGAACACATTTTATGTTAAGGACATATGGGTATAAAAAGATCATGGATACAGAACTGACACTACAAGTTTACTAGTATATGATTTTTAACAAATTACTTAATTTTTCTGAATATCAATATTCTCATCTGTATTTAGGGGATAAAAAGGACTATATCATAGGTTTTTATGGTGATACATCAAGATAACAAATGTAAAACACTTAGCACAGTTTCTAATACTTTAGGTACTCAGATTGTGGTAATTAATATTTTTACATGTTCTAACACTAAAGCCTAAGTTGTTCCAAAGTGGACAGACTTGAAGATAGATATTAAATTCGAAAACCTCTGAGTAGGGTGATTACCATAAAGGTAAGTCTCTTTAGAATGGGAATTGAACCCAAGAATAAATATCAGAATGATGTTGAATGCATTATGTGCCAAATAATGGCACTAATAATAATAATAATTGGAATGAGAGATTAAGTCTCTACTTATTGCCTTTAGGACAAAATCTAACTTCTTTTATAAGGATTTTAAAGTTCATGTTGATATGATCCCTGTTCACATCTTCAGTTGTATCTTTTATGACAGTCCTTTTTATATTCTATAACTTAGACATTCTAAACTACTTTTAGTCACCAAAATATGCCATGACCTCTGTGTATGGTACTTTCTATGCCTAGAAAATGATTTTTTCAGGTCAATTGGCTATTCCAACTCATACTTTAAGTCGTTTTTTGGTCACTGGTCTTCTCTCCATCCCCATTTCCATTCTATGTCTCTCTAATGTGCTCCTCTATAATAACATGGCATAGGAGGCATAGGGATACTATTTAAACTGCAGTGTTTAATTGGTTGTATCTTTCACTAGACTGTGAGCTCTGTGATTATGGCTTATGTGTGCATTCCTTACCTTGCACAGTGCATGGCCTACATAGAAGGACAATAAATATTTATGAGTGAAAGAA
Organism: Balaenoptera acutorostrata; assembly: GCF_949987535.1. NCBI lineage: Eukaryota > Metazoa > Chordata > Mammalia > Artiodactyla > Balaenopteridae > Balaenoptera > Balaenoptera acutorostrata. The sequence continues at coordinate 19,749,503 of NC_080084.1, read as the reverse complement.
AGGATGAATGAATTCTGAGGATGATGATGGTAAATATATGTATAATCAAGGAAACGCATATGAAATAATTTTGTCAAGTTCAGAAAACTAAGAAGTGGTATAAATTAAGTATAAAATGTTTCAAAAGAAGATTTTGCAAAGTCAATGGATAGCAATTAGAGATATTTACATAAGCACTGTCCAGGGAACTAAGGAATAGGATTAAGAGACTTTATTCTCAGACATTGAGTCCTACTGTTCACTGGATGATATTTGTAAATTCATTTAACTTTTTTTTGGCTTTAATAAGTATATCTATAGAGTAAAGATAAGAAAATCTATATAAGCACAGGGAAATCAGCTCAGTGCTTTGTGTCCACCTGGAGAGGTGGGATAGGGAGCGTGGGAGGGAGACACAAGAGGGAGGAGATATGGGGATATATGTTTATGTATAGCTTATTCACTTTGTTATACAGCAGAAACTAACACACCATTGTAAAGCAATTATACTCCAATAGGATGTTAAAAAAATAAAAATAAAATAAAATAAAATAATTTATATATATATAAAAAAGAAAATATATATAACTAAATGCAAAAGATTGAATAATTCCTTGAGGTCGCTTCTAGTCCTAAGACACGTAATTCTTTAGCTCAATTGTGAAGTTAAACACAAGATTTTGTGATATAAAATTTTCAGTATGCACATTTAAAAAATAATCATTATGAGGACAGTGTGTGTATGTGTGTGTTGTATACATAAGCAAAAGCATATTGTTTTTGCAATGAAATAGGGCCCAATATGGAAATAAATGAATGAAAATTATACAAAGTTAGAAATTTTAAACAGACATAGTCATTTCAATATAAACATTATAGCTATTTACATACAATTTACATATATATTTTAAAGGATACAAACTATTGTATATGCAACCAAATATTGAGATATAGTTCACAATTATTTTAGTATTATAAAGAAAATTTTCTCCCTAGTTATTGATTATTTATACCTTATAAAAACCTCAGTAAATACAGATGATTTGTATAAAAATATTACTTTTGAGAAAGATTACATTTGCTTGTCAGTTCAGGCCATTTTTTATATACAGAGAAATCCTCCTGCTTTCCAACTATAATATTCCTCCATGATAATGTATCAGGCTCAGTGTCAAAAATTTTCTGTGAATAAAATTCTCATAGTGAGAGACTGGGTGGCAGAATTTGAGAGTTATGAAATGGAAATAAGCTGGTCTAAAAGCCCAGTGATGCACATTTTCAAAAGAAAGAGAAAAGTAATCTATTCAATGTGCAGGAATTATTAAGAAATGGAAAGTCCCCCACTTACATCAATGGATAGATCATCCAGACAGAAAATCAGTAAAGAACCATTGGCCTTAAATGACACATCAGAGCAGATGGACTTAGCAGATAGATACAGAACATTCTATCCCAAAGAGACAGAATACACATTCTTCTCAACTGCATATGCAACATTCTCCAGGATAGATCATATGTTAGGCCACAAAATAAGTCTTAATAAATTAAAGAGAACTGAAATTATATCAAGCATCTCTCCCATCCACAATGATATGAAACTAAAAATTAATTACATGAAGAAAATTGGAAAATTCACAAATATGTGGAGGTTAAACAACATGCTACTGAACAACAAATGGGTCAAAGAAGAAATCAAAAATACCTTGAGGGCTTCCCTGGTGGCGCAGTGGTTGAGAATCTGCCTGCTAATGCAGGGGACACGGGTTCGAGCCCTGGTCTGGGAAGATCCCACATGCCGCGGAGCAGCTGGGCCCGTGAGCCACAATTGCTGAGCCTGCGCGTCTGGAGCCTGTGCCCCGCAACGGGAAGGGCCGCGATAGAGAAAGGCCCGCGCACCACGATGAAGAGCGGTCCCCGCACCGCGATGAAGAGTGGCCCCCGCTTGCCGCAACTGGAGAAAGCCCTCGCACGAACCGAAGACCCAACACAGCCAAAGATAAATAAATAAATAAATAAATATTAAAAAAAAAAAAAATACCTTGAGACAAATGAAAATGGAAATATAACATACCAGAATTTGTAGGATGCACTAAAACAGTTCTAAGAGGGAAGTTCATGGCAATAAATGCCTATCTTAGGAAAGTCTTAAATAACCTAACTTTACACCTCAAGGAATTAGAAAAAGAAGAACAAACAAAGCCCAAAGGTAGTAGAAGGAAGGAAATAACAAAGATGAAATAAATAAAATAGAGACTAAAAAGACAATAGAGAAGGCCAATGAAACCAATTGATGGTTCTTTGAAAAAGATAAGCAAAATTTGATAAGCCTTTAGCTAGATTAACCAAGAAAAAAGAGAGGACTCAAATAAATAAAATCAGAAATGAAAAAGAAGATATTACAACTGATACCACAGAAATACAAAGAATCATGAGAGACTGCTATGAACAATTACCTGCCAACAAATTGAACAACCTAGAAGAAATGACTAAATTTCTAGAAACATACAACCTACCAAGACTAAATCTTGATAAAATAGAAAATCTGAACAGACCTATTACTAATAAGGAGATGGAATCAGTAATAAAAGAAACCTCCCAACAAACAAAAGTCCAGCACCAGTCACTTCACTGGTGAATTCTATCATACATTCAAGGAAGAATTAATACCAATCCTTCTCAAACTCTTCCAAAAAATAGAAGAGAATGGAATGCTTCTAAACTCATTTTATGAGACCAGCAATACCCTGATACCAAAACCAGACAAGGACATCACAAGGAAAGAAAATTATAGACCAGTATCCCTGATGAACATAGATGTAAAAATCCTCAACAAAATATTAGCAAGCCAAATTCAACAATACATTAAACAGATCATAAACCATGATTAAGTGGGATTTATTCTGGGAATGGTTCAACATTTGCTTATCAGTCAGTGTGATGCATCATATTAGCAAAATGAAGGATAAAAAGCATATGATCATCTCAATAGATGCAGAAAAAGTATTTGACAAAATTCAAAATCTATTCATGATTAAAAACTCTCAATAAAGTGGGTATAGAGGGAACATACCTCAACGTAATAAAGGTTATATATGACAACCCCACAGCTAACATCATACTCAGCATTGAAAAGCTGAAAGCATTCCCTCTAAGATCAGGAAGAAGACAAACATGCCCATTCTTGTCACTTTTATTCAATATAGTATTGGAAGTCCTAGCCAGAGCCATTAGGCAGTAAAAATAAAAGGCATCCAAATTGGAAAGGAAGAAGCAAAACTGTCACTATTTGCAGATGACATGATATTATATATATATAGAAAACCCTAAAGACTTCATAAAAAATTGTTAGAACTGATAAACTCAGTAAAGTTGCAGGATACAAAATCAATACACAAAAATCTGTTATTTTCTATACATCAATAAAGAACTATCAGAAAAAAAAAATTTTTTAAATCCCACTTACCACTGCATCAAACAGAAATAAATAACAAGGAATAAATTTAAACAAGAAGATGAAAACCTGTATATTAAACAGGTTTAATAAGCCATTAATGAAAGAAATTGCTTTCCTATGTGACTTCACCAGTGGTTGTGTACATTTCTCTAAATTCATGTTTTCAAATGCTAGTGGACATATCTATTTATATGTTTCAAAAGCGCAAAACCACAAACATCTGAAGGAGAATTCATCACTTACCACCTTAGGCCTTTAGTATTCCATACCTCTGTAAATGACACCATCATTCTTCATCACTCAACCCCAAAACTTAGCCATTCTCATTTTTTTTTTTTTCTTCTCCTATCCAAAATATCCAGAATGGGAAATTTTGGAGAACACTGACATTTGAAAAGTAGGTAGAGAGAAAATATATGACAGAACCTCAAAGGAGTGTCCTAAAATGTAGAAAATTTGATTCTTATTTGAAGGCCTAGGTTATTATATGAGGACCAGAATGAAATATTAGAATAATGAGAAATAAAATAATTTCAGGGAATCAAATATTTTTCCTAATATAGAGAGACATACGAACCTTGAATCAAGGCAACCCTTAACTATAAGCCTTAGGCATGAAATGAAATAAGAAAGATGAAGCAGTTAAAATTCTTAGAATGCAACTACAGTAAGTTAAATTTGAATAATACTGGTGACTCAATTTCAAGGAGAAATGTCCCATGACCTCACTTAAGTCTCGTTCCAGATGTCTTTCAAATTATGACAGTCATGCATACCGGCTCACTGGGCTTCTGTGAAGCTCTATGTGTGTAAAAATACGTAATTTAAATCTTTGGACAAGCAATATTCAAAGTTACTTCAGAATAATGAAGACAGTGCAGCTGGCAAAAGTTGAAGTACGTTAAAGCAGCGGTCCCCAATCTTTTTGGCACCAGGGACCGGTTTCATGGAAGACAGTTTTTCCACGGACTGAGGAGGGGGTGATGGTTTTGGGATAATTCAAGTGCGTTACATTTATTGTGCACTTTATTTCTATTATTGTTACACTGTAATATATAATGAAATAATTATACAGCTCACCATAATGCAGAATCAGTGGGAGCCCTGAGCTTGTTTTCCTGCAACTAGATGGTCCCATTGGGGGTGGTGGGAGACGGTGACATCTGAAGTGTGTTGCTTATGTCCAGTCTACTCTGTAAGATGCAGCTTAATTGTCACTTGCCACTCACTCATAGGGTGTTGATATGAGTCTGCAAGCAATTCATTTATGATGGTCTCTGTGCAGTCAAACCTCTCTGCTAATGATAATCTGTATTTGCAGCTGCTTGCCAACGCTAGCATCACCACCTCAGCTCCACCTCAGATCATCAGGCATTAGATTCTCATAAGGAGCATGAAACCTAGATCCCTCGCATGCGCAGTTCACAGTAGGGTTCACGCTCCTATAAGAATCTAATGCCACCGCTGATCTGACAGGAGCCGGAGCTCAGGCAGTAATGCGAGCGATGGGGAGCGGCTGTAAATACAGATGGAGCTTCACTCGCTCGCAGGCCGCTCACCTCCTGCTGTGCAGCCCGGTTCCTAACAGGCCATGGATCGGAACCGGTCCGTGGCCTGGGTGTTGGGGACCCCTGCATTAGAGGGATTTGTACTTTAAAAGAGGTTCTAAAAGATCACTGACAGTCATGAAGCAATACACTGGGCTACATTTTCATTGTGATAAAACTTAAATTATTGCCAAATGATTTGTCAGTAAAGTTTCTGATTTATTTTGTCAAACTCAGTATTGTTGCTTTCTTTCTAATGTACTTTTTTCTACATGTAAGAAATTATTGTGTAGGCCACCTTTTAACAAGCTATGCAAAAATTATTCCAATAGAAGAAGGACAATATAAGCAAGCAAATAACCAATCACGTTCCTGAATGGGGACTAGTATTGCATATTAAATGTGCCTATGTTAGTTGACACATCACAATTTTGATTGTTTATATATTATAGTAATTTTTACTGGACTGTGTTTTTTCCTAGGCAGTTCCAAAGAAAATGAAGTTTGTTAAAATAGTGGGAAATCAGACATGGTACAATGGAACTGCATTAATATTGGGCCAGAGAAAAGTTTATTTTTGATTTATTCTCTAAAGAAAGGATTTTCTAGGCAAACCCAAGAGGTATATGAGATATGAGAAAGAAATTAAATGCCTTCAAACCATCCTCAAGTACATTGAAAGTGCCACTCTAAACAATTGATATTCTTCCTAGCTCGTTCCTTGAGGACTCCTACTAGGCAGTACTTTGTTAGCCAAGATCTATTTATTGAGTACCCTTGAAAAAAAAATTAAAACTGCATGTCCTTGAATACATTTCCTAGTTCTATATTTTTACTAACTTAAAGTGGCCAAATCAATTAATCATATATAGTGATATTTTACTATACATGTGACATTCTTTGAAAATGAAGAGGCATGGTGGCTTTTATAAGCAGATTAATCTGGCAAACTTGAGGAGAGTAAAAGGCAGGCCACTAAAATAATCCAAGTAGAAAATTATGAAGCTCTTAACTAAGGTCATAATTGTTCAACCATCATTTTATATGTCTAATGTGTGTAAATACTGTGTTAAAAACCCTGGGCTAGAAAAGACTGGAAAACTTGGGCATCCTTTGTGCCTTTGTGTTACTGTCTCCTAAGAAGCTATACCAGGACCTTGGATATCCTTCACAGTGGGTGGCTTATGCTGAGTGATAAACATGATGCTGGGATAGTGACCCACAAGGCGTTCTTTGCTGAATTTTGTTTGGGTTTCCAGATGTTTATATGCATTTACTTTCGTATAAAGTATTGTCAGACTTTCCTAGTGAATCACTTATAAAGTTTCCAACTCATTCAATAACCAGGTCTTTTCATTTCTTGACAGTCTCGTTGCCATGATCTAATGCTAGTCCTTGTCATGGCCAGGAATTGTACCATCTCTGGTTAGGTCAGAAACCATTAGCTTAAGCAGAAAATGAATTTATCAAAGGGTATTTGGTAGCACACAAAACCTTTGCAGAGGCCCAAGAACCAGGATTGAAGGCTTTGCAGCCTGAAACAATGCCCAGATTACCCCCCAGGATGGCGCCAGAAGAGACAGCACGGCTGCTTTGCCTGGACTAGGGTAGGCCCCATGGCTGCGGCACGGGCACTGCCTCTGCCGCCACTGCCTCTGGGAGCTAGACAAGCGTGTTGTCACATCTTCTGAGTGGATCTTTTAGGGTACATACTTCTTCTGGCCACCAACTTCTAATTCAGATTCTGCCAGAAGGTCTCATTGATGGATCCTAGATCACAATGCTCCAAGGAGGCTGGGGAAGTGAATTTTAATATCTAACTTGGGGAAGCATGAACTCCTATGGTGGGGAACTTCTCAGATAAGGGAGGGATGGTCATTACTCCTTAGCAGCTCCCCCAGTTTGAGAGACAGAGAGGGACTGAGAGAAAAAGAGAGAGAGAGAGAGAGAGAGAGCAAAAGAGGGGAGAGAAAGAGAGAGGCGGCAATATTCTTAAAATCTCTGAAATATTCATTCCAGCATTCCAGGCATTTCACTGTCTCACAACCAGCTTTTGCCCTTTCTGCTCTTTTATTCTAGTACCTCTTCCCCAAAGTTCTGCAAGCACGTGGGGACCTCAAATTCATTGACTCTGCTACTTCTTTACTCTCCATGAAATATTCTTGCTCCTTTCTTATCCAATTTATGTTGTTGCTGTTTTACAATTCCACCCCTTTACTGCCCCCTTAGATACAACTCCCATGCAGGCCACGCTCCATGGGGCTGGATCTGCCCAGGAGAGAAGCTTCTGCTACACGACCATTTTAGGGTGTGTGACCTGACCCTTTGCCATCTGAGGATTGAAGCCAATGCTTCCTCGTGACAACCACTTCCTGGCAAACATGCTTTGCTCCCACGTTGATGTTTCCCTCTGTCCTACTCATCAGGCGAAAGCCCAGTCCTGGGTAAATTTCTCAGTTGTGCTGCTGCATAACTGCTGCTCAAAAAAAAAAATAACACAATTCTACTGATTCATTTCCCTTTTAATTAAGTATTGAATTTAAATCTTAAATTAAAACCAAAAATCTTGAAGAGTCTTTCAACACTGCCTGGCGTTTTATGCTACCCCTTTAATAAGTCGGCACATGCAGATGGCCCCATACTCTTCTGGCTTTCTTTCTGCCCCTGTTCAGTCTATTTCCTGCTCCTCCTCCTCATTTCAACCTCTTGACATCCTACTACACAGATTTCAGTCTCCCCAAGGCTCCTCCAATTTGACAAATACAATCTCAGTCCTCTTCTTTGCTCAAGTGAAAATTAGGAGTTATCCTAAGTTCTGTTTTTCTCTGCCCTCATATCCCATCTCTCATGAACTTACCTACTTTGCTTCATCTCCATCACTTTCACTCCAGAGGAAGCCACTGCTGTCTTCTCCCCGACCTTCTGAGTACCACTCACGGTTCTCCTGCTTCTTACCTTGCCCCTCCAGCAATCCACTCTCCAAGCATAACAGCCAGCACCCACTTCCTGTAGTGTAAAACTTTCATGTCAATCCCTGATGTAAAACCATTCCCACTGAACCTGAAATGATAACCTTAATTCCCTAAGATGATCTTAAAGTCCCACATGACCTATGGCCTCACTCCTTTCACTTGCTATCATATTCCTTTTTTTAAGGAAGATGTCTGAAAGTATCTTGTGACTGATTGGTGTCCATGTTTATTATTGGTATCTTCCCACTAAAATGTGATAGAAGCATCTACTTTGACCATCCTAACTAAATTCATCACCTAATGCTCTCTATTTTATGTCTTTGTTTTACTTTTCTTCACAGTCCTGTTGACTTCTGGATAGAATGTTATTTTACGCACTTATTTACTTGTTAAACTGTGTCTTGCCATAGCCAGACTGTGGGCTTAGGTGTCTTATGGCCAAAATGTCTCCACCACCTAGAACTATGCCTGGAACAGATTAGGCTCTGAGATTCTTGAATAGATGAAAACGTTAATTAATACATTAACCACATGATAAGGGAAATAAAGAATATATTCATATCATAAAATTCATAACATTTTAGACATAGAAGGGGCATTTGTAATCATTTAGTTGAACATGATTAGCTCTGAGTGAGAAAACTGAGACCCAGAGAGCACAGCTAATTATTAGAAGAATTGGGGCTAATCCTTAGCTGTCATCTAATTTATACGTCACCATGCCATATTTTGTCCTTTGTAAGTAAGTGAATTCCTTTTTTCTGGCCTCCATTTTTCTGCATGCCTAGGTCCATTATCCCTTCAATGTTTCTGGTGTATTGGCGTAAACTTGCTTAATTAATACGTAAATAAATAATGAATACTGTAGTAACATATATCTATAATTTATGTGATCTGGTAACATTTAGATTACTTTTGTTCTACCTGCCCTGGGAGAATCTTTGATTTTCTTCGTATATGATATGACTGATCTCTTTCCTTTCAGTCACAGGAAGAGGGAGGTAGTGTTTGTGTGCTCCAAGGATACAGTTTTAAGTCATGGTGCCTAATGGGAGAACCAAGTGGGGAGTCCCTGAACAGGAAACGATCAGACTCTTTCTCAGCCAGCAATTTTATGCAGATCCCTCCTGCCTGTACGTACTCAAGATAGGATATGATCATTCTTCAAGGCCGGCTGCTGGCTGCACGGAGGGCGAAGCCACCCTTTGAACATCTGCACTTCCCATATGCTCTTCCCGCAAAGTGCTGTGCTCCAGGCTCGTGCCGATCGGCCCACACACGGTGCTAATCAGGGCACAGTGATGCCAAAGCATGTGCACCAAATTCAGGGCACTCCAGCCCTCACTGCCATCCTGGCTGTTGGCAGCGTGACCTCGTACCTTCAGAGCCTCGCACACACAATCTGGCAGAGGTCAGTGCTTGGCTGTATTCTGCTGTTTATACATCCATCCCCTTCACCTTCAACTTGCCTGTCATAAACCTTGCCTGTCAGAATGCTAAGCAATAGCTTCGAGAGGTGAACTGGGTCCCTGATGACTCACAGGTGCTGCATTGCTGATGTGGGCACAATTTGGGGACTTTTAAAGAAATAAATTTTTCCCAGTCCAAGTCACTAGGAAGGTGGATTTAATGAAGTGGAGCAATGTGAATATTGACATTTAGGCTCACATGCAACCTGCATATGCACTGAGTTTTGCAAAATCTCCTTTAGCCAGTTCTGAATATGACAGAGGTCTTTACTTAGGAGAGGAAAAAAATGTTTAGGTCAAGATACAATACAACAAAATAAATGTAGGCATGTGATATCTGGATTTAGACACTATCATATTTTAGTGTTTGTTTTTTCATGTACATTAAGGCAAAGTAGTCTTCCAAAAACAGCATCCATTCATTCATTTATTCACCCATTTACTCATTAAATAATGCATTTATTGTCCTTCTTACAATGGACCTGGCATTGTTTTTGGATGCCAAAATAAGTGTTCCTGTTTTCAAGTCACAGAAAATATAATAGGAGGCACAAGAAAAAAAGATATCTTATTTCTTTCTAATTAATGTTCACAATAGAACGGGAAATCGCATATTCCTCTCAGATCTGTTCATATTATCCCATGAAAGCACACAAAAGGATGAGAACTGTTCCTTGTCCACAGCTGAAATCTCCAAAGGGTACTTCCAAGGGTCTGGAAGGAAAGAGTCCTTGTGATTAGTGTTATAAACAGCAATACTTGACCTGGAGCTGGGGGCAAGGGGCAAGGAGGGCTGTTTTAGAGGAAAGACATTCTGGACCAAGGCCTTCAGAAAGGAACTGAATCGTCCAGGGACAAAGCAATACTTAAGTACATTTTCTAAACAGGTTTAAAAGTGAACAGTAGGAAGGCATCTTTATCACTACATATCTTTATCCAGTTTTACTCTTGGTATAATTCTCTGAAGCAAAATATTTAGTTTAGTTATTGGATAAATAAAGGAAGGCAGAGATTTAGGTGAAAAGGACAGGTCAAGGAGCACAGGCCTTTCAGGCAGATGCAGCAGCAAAGGCTTGAAGAGGTATTTCCAAGGTATTAGGCTGGGTTTGTGGATGGAAATGCAACTCAAGGACAGCAATCTGTTCTGCTCACAAGCTTTGTTGAGCATCATGATATGATTGAGCTTTGAGAGCTGAGTACACACTGCTTCTCAAGATCTCCTGCATGATCCTCATTGGTTGGCAGTGGCAGCCATCAGTGCTTACAGGAGGAATTTACATCGTCTCAGGAGCCTTGGGCAAAGGGGCTCCCAGGCTCTGACCCTCTCAATCCCACCACCACTGCCTGGAAATGGTTCCTGCTTCCATGTAAACCAATAACACATCATGCCCTGTTCCCAGACCTAGTTTTCATGTTTCTTCTGATATTCTTGTTCAGTCATACATTTTCTGTTCCTACATAGGACCTGGAAACTTTCCACTTATATACACACAGATGCATGTTTTGGACAAGGCCTACCACAATTATGAAGGGGAGCAAAAGTAATAAAAACAGTAATACTAATAGCTAATATTTCTTGAGAATTTATATGTCAGAAATTATTTTGAGTATAATACCCATATGATATTATTAGAATATCTAGTCTATGGATGTAGAAACTGGAGCACAAAGAGGCCAAGAATTTACCCAAGTTACACAGCAAATCATTGGTAATGATTGGGCCTGACTGGAGATGAGTGTGTGTTGGAAGGCTGAGCCCCATATTATGAAGAGCCCTGCATGCTCTACCACGAGGACTGGACTTTAGCCTGCAAGTAATGAGGAGTTACTCAGGGATTATAAGCAAAGAAGTGACATGGTCATGTATAAATGTTCATACCTGTTGCTCTTAATCTTTCTCTCCTCTTCATGAGGAAATTTGATGACCTCCTAGGGACAAACAACCCAGCTCGAATGATCCCTTTCTCAACACTGAACGGTCTAAATGATGGCTAGATTGTTCCTCTCACCATCTGTGTTTTGACACTAACATTAGAGACTTCCATGGACACATCCATGCCAGCTTCTGCTTCTTGATAGCCTCGTCTCTAGTGAGTCTTCTTCTTTGCCCTGCAGCATCCCAGTTTTGAGGTAAATCTAAACTAGGCTACCTCCTCCCAGCTTCTTAATACTTCCTATCCTTCCAGCTTAAATGCTAGACTACACACCCAGAGGCAGTTCTTCAACTCCAAGGTGCTTAAGACAGTGGTTTCAAACCTGGATGCACATTAAATCACCCAAGGAGCTTTTAAAAAAATGCTAATTCCATAAAAGCTATAAAATTTTAAACCACAATGAGATATTGCTCACATTTATCATGATAGCTAAAACATAAAAGAATGACAATGTCAAGCGTTTGTAAGACTTCAGAGCAACAAAACTCTCACATAACTTGAGGATATGGGGAGGGGGAAGGGTAAGCTGTGACAAAGTGAGAGAGTGTCATGGACATATATACACTACCAAATGTAAAATAGATAGCTAGTGGGAAGCAGCTGCATAGCACAGGGAGATCAGCTCGGTGCTTTGTGACCACCAAATGGGTGGGATACGGAGGGTGGGAGGGAGGGAGAAGCAAGAGGGAAGAGATATGGGGACATATGTGTATGTATAACTGATTCACTTTGTTATAAAGCAGAAACTAACACACCATTGTAAAGCAATTATACTCCAATAAAGATGTTAAAAAAAACCCAAAAAAACTCTCACATATCGCTGGAATTAGTACCGTTACTTTGGAAAACTATTTGTCAGTAACTCCTAAAGCTGAACATACAGCTACCCTACCACCCAACAATTCCAGTCCTAGCTATGTTCTCAAGAGAAATAAATGTATATGTCCACCAAAAAAGGCCTATAAGAATGACCATAGCATCATTATTCATAATAGGCCCCAACTTGAAATAACCTACAAGTCTATAAATAGGAGATGGCTAATTAAAAATTTTGGTATTCATACTACACAACAATTAAAAAGAATAAGCTATAGATAAACAGCAACAAGAATAAATCTCATATTGAGTGAAAGAAGCCAAATGTATTAAGGGTACATATTCTTTTCCTCTTTAGCTTTCCTCCCCAAGTCCTTTCCCCAGTTTCGCTCCTCTCCACCTCTTTTTCTACACTTCTGACCTAGATGGTGAATCATTCATTTTTCACTTGGATGTATCTGAAGAGGTCTTTGAATCTCCGCAGGTGAAGAAGGGTTTGAAGTAGAAGAAAGCAGCTGTCAACAGTCTGGTCTCAGAATAAATCATCTTTAAGACTATCAAACCTATTATATGGCCAAGTTTGAGAACCTCTTAACTGAATTTCAGTGAGTTATTGTACTAAAAATGTATCACATTTCTTGACTTTGCAACTTGTTACAGATGGCACTCAATCCCAGGAAGAGGAGCATATTTGAAGAATAGATACTAATAAATACTAATAACTCACTGAATAAGGTGAGAGTCCATGAGCTCATATTGATATAAGTAAATAATTAAATAAAAAAGATTTTTGAAAATTAATTTAATATCCATTAGCTTGATGTTTGATTTATTTTTCAGCTACTATATTTATTTTACTAATAACTTGAATACTTGTTTATCTCGCACTTACACATTCTTCAATGATGCATGGTATGTGTGAAAAGTAGTAAGCATGCAAGATGTTAGACTTCTTTAATAGGAAACTAAAAATTCCACTACTTTAGTTTTTTTAACGTGTGCACTGTATTGTATTACAAATGCTCTTCACTATGGAATGAAAATCAGTATGAACACAAGTAGCCAAAATAGAAAGTGCTCAATGTAAATAAGTGTACTAACAACATAATTTAATAGAATGTAGTCTACATGGTATTAATATGTGAATAGATGTTAAAGACTACAACAGGCTTCTTCATTCATGTTAGAATATATATTTGAGTTGAAAAAAATCTATTGGCCAGTATCTGGGTGTTAGTTCATCTCATTAAACAGTGTGATGGAAAATGTTCCTGGTCCTTTTCTTCTAATTTGGTCTCACCTTGGCCAGTGAGGGTCTATCTGATTGGATAGTCTCTACACTGAAGAGAGCTGACTACCACTCTGATTAGCCACTTTGTCAAATGTCACTTGCAATCAATCTGGCTGAAGGAAGGAGCCTTCAACTCTGATCAGATATCTGTTTTGTCAGGGTAGCAGAGTACCGAGGTACAGATCAATGCGGTCACACTGGGGAAGTAAACATAAACAAAAGCGCTTTGCAAGCATAAATAATAATAAGTGATACGTGCAAACATGACATCTCAGAATTAGTTTAACACTGGCCTGCTAAACTCATCTCAGTCTTACACCCCAACTACTGTGACTCACTCCCAAGAAAAAAGAATTGGCGGTTACTGATTTAAACTACGCATATATAAACACATTTTAACTCAGGTCTCAAAATATAAAATCTGTTAAGCCATGTATATTTGTCCTTGTCCCTGTCTGTAGAATGTTATTTTCTTTTCCTTCCCACAGGAGATACTCACAAAACAAAGTCACTTTTATTCATTCTGAATTTACCAATCCTTTAAGGCCCAGCTCAATTGCCCTTAACTCTACAAAGGGTCTCTGACCCCTCCCCTAAATTCTGTATATTATTCCAAGTCTCTTGTAGTGTTTGTTGGTCTCTCTAAAATAATATTTAATACATGGTCTGCCTTGAATGATAGCCATTTCTTTCTGTGTGAATTTCTTTCCACTAGTTAGATATTTTACATTGCTTATTAACCCAAGTATGGTGTTTATTAATCATGTCGATAAATATAAAAGCTCATGACATTTCCTGTGTACAAGCCCTCTGTATCTAATACCCAAAATGTATACCCATGTCCGTATAAATCCAACAACCATGAGTCAAGGAGATTTTGTTGAGCTGTACTTTCTGTAGTCTAAACATATACAAAGCAACAAAATCGTTATAATTTACTATTATATCATTCTGTATTCACTATTGTAGCCATTATTATTCATTATAATGAAATAATTTAAAATTACTTTTACAAAACCGCCTATAGCATTTCTTGTCTTCATTCTAGTTGTACTTGTGCTAAGTGCTAAGTTTTCCTAGCACTATCCAGCCCTCACCAGAGCCTATGAAGACTAACTCACCCCAATCCATCCCAATCTTATCCATTTTTGCAATCCTCACAGCACCAAATGAATAATTTTCATCTAGCAGATCTCAATTAACACTTCTCAAATTGAACACAATTACGAGCATTAATATGTCCTAAACTCAATCCTAACTTTGATTCACTGTAGGTTTTTGGAAAACTCTGGAATTTTACTCTGTTTTTCATAATTATTTCTGATTCTCTATGTATTTGGGGGGAAAATCATTTCTTCTACTCCAAAGTAAAATATTTTCACAAAAAGGCAAAGGCAGACTCTATCAAGAGTATGGCAGAAAACTACATACAGGATACCCATTAGATGCCTGACAAAGAGTTTCAACTTTCCCAGTGGGGCAATTCATAAGCTAATGAACCCAAAGCTAAAGTGAATTTTTCTAATTGACTTAATAAGAGTGGGCAGAACTAGAAGAGTTTAACTGATGGAGAACCAGGTTTAACAGTGCATGCCTGCCAAATGGACATGTGGCAAACTAAAAATAATTCTGGGTTGAGTAGTTTTGTAGCCCATGGTATTTAGGCCTATTCAATATAGAACGGGCACTGCACATATTATATATGAAATATATATATATATACACACACATACATTAACTAGATATGTTCAGTATGTATTATATATATTATATATATAATGTATATTTATATACAAAAAATATGAATCGGGGATAAGTTCACTAAGACTCAAAGCTGTATCCATAAATACATCAGCATCCAAGTAATATGCAAGTACAGTTGGATGGCAGTTAAGTTTCATTTTGCAGGAAAGCATGAGTGTGGGGCAGAGGTTGTCTGGAATGCTCTGCATTGAAGGGGAGGATGGTTACCAATGGTTTTCAAACTGTTTTCTACAGGGAACAGATAACCCTGTGCTATTTAATTTATCTCGGAGTAATTATGTAAGAAAAACCTGATTTATTTAAGTATATTTTCAAAACAACCCACTCTGTTGTTTGATGTGATTTATCTATATGATGAGCCATCTAAAATGGACCAGCATAAATTTATACCATTATAAGCATACATTTAACTAAGAATAAAAATAATTTAAAATGATATATATATATATATTTTTTTAACATCTTTATTGGAGTATAATTGCTTTACAATAGTGTGTTAGTTTCTGCTTTATAACAAAGTGAATCAGTTATACATATACATATGTTCCCATATCTCTTCCCTCTTGCATCTCCCTCACTCTCACCCTCCCTATCCCACCCCTCTAGGTGGTCACAAAGCACGGAGCTGATCTCCCTGTGCTATGCGGCTGCTTCCCACTAGCTATCTATTTTACATTTGGTAGTGTATATATGTCCATGCCACTCTCTCACTTTGTCCCAGCTTACCCTTCCCCCTCCCCATATCCTCAAGTCCATTCTCTAGTAGGTCTGTGTCTTTATTCCCGTCTTGCCCCTAGTTTCTTCATGACCTTTTTTTTTTTTTTTTTAGATTAGGGTCAAAACCACCAAGAAAGCTAGCCAATGTCAAGCCAACTTTTCTAATTTTCTTGAGACTGAAGCTTTTACACTGTTCTGCTAAAAGAGGGGGAGAGGGTTATTTTATTTACTGATTTAAAAAATGAAATCAAAACAATATCCATGTCTTCTTTAACATAATGAATTCTTAAGACTCCCAATTGGTGGTTGGAGAAGCTATGGTAACACATTCTGTGCACTCATTCTAGGCAGAGTATGTTGCCATGACAGCATTGTCCTATGGTTAAGGGTTAAGTGATTAAGGAAATGAGCAAGGCTAACAAAACTTGTAGTCAGGAAGTTCTAATATGCCTTTTGAGAAAGCGCTAATGACTCCATTTATTGAAGCAGAAGACAACTGCAGTTGAAGAACTAATGATACAAGCAATATATGCCCCCATGTAAAACAAAGTTATTCCCTCCGTTTTCCTCACGTGGGAGACCTGGGTTTGAATGAGCAAAAACTAGCTATGTTTTCGTTTGATGTGGGAAGGGAGAAAGTGCTATAAATACAAATAGCATTTAATATATATAACATTTCTCAAGAGTTTATAAATATGTTTATATTTAGACGCACAAAGAGCTTCATACCAAATAATTATTTGATTAGATGGTAGGAATATATAGACTTTCAATACGGAAGAAAACTGTTTAAAAGTGGCAGTATGTTAACCCACATCAGTAATACTCTGGATGTGGATTTGGTATATTATTTCCAAAGGATGTATTTGTTAGTTTGTGTTAGGTCACCTTTAAATCTTGCTAAATTAGAGGAAATATAATGAGCTATTCAGAAATGAATTATTTTGAGACACAGTGGGATATTACCTTGTAATGCTGCAGCTGACTTGGCAGCTCCCCAAGCTGTGTTCTGATTTAAAACCTTGCTTACTCTATCAGAAATGTGCAGTGAGATGACCAAGGGCTGGGGAGCTGGCACAGAGGGCTGCGGACCCCAGCAGAGAGGCGTCAGCTCAGAAGGACCATCAACTGAACTTTAGCTTTCTTCTGATCCATTGGTGGGGTTGATTAGAGAAGCAAAGGTTGGTTGAAACATGTGTGGATTTTCTATAGGTAAATTTAGGTTTGTTTTTCAAAAGTTTTTCATCATCTTAACTCAATGCCAGAATGTGCTGGTAAAACAACATCTTTATCATCTTATTATGAAAACAAATGATATTTCCCACAAAAATGACCCTTTCCCACAAAAACCAGTAAGAAAATTAATGTAGTCAGAAATAAACTAGAACATATATACTAATTATTTTCCTTCACATTCTTTAGCCTTTCCCATGTTCTTATATTCAGCATTACATTGTATTTCAGAATTAGTTGCATGAACTAGAAGGAAATAGAAGGCACTGGGACCAGATCTAAATAGTGAAAGAATATATTATAAACTGATTAATGCTTTGGTCTCTTTTGGATAGTAAGTTAATATGTTCTATATTCTTGGATTTCAAATGTCTAGCTTATATACTTTTTGTTGTCTATAAATTTAAAAAAACTTTTATTTTATATTACAGCATAGTTGATTAACAACGTCGTGTTAGTTTCAGGTGTACAGCAAAGTGATTCAGTTATTTTTGTTGTTGTTTATAATTTAAAATTTTTTTTTATTTTATATTGGAGCATTCTAGCTTATATATTTCATTGGTGTATAATTGCGGACATCCGTTTGTTCCCCACATGAGGATTCAACAGTCTTTCCCCACATGAAAAATTATTTGTATATTTGTGTGCATGCTTGGATTTCATGATAAATTTGTTTCTTATTTTTGATAAAGGAAAATTATTAAATGCAATAAAGTCAAAATATGAATTTCTATGCAAATACTTATTCCAAATTTGACTAGGAATTGCTTTTTATGATTGTTTGGTTAACCCACTGCCTATGTGCTTTAACTATGTATACATAGCCAAATAAAGAAAATTATATAAATCATATAATTATTATCATTATATGATGTATATTCAGCTTTATTTGATGATATAATCCTTCTTATGTGTAAGACAACTAATAATTATTCCAAATATATATACTTTAAAACACATTTTATCTTGTGATTTAAATTATAGTACAATAACAAGAATTGTATAATTTTCTAAGTTATATTGGAAATATATAACCAGGATAATTATAACCATAATTTTAAAATTACTTTTTAAAAAATTACTTTTTAAAACTGATACCCAAACATTCATAAATATAATGATCTTATCTAAAAAGTTGAAACCAGTTCTGTGAATTTTTCTCATGGTGTTAGATCATGGTGAAATATCTATTTAATATGAACTGATTTAACCAAATTCTTCAGAAAAAAAATAATTTCTAAGGTTCCTATAATGTAAGCTGCCTCATTACTATGAATACTAGAGGCTACGTTTTATATATTTCATATTTAGAAAGTATATTTCCACTTGTTAATAATTTTTTATTATTTCATTTATTTCGATTCTGAAGAGAAATTAAATTAAGCACAAATGTCTTTCATAAACATTTTTTCCGAGAATATACTTGAATTGAAGTTACATAGCTTTGCAATCAAATTTCTAACAAAATTTACCAGTTTGCAATTTTATCAGTTTATCCTGACTTTGGTAAGCATAGAAACTTAAAAACAAAAAATTATCTTTTTATATGATTGAAATAGATAGCAGCTCACCCTAGTTCGGTGATCTTTTCTGAGACTAGACAGATACCTCTTTCCATAAAAAAAAACAAAAAACAAAAAAACAATTACCATGAAGAAGCAGTTTATTTAAAGTAAAGCATTATGATCAACTAAATATAATCGTACTCTTTCACTTGGAAACAAAATCACTTAAAAAAATAGGAGACTTCAGGTCAATTCATTAACATGTATGATATACCCCTACTATACCATTAGCATGGAGGAAAGGAAATGAGGAGGAATGTGGTTAAAAGAGCTGAAACTGTTGTTTTCTTAGAACCATTAGTATTTAAATATATGTCGAATACAATTGGATCTATCCACAAAGCTACTTAAATAAAAAATTTGCTACTTCATTGTCTTGTGTAATAACTCATATACAACTGAAATAGACTTTAGGGAAATAGGTTCTACTGTACTGCTGGTGAGAGTGTGTGTTGCTACACTTTTTTGGAGACAATGTGCTAAGACATATAAAAATTCTCAAAAAAGTTGCACACATTGACTGAAGATTTCAGTTTGAATAGTGTATTCTGAGGAAATACTTAAAGATTTTTACAAAGAATATATAGATTATTGATTAATATAGGAAAGTGGAAATAAACTTAAATGCCTTCATTTGGCCTTTTATAAAAAATGTATAGTATGTACAAATGATAAAAATCATTTAAATCAATTTAAAAAATGGCAAAGAACTGAATAGACATTTTTCCAGAAAGGAAAGGCAGATGACCAACAAGCACATGAAAAGATGCTCAAAACTGTTGATCATCAGGGAAAAGTAAATCAAAACCACAATGAGATATCACCTCACACCTGTCAGAATGGCCATCATCAAAAAGAACAAAAATAATAAATGTTGGAGAGGGTGTGAAGAAAAGGAAACCCTTGTACACTGTTGGTAGGAATGTAAATTGGTGCAGCCACTGTGGAAAATAGCCTGGAGGCTTCTCAAAATAGAACTACCATATGACCCAGCAATTTTCATCCTGGGTATATATCAAACAAACAAACAAACAAAACCAAAAAACTAATTTGAAAAGATACATGCACCCCAATGTTCATAGTAGCATTGTTTACAATTGCCAAGATATGGAAGCAACCTAAGTGCCCATCAACACGCGAATGGATAAAGAAGATGTGGTATATATATATAAAATGGAATACTACTCAGCCATAAAAAGGAAAGAAATTTTGCCATTTGCAGCTACATAGATGGACATGGAGGTCATTATGCTAAGTGAAATATGTCATACAGAGAAAGACAAATACTGTATGATATCACTTATATGTGGAATCAAAAAATACAACCAACTACTGAATATAACAAGAAAGAAGCAGACTCAGAGATATAGAGAGCAAACTAGAGGTTACCCGTGGGGGTAGGGGCATTATAGAGATGGGGCAGTGGGAGGTACAAACTATCGGGTGTAAGATAGGCTCAAGGATGTATTGTACAACTCGGGGAATAGAGCCAACATTTTGTTAGTAACTGTAAAGGAAAAGTAACGTTTAAAGATTGTATAAACATTTTTTTTAATTAAAAAAAATCAGTGAAGCCATTGAAACTCATACTTTGAACAATATATAATGGGTATTTTTTTTCTTTGCTGAAATATTGGATACTAAATAGCATAAACACCCTGCTCTGATCAAAGTAAGGTACTGGCAAATCACACAGCTGGTAAGCCACCTTAGACACAACTTTCTGATTCCTAAGCCTTCTTACACTCTTAATCGCTTGCCACAGATGAAGAAACTAATGTTAGTGAACATAGCTCATGATTATAATGATGATAAGAGAGTCATATCATAACCACAAATCTAATACCTTAACATAGTTTCTGTAATCAAGAAGCCTGCTAAAATGAAATTACGCTGGAGGATTATATCAGTTAATCAATGTATTTTTATAGAAATGATTTTGAATGAACACATCTTAGAGAATTGCCTAAGTCTCAGTATTACTTAATAAATCAAGGGTTTATCCAGAGTGCAAATCCATATTCAGTTTAAGAGTTTTTAAGAAAAAACATCTTTTTCTCTTAACAATTTCCTTGTGATTTTACTCACAGGAATGAGCCATAATTTCATTAAACAAAAACATAACATGGAAAAATAATCTTTTTTCTAATGTTCTAAGAAACCTTTATTAGCTGGTAAGAAACAAAATGTAATTAAAGAAATAATAGCAGAAGATTCTCTGTATCTGACTATATAAATAAATGGCTTATAGTCTATGACCCACAATTATTAATATGGATTGTGTTTTTTTATTAGGTGACAAAATACCAGTTTGAACTTATGTGGTCCATTAACTATGTATCTAATAGCATTCTGTAATAGAGCATAATTACCCCCCCAACACACACAGTAAAATTTTCTTAAACACACTGGTGTCAGTGTGAAAAGTACCAGATCTAGAGAACGTGAGTTATAAGATTTTCCTGAAAATATTATAATAAGCTATTTTTAAAAAGCCATTATAGAACTATAGAATTCACGTGGGCCTCTTCTGAAAATACGTTTATTCAATATCTTTTTTTTAAAATCTCTGTTCATCCAAACTACCCATTTCCTGCAAAATATAATGTCAAAGGAATACATTGAAAATGGAAACTCTACCTAATTCATTGGAAAATAATAATCACAGATGAAATCCTCTCTTTTATATTCAAATAATGAAAAACAGAAAATTTGCATTTAAGATAGTATCCTAACTTATTTATTCATGTACAATGATGTATAAGCAAGCAATAGAAAATAACCTTTTGGAAGATAAGCTGTATGTCAGGCATTGAGCTAGGTATTCCGGTGTGTGTTGTGTTGGTCCCAGCCTACTGACAGTGATGCTTTGGGCTAGGAATTGCCTAAGGCGATTTACTCTTCGTGAGCCCCACAGACATCCCTCCCAGCACAACCAGGGACAATGTTGTGGCAGGACTGGCCCCTGTGGTTCTTAATATGTTTGCCGGATGCACCTCAGCAAACGATTAGGGAACTTTGAAGAATAAGATTTATCACTCACAGGTTCTGGAGGGCATGCTGCATGCTTGAGGACCGCAAAGAGAGGGAGAGAGAGAAAGAGCGAGAGAGAGATATTAAGGAAGTATGGACCTGGGGCTCTGCCTTTATTAGGGTTGGGGGCGGGGTGCCCAGGGTTTCAAAGTTTCACTCTTTATTTTTATTTTTTTTTAATAAATTTATTTACTTTCTTTTTATTTTTTGGCTGCGTTTTGGTCTTCGTTGCTGCACGCGGGTTTTCTCTAGTTGCAGAGAGCAGGGGCTACTCTTCGTTGAGGTGCATAGGCTTCTCATTGTGGTGGCTTCTCTTGTTGCAGAACACAGTCTCTAGGCGCGCGGGCTTCAGTAATTGTGGCACGCGGGCTCAGTAGTTGTGGCTCGCGGGCTCTAGAGCACAGGCTCAATAGTTGTGGCGCACGGGCTTAGTTGCTCCGCGGCATGTGGGCTCTTCCCAGACCAGAGATCAAAACGGTGTCCCCTGCATTGGCAGGCGGATTCTTAACCACTGCGCCACCAGGGAAATCCCCAAAGGTTCACTCTTTATTTGGTGAATTTAAAGCATAAAAGGGGGAATTGGGACATGGGAAGGGAAGGGTGAGGTCATACAACAGGTCAAGTTTCTAGGTTACCCAGTGCTTTCTAAAAGGGGAACTTCATGTGTGGGTTTAGCTGGTTCCTTATCTCCTTGTTTTGATAGTAGCGAGACTAGTAGTGAAATGGATGTGGTTTTTTTTTTTTAGCTTTAGAGTAAAATGTTTTATTTTTTATTTATTCTAAATTGGTTACCAACTTTTAATAATGAATTTTTAAAATTTTATTGGAGTATAGTTACAATGTTGTGTTAGTTTCTGTAATAACCTAACAGAAGAGATGGATGTCTAAAATGGATGCTTCGGCAATCAAAAGCTCAAAATCAGGAACTTATACTACAATTAAAAACCTTAACGTCAGGCACTTATGATACAGTATGTCACCTCATTTTACCTTGCTTAGGCAAATATATGATATTTTATATATTCCCATTTTAGATATGAGGACCCTGAAGCTCAGATAAGTTATTTATGCAAAATCACAGACATTGGGATTTGAGTCTTTGAAACTCCCAAACCATACTCTTTTCCCTTTTCCACATTTGGTGTGTGTTACGTGAAAATGAAACCCGGTTAGAGGACTGAAGAATTGAAAACTGCTCTGGCGGGCTCCAAAGTAGAGATGCTAAAAGAAGTTGCTATGCCTGCATGATTCCTGTAGACTGTTTATTTGAATAGTATTTGAATGTGTATTACTACTTTGGGGGCATGACTGATATAGCTGACACTGTGCTGTCAGTAATTTAGTGTGGATGGTTGACAGGGAGGCTCTATGGCAAGACCATTTCCCCTAGAGTTCACTGCCAGGGTTGGAAGCCTTACTAGCTTCCAATCTTGTATACCTTCCTTGACTTTCTTGGGCCTTAGTTTCTACCTCACAAGGCTGTTGTGAGGTTAAATGAATTAATACATGAAAAGTTGTTCAGTGGTGGAAAGCACTTTGTAAGTGCTTAATAAATGTTAGCCATCATTGATATTATGGATTTTGTTTCCATGGATCTTAGCCTAATGCAAAATAAATAAGGGATTAGGGATTCTTAAGGGATTAGGTGGAGATTTAACTCTCCTTCCTCCCTGATGAGTGGCAGACACCACTAATCAAACATGGCCCTCTTTACCTTCAGGACCAGACAAGGCCTTAGGATCCTTACCGCAAATGCCTCAACCAAATATCTAAGAAGTAGTTGGGTTTAGCATGTAGTAGCGAACTTATTTTTTGCCATACTGGGTAATAAGACTTTCTTTTTTAATGAATAACTTCATGTACTAAAAGAAAATGCCACAGCATCCCAGCTAGAATAAAGCTACTTCAGTGCAGATTGGCTTTATGATGGACCTTTATAATAGTTCTTTTTAAATGAGATAATTCACACACACACAAATGAAATGTGGCGTAATGATCTAAAATGAAATACGAATTTCATTCCTGAAGGACTCCCCCAGGAAATTTGTCTCCATATATTGTGTTCTCCAAAATTGTAATGGGTGTGATCTGCATTGCAGCATCTGTAGGTTGTTTCCTTCACTTAAACTGCAAGTCCCAGTTTCTTTTAAGTGACTAACTAACTCTTTATTTAGGTAGCCTTTTCTTTGTTAGTGTCCCTCCATGTAATTTTGTGGCTCACCTCTGCCATGGTCTTTAATCACGTAATCATCACTTGGTAAGCCTTCTCTTTAGCCATATTGTGGACTCTCTGAGGAAAGAAAATTGCTTTCATCTCTATATTCTAGGAGCCTAGAATGGTCCCTTGTGGGCAATACAAATTCACTTAATGAAGTTCTGGTGACTTTGCCTAAGTCAGAGGATACATATCCTTCACATTTTTTTTCAGACTTTACATCCCGTCTCATTATTTCTTCCAGCTCCTCCAAGTGCTTTGGACAGCTAACATATACTACTTTAGACACAAATGTATCCTAAAACTTCATCAGACATTACCTACCCTGAAAATATGAAATCTTTACCATGAGGCTAACATTATCACATCATTGTTAAAAATCTTTATTTTACTATTCAAAGAATATTATAACTATTTTAGTTAAACCTTTTCCTTGTTGCCATTCTAGTATGGAAACATTGTCACAGAAGGAAATTAAATCATAGTTATAGGAAGAATAAGATCTTTGGCATTAAGAAAACTTGTATTCATTCTTCACAACCCATCTTAGATATCATTTTATGCACAGTTTCTTGTCTGCTCCTTCCATGGGGATTCTTTCCAATTTCTGTGCTGCTTCCAAGTCTGTACCCATTGCTATTATTGCATGCACTACTCTATACTGTAATTATTATTATTTTTTTAACTTTTTATTTTATATTGGAGTATAGTTGATTAACAATGTGATAGTTTCAGGTGTACAGCAAAGTGATTCAGTTATACATATACATGTATCTATTCTTTTTCAAATTCTTTTCCTATTTAAGTTGTTACATAATATTTAGCAGAGTTCCCTGTGCTATACAGTAGGTCCTTGTTGATTATCCATTCTAAAAACAGCAGTGTGTACGTGTAAATCCCAAACTCCCTAACTATTCCTCTCCCCGCCCCCCATAACCATGAGTTCCTTCTCTTAAGTCTGTGAATCTGCTTCGGTTTTGTAAATAAATTCTTTTGTATCATTTCTTTTTAGATTCTGCATATAAGTGATATCATATGATATTTCTCTTTCTCTGTCTAACTTACTTCACTCAGTATGACAATCTCTAGGTCCATCCATGTTGTTGCAAATGGCATTATTTCATTTTTTTAAATGGCTAAGTACTGTAATTATTATTTTAATATATTTTATATTTAGAGAATTTTAGGTTCACAGCAAAACTGAGCAGAATGCATAGAGATTTCCCATATGCCCTGGCCTCTAGCCTCCTCAAATATCAGCCTCCCCCTCCACATCATTATCACCCAGAGACCATAGTTTAAGGTACACTCTTGGTGTTGTGCATTCTGTGGGTTTGGACAAATGTTAATGACATGTATCCACCATTATAGTATCATACAGGGTGGTTTCACTGCCCTGAAAATCCTTTATGCTCCGCCTATTCATCCCTTTCTTCCCCAGTCCCTAGCAAGCACTGATCTTTTTGCTATCTCCATAGTTTTGCCTTTTCCAGAAGGTCATATTGTTGAAATTATACTCTAAGTAGACTTTTAAGATTGGTTTCTTTCACTTAATAATAACTATTTAAGGTTCCTTTATGTCCTTTTATGGCTTTATAGCTAATTTCTTTTTAGTGCCCAGTAATATTCCATTGTCTGGATGTACCACAGTTTATCCATTTATCTACTGAAGGGCATCCTGGTTGCTTCCAGGTTTTGGTGATTCTGAATAAAGCAGCTATAAACATCCACATGCAGGATGTTGTGTGGGTGTAATTCTTTTTCATGTCCATTGCCTTAACAAAAGTGTGTGCTCTCTGAAGTCAGCTTTCCTCTTTTTGTTCCTTGCACTAAAAACAGGGCCTGGCACAGAGTAGGTACTCGGGAAACTTTTGTTGAATTGATAGTGTGCAGCACAGTGAATGGAATAAAGAAGCGCATATTCCATCGCAGATCACTTGCTTGCTTTGAGAGAGACTACATAAAGGATTTCTAATTCCGGATGATCTATTATCACCATCTTGTGGAAGCCATTAGTTTCAGAAGGCATGATGATAGTTTTGCTGTGTTGAAATAGATTGTAAAGCCTTTGGCTTGAAACTCAGCTACTCAAAACAGTGAAAGCATAATCAAAAATTGATAAACTTGTAGGGAAACAAAAATGGGATTCAGTGTTTTTTCTTATTCTACAATGGACAAGGGAGGGATTTCTGGATTGGTCTTTAAATCCTCAAATAACATTTTCTTCTCATGAGTAAAAGAAAAGAAGGAATATATATTCTTTTTAACCATTCACTGGGGAATTGTTTCAAAATTGCAGTTGTTACACTAAAGTTTTTTGACCCAATTTTAAGAGCCCAATCTAATTTAACTTTAAGCTTCTTTTTTGCATATATGTACAAACCCCCGTCCACCCCACCCCTGGGATATGCAGTAAAAACCTCATAGATAAAAAGAACATTGCATATATTTGGAATGTGGCCTACATGCAATATTATGTAATATTGTCCTAAATACATGCACATATGGGCATAAGTTTTGTTTCCATAAATAAAATCCCACTGCTCAAATGCTAATTCTGAATGCTTGAACTCCGATTTTCCAAGGCACATTTATCAGAGTCTTCAAAATTATTTAAGTATGATACCAGAGCTCAGTGAATTTTCCTTTTGTATTATAACATAGTTTATGTTTGGTTTTGTTAGTAGGTATATATTATATAGAGAACGTCTACAAGTCAAAATTTTTTCCATAAAGGTATCTAATTTAGGATGCTAGTCATTGTGTCTCCCAATCATCTCTGCTTAGGCATGTGTTATAATAGTTATGGCTCATGTAGATGGTGACTTTTAGTTCATCAAAATGCAGGAGAATGTTTTTCTCTGCACGTTTATACTGATTCAGAAAACTTGAATTATGAACACCTTGCAACCTGGTCTTTAAATTTTCTTGAATATAGTCTAAATGAATAGAATTTGGAGGATTTACAGACCTTTAAGTGCCATGAAAGTACATGGTTTTAGTTTAGTAATGTGTGAGGATGAACAATGCAGTCTTTGGTTTAGATATGCAGAACCTAATCTCATAAATAAAAGTACCTATTCTTTGCATCCAGAAAAGGAACAATTGAGCTAATTTTTTTTAAGTGATAGGTTATTTTTCCATATATAAAAATTTATTTTATTTATTTATTTTTGGCTGCGTTGGGTCTTCATTGCTGCGCGCGGGCTTTCTCTACTTGTGGGGACTAGTCTTCCTTGCGGTGCGCTGCCTTCTCATTGCGGTGGCTTCTCTTGTTGTGGAGCACGGGTTCTAGGCGCACAGGCTTCAGTAGTTGTGGCACGAGGGCTCAGTAGTTGTGGCTCGCGGGCTCTAGATCGCAGACTCAGTAGTTGTGGTGCACGGGCTTAGTTGCCCTGCGGCATGTGGGATCTTCCTGGACCAGAGATCGAACCCGTGTCCCCTGCATTGGCAGGCGGATTCTTAACCAATGCGCCACCAGGGGAGTCCCAAAGCTATTTGTAAAAGAGTCATCTCTGAGATCGATGTACTTAGCGTTTATACCATCATTTACAGGGTTTATTTTTTATTCACTTGAATCAACATGACTGAAGGAACCGAGGAAGCAACAAGCAAGTTTATTTGGAAAATGTGTTTCTTACGAATCTGACTTCTACTAATAAAGACCTCAGAAGGAAACAAAGAACATCCATGACTTTCTAACCTTCATTAAAGCTATGGAATTGCTAGAGTCCCAAAGATGAAAAACAAACCATTTAGGGCAACCTCGTTCTAAATTCTGATAGAATTAAATTTTTCTGATAATTATGATTCAAATTCTTATTATTTGACCAGTCAAGGGACAGTTGTGGTAACATCTCATAATCTCTAGAAGTAGAGCAAAGCTGTTAAGCAGCATTGAGTAGTGGTTAGAGTATGAGTGCCTTTTTATGCTTTATTTAATAGGTGTGTGTCCTTGGTCAAGATTCTTAACGTATCTGTGCCTTTATTATTTCACCTTAACATGGAGGTGAAAAGAATTCCTGCCTCCTAGGTTTGTTATGAAGAATAAATGTGTTAATAGATATTATACATGCCTAGAACACTGCCAGACACAGAGTAAGCTAAATAAATGTATACTATAAATAGATCTTACATTTTCAATAAAATTATGAGGTAGTATTGTTACCCCTCCCTCTTCTCTTTCTTTAAGGATTATGGTCACAAATCAAAACTAGTATATAGAGCAAGAGATGCTGATTTAATAAGGACAAGGAGTTTAATACAGTTTTGAAATTTGAAGGTACCATCTGATATTCAGCATATCCGAAGTAATAACTATCTCTTGCAATATCTTCAGGTTTATTAATGGAATTCTGCTTCCTGTTACATAACTTCTCTGCATCTTTAGGTATAAATATTATTGTATATAATTAGAAGATAAGATATTTACCTGTAAGTATTCTTGAAAGGCAGAGTTTTACTCAGAATGTGTCAAACTCAATACAATTTATGCCATAAAAGATCAAAATCTCTTGGTAGCAGAGTGTTATATGGTAGTTTCTCAAAAAGTATTCCTTTTTTTATTTGATCAAAGACAAATTTTGATTGTAACAAGGATTCTTTTTCAATCAACAATCCCTAAAATAACTTTCCCATTTTTGTTACATAAAGCGTTGGGCTGTTGATTAGAATTAGGGAGAAGTGTTCTATAGAGAAACAATCCTACATTGAACAAAGACAAATATGTTTCTTTATTCCAGGACTTCTTGGAGTCTTTAAAAAGTCAGTGCACATTATTACTCTGTAAGAGAAGGATCAAAAACTTATCTGATCAAAGATGTCTTTGGGGTGGCAGAGCAAAAACAAAAATATCTTACGTGGCTAGGATTTCATAGAGACACAATAGTTTGCGGAAGCTGCCGTAATGGTGGCGCATAGTACATCCTAGGCAACAGAGACTTCATTTTAGGTGCAAAACAATACTGATGGCAGTTGTGCTTCTTTGTGTGATTCTGTCAGTGGTGCTGCCTTTGTCCTTTGAAACCATTTTCAAAGGAGGTTAAAAGGATATTAACCCTCAATAAAACTGCTGATTGCTGAGTAACATGAGACTTGTTACGGCTCTCTGATGTTCTACCTCATGTGTCTCCGCGGAAAGGAGAAATTTAAAGTGATAAGGGAAATCCTCTGTTGAACTGTGTTTCAAAGCTAGAGTCCCTTACAATAAGTAAGAGAGAAATTGTGCAGTGTCTTGAGTTGTACAACGCAGGTTTGTTCATGGAGAAAATACCTGAAGCAGACACGGAGTTCCAGAAGCTTTATTAGGGAGTGGCTTGGACAATGAATCGCTCAAGCCAAGCTCTGACTGGCAGTCGAGTCCCTTTTATAATGTCACAGCTGTGCCCTAAGCTCTAGTGGTATCTGCGCACAGCTGGGATCTGCCGTTGACAATATATAGAAATTGGAATTACGACACTTTTGTTTGAACTTCTTCCTGCCTCACTTTGAGGCACAATAGCAAACTTTTTGTCTACAATTTTTACCTTAATCCATGATTTGTGGTCCTTTTCTTTCTGGAAAAATCCACCACATGGTCATGAAAAAATTCCCTGTGGATGATTTAAAAATTAGGATTCCTTCTTCACCCAGAAAATGTCAGTGCTTGAAAATAAACAGAAAATTGGATAATATTAGGAAATCATGTCTTGCTCTCATCTTACGTATTTTCTTTTAGAAAAGATATCAAACAGGTTTTTTAAATGCTAAAAGGAAAAATCAGGTAGTGTGAGCATTTTCCCCCCTTTTTTGGATGAATCTAGAGGCAAATTTTGGTCATTCAAATTAGAATTTGATATAAACATTAAAAATACAATTTCTGTATAGAAGCCCTATTGGAGTGCCATGGATGCTTAGCAACTGAAAAATGTTGTTTTAAAGGATAGTCTACAAAGCAAGTGCATACAGTATGACCTTTGATACTTTAATTTTATACATTTAAGTTTTTAGGATTACCTTTGAAGAGACAAATTTTAAAGCTAGCTATACCAGACTCTGTGATAATATGTAATATGTTTGCATGGTCTAAAGCACCAGGTGAAGTTTACATATACCAAACAAAAAGTAAGACTAGTAGATAAAAGCAGATATTAAATAATTTCATATAAACATTTGTAAACATTACAGCTTAGAATTACTTCATATGTATAGATGACGCACATGGAGCAAGATTTAAAGAAAAAAATGCTTACGTACAATCTGGTGCTTTTCTCACTAATTTCTCATCTCAAATATTAGAAACTGTTCCAAGACTAATTTTCTCTCCATATCAAATGAGAATGTGGTTTAAAAATCAAAACCTGAATAAATCCTTGATTGGTTATAAGATCCTACATGGCTTATTAGCAGGCCTGGAATTTCAGGTGTTGGGTTGTCATCAAATCTCTAGTGGATTCTCAGAAGAATGGGATCTCAAGCTAAGAAGCCTTTGACCACTATCTGCTTTCTTTCTCAATCTGTGGTTTCTTACACTCTTTTATCATCTTTTCAGCATCTTCACCTCTCACCTAGCCCAAGAAAAACTGCCTGAGGAGGAAAGGTTTTATTTTCCAGGCTTTTCTACCCTTTGAAACTGTAGCAGAAAGAAGAAAAGAGGCAAAGATCCAATTATATGCCTTCAGGATGACAGCCTGAAACGCGTGTGTCTCCCTTGTCTTGATTAGAAAAAAATAGAGTATTTCTCTCTTAAAGGATGGAGAGAAATTTGTAGCAGATATGATTGACCTTCTCAGTTATATGCACACATGAAGCTCACATTATTTTGTTCAACTGCCTCACAGGCCAGGTGGGAGTCTCACATAATCTTTTTGTCTATTATTTAGTACTTTAGTTGTGGGCATACCAAAGTTTATGCTTCTCAAATTCACTATGGCATGGGACAATTTTTAAAAAACCGACAACAAACTTCCAATCTGTTGCATACCAATGTTTTAAAAAAATATGATAAAATTGTTGCATCAATGTCAAGTTGCTAAAAACCTCTCTAAATGCTTGCTCTTAATTTCTTTTTTTTTCTACATTTAAAATTATTTTATTTAAAAAAATTTTTATACATCTTTTTTGGAGTATAATTGCTTTACAACGTTGTGTTAGTTTCTGCTGTGCAACAAAGTGAATCAGCTATGTGTATACACATATCCTCATATCCCCTCCCTCTTGAGCATCCCTCCCACCCTCCCTGTCCCACCCCTCTAGGTCATCACAAAGCACCGAGCTGATCTCCCTGTGCTATAATGTCTTTACTTATTTTGTTGAATGGTAACAAATTGATTAGACACTGGCATTAGATTGAGGTCCGCACTTTGAGTGGCATGGGCAACCATACACTGAGTGTCCATTAATGGCCCATCTTAGAATCCTGGAACAAATTGGAGTCCAGGCAGAAGAGGCAGGTGTGAAGGCAAGAAGGCATGGCTGTTGGTATGTTATTGTCTCCTACTTGAGGACAAAATGTAAATATAGCCACATTTTACCTGCCCAGTGAACAGGCTTAACAGGAGGTTCTCCCTTCTAAGACCTAGTCACGAGCCAAGAAGCTGCTGGAGGAAGCTCATGAGGTACTGTGATAGTTGGTCTGCAACTTGTACATCAAAGCCGTGAACTTGATTGACTCCATAGCAGAAGCTCTCCCTCAGATGCTTTTTAATCTGTTCCATGTCCAATTTCAGCAAGCCTGATTATCTGATTTTCCAGCTCATAGAGTAGAAACAGATGATGACAGCTGGCAGTAGGAAGAAATGACTGTTACTGTTCTCTGGCAACTGGAGGAGTTGATAGCTGACTGAATAATGAGACAAAAGGATGGAGAAAATGTGCACCGTAGTCTAGGGCCACTTAGTGTAGTGCTAACAATTCCTATCAGCCTGTCCATAGCCTAGTGTTCAAACATGGGGCTTTGCTGTGTGCTTGCTGAGAACCTTAAGTTATTTAAACTCTCTAAGCCTCACCTTCGTCTGTGAAATGTGGAAATTTCTCTTTCATAGACTGTTGGACTGTCAATTAATACAACATATATTAACTACTTTGCAATTGCTAAAATAACTATATCAATGAAAGTTATTATAATTATTATTTCTATGTTTCAGCCTACTAGAATTGTGTTATTTAGTATACTGATCCTGTATCATCAATGTAAGTGAAATTTTGTTCTATTTAGAAATAATTCAACCTAAATCTCTTAACATTTCATCCTTAA
Organism: Balaenoptera acutorostrata; assembly: GCF_949987535.1. Taxonomy (NCBI): domain Eukaryota; kingdom Metazoa; phylum Chordata; class Mammalia; order Artiodactyla; family Balaenopteridae; genus Balaenoptera; species Balaenoptera acutorostrata. Next base: position 19,717,281 of record NC_080084.1, on the reverse strand, counting down.
AACAGTAGATTATACTAATTGAAACATTCACTTACCCATCACATAATAAAAAGAGTCTAACAATTTTTTTTATTATATGTATTTTTGAACAAAATTAAAGTATAAATAAATCAATGCTAGTAATTCATTTGTATGGAAGGCCTCATTCCCTGACAATGACCAATGGTAGAATTTGGAATTGCCAAGGCTTAACGTTTTTTAGTCTGTCTTGTTATGAATGCATGGCAGCACCCTCAGGGCCAGTTCATGGTATTATGGCAAAGACCAAAATAGGAAAGGCAATTTATAGGCAAGGTTATGTTTTTATGTTATTACCTTATTTCTATAACATGGGGTCATCAGCATGTTTCTTGGGAAAAGTTATAATGTGAACTTGGTCTGAGAGAGAGTGAGTAATAGTTCAGCAATCCCGGAGAATTATAGAGGGCCTTCCAGGCAGTGGCCAAGGCGCGGGTAATGGCTTAGAGGCAGTGATACTCCTCACTTGCAAGTTCCAGGAACAACAACAGTAACAACAATATATAGATCATCTAGGTCGAAGGAATATGGAAGACTTTGGCAACGAAAGGAGGGCATGGAGACAAGTCCTAATGAATGGAGAAGTGTGAGTCTTGTAGTAGAAAGCCAGACGCATGTTGACAATTCACATCACATGGAGAGTGGGTGGTGTTTTCTGTAATCTGTTGGTCTCTTTCTTCTCCTAAATCCCTGTGGAAGAGTTTTGCAGCAGGTTAGTTGAGAGCTCTCAGTTTCTAGCCAGTTGCTCTCAACTGAGTAAGCCTTGTTAATTCACTTCTTGCTTGTAAATTGGAAGTCGGAAGGGTGTACCACCTCAGATTAGCCAGGAGATTCTGATCTACGTGCAATGACTGAGGTGCTTAAACACAAGTCTGAACAGGCCTTTCCCCTACACAGCTACCAGCGTGTCCAGCCTTCAGGAGACTCGAGGCACTATTTTATCCAGTTGTAGATAATGCCAAGAGGTTTGAATTCATCATCCTCTTCAGATATAATCAAATTAATTTGCAGCAAAACATGAATTGCAGTTCTTTTGCTTTATTCCACAACTTACAGAATTGATATCAATTCTAAATCTGTCAGATATGTAAGCACAGCAGTATTTTAACTTGCTACCATTTTTAATATGGTTAACTTTCAAAACAATATAGCTCCTGATATTGGACTATTTTATTCATTCTACTAACATTTAAATCCAAAGCATTTTAGTCAGATGAACTTTCTGAGTTGAAATGCCGGCAAAGGTTCATGCATATATAACATCTCTTCAGCCAAATCCTGAAATATTGATGGATTTAAATATTTTTAAAGATCTTTTTGAAAAGAAAAAATGCTGTAATTCTGAATTTTTAGGCTAGTTGATTTGATTTCAAGAAACTAAGCATTTAAAAAATGTACGGACTTTTCTCAAATCCACTAAAATGATCACTTTTAGCTGAATTTTAAAATGTTACACCCAAAATGGTATAAATAATGAGGTTTTTGTCTGCAGTAAGATTGCATGAGAAAAAGCCTACATTTATGGAAGGAGAAAACAAGTGTGACTATTTTGAATAAGTACTGTTATGTTAACCACTTTTCATTGTTTATTAAGATATATTGTCTAGGAACTTGGCAAGTGGATTACTGACCATAAGGAAAAGAAGTATTCTGTAATTAAGATAAATTGTAATCCATCCTGTTGATTACTGACAATGCCAATCATATTTCATATTGCCCATTCATGCACCATAATAGAATTGTGTATTTGATTGAGGTGACTTCAAAAGTTAAAGTTGCTATTTTCTGTTGAACTGACAATGGATATATTTTAGTTTTTTATAATTTTTTAAATTAATTAATTAAGTTATTTATTTTTGGCTGCATTGGTCTTCACTGCCACGCGCAGGCTTTCTTTAGTTGCGGCGTGTGGGGCTACTCTTTGTTGCGGTGCGCAGGCTTCTCATTGCAGTGGCTTCTCTTGTCTCGGGGCACGGGCCCTAGGTGCGTGGGCTTCAGTAGTTGTGGCACGTAGGCTCAGTAGTTGTCGTGCATGGGCTTAGTTGCTCCGTGGCATGTGGGTTTTTCCCAGACCAGGGCTCAAACCCGAGTCCCCTGTGTTGGCAGGCAGATTCTTAACCACTGCACCACCAGGGAAGCCCGACAATGGATATATTTTCATCAAGAATAATAATAAGAGCTAGAAACCTTAACAGTGTCCATGAGCACATCTCCTCATGTATACATATACCTCTGTCCCCAGCCTTCATCGCCCCCTTCAGTTCTACATGAGGTAATCACTTAATCAGTGTGGGAGGTTCAGCTGCGTGGTCTGTTCCTGTATTATTCAGTAGGACAGATGTCTCCAATTACTATGGCAGTGTGCACCTTGGATGAGTCAGAGGTGAAGTGTGTAGGATTTTTAATTGAATTTGATTTGCATCAAATCATTTACACTGAGCCAGCCAAGGATAAATTGCTGATGGTTGATGTATAGCAGTACACCTGGAAGGCCTTCTGGGGTAGAGTGACACAGCAGACATGATCTTCTCAGTCAGTTGGCATGGTGACACCCAATCTGGTTTAAAGAGTCTTATCGCTTCTAAAAAGTACAGTGATGTTGATGGCTGCAGCTCGAATCCATTCTGGTTCCTGTTACACACTCATAGACTATATTTATTTGTTTAACAACACCTTGCCAAGAAAATCACATATGCATTTTTATAATATATCAACCAATGACTCTAAAGTCTACATATCCACCTCTGACCTCTCCCCCGCATTCAAAACTAATGTTCATGACTCTTCTTGAAATATCTAGTTATCTGTCTTTCAACTCTAATGTGTCCCAAGCAGATCTCTCGCTTCCTGATTCCCCTGAATATGCTACCCTCCCAATATTTCTTCAGAGCATCCTGAGATCTAAGTCGATTAATAGAGAGACACTTGAGTCACAAAGATAAAGTGACAAATACCAGGTTTGAGGACAGGCTTAGTTGCAGAGTCACAGTGAGATCCCTATGACCACACCTGCTCCCAGGCTGAGTTTGGACCTACATCCCCACCATCTGCCTACCTACATGAAACACACAGGCTGGAGGAGCAGAGAATGTGTGCTTTCTGAAGCCAAGCAGCCAGGAAAAACAGAAAGGAAGGGGCTGACTCCGCATTGCTTAGCTTCTGTTAAATTTACCAATCGTGTAAGTCCAACCTCTTCCCCTAGAGAGAAGTGATGGGGCTGAGAGTGGGTCCTCAATTTGTAAATGTGCATCTATGAGAGAACATGTCCCTCCAACATACCATGTCATGGTAAGTGGCTCTAAACTCTGCTCAGGTGCATAAGCCACAAATCAACAGCATCCTCGATTCCTCCTTTTTTCCTGATCTGCCCAAATCAAGTTCTGTTCCCCTTGTCTTCAAAACATATCCTGAATTCCTCTACTTCACTGCACCTGGAGAACTACAGTGGCCTCATATTTCACCCACCCCACCAACATCCATGCTTTTGTCCCAGCACCAAATATCGTATCAAATCACATTTCTTTTTAAAACCCTCTAGTGGTTTCCACATTCCTTAGGTTGATACAGTAGCCTCTATATATCCTCATCTTGTTTCTTCCCTTACCTTCTCTCTCTCCCTCACCGGATTTTAGTACACTAGTCTTCTTTTAATTCCTTAAGTACAGCAAAAAGCCTTAGGGCCTTTGCACCAGGTCTCTCCTCTGCCCTGACTGCTTTTGCACCTGATCTTTTTGTAGCTGGTTCCCTTCTTTTATTCAGATCTCAGCTTAAATACCTCCTCAGAGTGCCATTTCCTGACTATCCAACTTCAAGTAGCTGCATGGTGATTTCCAATCACCGTAGTACTCCTCCCTCCCTGGTATTTTCTTGGTCATTTTCTTCCACTTATTGCTTTCACCCATTCATTCATTGCTTATTTCCCTCCTCCCACCTAAAAATAAGCTATCTGTCTTGTTTATTTATGATATCGAAGATATCTCTGAGCCTAGAACAGTGTCTGTGACATAATGAAAGCTTAATAACATGTGCTGAATGTGTAAGTATGTGTGTACAGGATAAAATACCTCTAATACCTCTGAAGGATGTCTTCTTGGTGCTGGGGAGTATGAGACGGGAGAGTAAAATTGATATGATTGACTTGTGCTTAGCTGTCTGATAGCATTTCAGCATCAGTATCTTAAATGGAATTCTTTTGCATAAACTTTTGAGTTTCATAGACAGCAGAGCATTTATGAAAAACAAATTCGGTTTCTAGGTAAGTTAGTGGAGCCCAAGCAGCTGCTCAGTGCCTCTGGAGAGGGATACAGTTTTAAAGAGTGGTGCAAATATCAGTTTGAGCTTAGCCTGTGTCAACGTCTGAGATTTGGGTGTGCCTATTGACCAGAACAATAGGCCTTTCAAAGATTTACACAGAGCTGAGGGGCGTGTTGAGATAACCTGTGTCCAAAGCTGATCAGGCAGAATGGTACACATCCCGTGAACGGGTGCATAACAATGATAATAGAAGCTGCTTTTCCTTGACTACGTGCCTGGCAGCCTGCTAAGCTCTTTGCATGTATTGTCTTATTGAACCTTATACAAAAATCCTCTGGTGTAGGAATAATTATTACTCCTACTTACTGATGAGGCAACCGAGTCTCAGAGAGATTAAAACACTTAACATGCAGTGAATGTTTCCATGCCAGGATTCAGATCTAGGCTTGAATCCAGAAATTGATTTTTAAAATATTATTTCTCCAGATAATTTTCAAGGGTACTGGGAAAGGGTCCGTGAGGCCACTTGTGAGGTACAATGTTTCTGACCCAGTCCAAAACCATGGGGGTTTCTGAGTGTAGAAAGAGGAACGATCGTAATGGTGCGTCCTTGGTCAAACCTCAAGAAAGAATTTGCCCGATTCTTTCTCCCACTCCTTCCCCCTCTCTTCTTTCTTTCACGCAGAGAGTTGGTAAGTGGTAGAGTCAAAATTTGAAACCAAGGTTGCCTGTTCTAATTCTGAGTTCTTTCGGTAACATCATGCTGCCTTTCATACTTAGTTCTTTTTTCCTTCCTAGGCATTAATTATCTCAACTACCTTGTGATCTTACCAACAGAGTGTGATACAAAGTGGGAGAAAGCCATTTTCCAGCATCTCCCAACCCACCCACCACCACCACCAGCATGTCATCCCCCTGGTAGAGCAGTTAATGTGGCTCATTCTCCACTTACTTGCCTGTTACTTCAGCAGCCGCCACTGGCAGAGCTGCCGTGAGTGTAGGAGCCGTGGATAAGCAGTGGATCCAGCAGAATGGGCAGTGTGAGCCCATGTAAGGCACAGCCCAGAGGAGTCCCAGGAATATCTAGGGGAAACTCTGTGGAAGCATGGAGTCCCTGGATTAACTGTGGGGGGATAATGAGACCCATAAATTTTAGGGTTTTTTTGGTTAATTTGCAAATATAATGGAGGGCAGTGCATTATTTTCTTAAGCAATAAAGGCTGTGAAGTGAATGTAAACCTCTAGCAACCGGAAGTACAGAGAATAAGAATTGTTGCAAATGGTGTTAGTCCTCGCACACCAAAAAACAACGGAAGGGAAAAGGAGAGGCTGAAGCAAAAGAAGCAGCAGAAAATCAGGATGAGACCATAAAAAAGAGATCAATAAGTTACAAACAAACAGAAAATTTTAATACATTACGAGAAGGGAGGTGCTATGGTCTGAACGTATGTGTCTCCCCAAATTCACGTGTTGGAATCCTAACGCTCACGGTGTTAGAAGGTAGGGCCTTTGGGAGGTGGTTAGGTCATGAGGGTGGAGCCCTCATGAGTGAAATTGGTGCTCTTATAAAAGAAAGCCCACAGAGCTCCCTAGCCACTTTCACCATGTGAGGACACAAGAAGTTTGCCACCTGGAAGAGGGCCCTCATCTGACCATGCTGGCCCTCTGATCTCAGACTTCCAGCCTCCAGAACTGGGAGAAACACATTCCTGTTGTTTATAAACCAGCCAGTCTGTGGTATTTTGTGAGAGCTGCCCAAAAAGACTAAGGCAGGAGGAATTGGAAACTGATATCACAACCAACAAGTTGTTTATTACTTATTGCTTGTTCTATCTACTTATGTTTCAGGTGGCAATGAATTGTACTCAGTTTTATTTTATATTGTTCATTCAGATATTCTCAAATAGTCCATTTATCATCAGTGGTTGTCAGTTGACAAATAAAGTTTCAAAGTTTTACTGTAAACGTTTTCTTCCAGTAGACTCAGAATTTTGAAGTCCATAATAAGCAGACCAGTTCTTACGGAAGCCTGTTTGGGCTGGTCTATTTCTTCCTGGCGATACTGGCTCTGTAGCAGTCACTGAGGGATCACGAACTGCTCTCTTGTCTAGAGCTGTAACTGTCCCGACAGAATTGTGAGGCTGTCCCAGCGCTAATGCCTGTTCTGAGGAAATCAATCCTTTTAGAAGGTCAAGAAGGACTACTGGTCATGGAACCGCCTCTAGTTTTGGTGATTCGTGTGCACTGAAGGGCTGACCATATAGAGCCCGGATCAGATGGGGTGATTTAGGGAAAAGAACCACATGTTTGTGCTGAGTGGTCAAATGCTATGGACACCTGACCATAGGTACAGGTAGCTGGTGACCAGAGCCTAGTGTTTCTTGGGTAGAAATGTGTTGGGGCTTAAGGCCAGTTAGAACAGCCATATTGAAACTTTTTCAGCAATAAGTACAGATTTAAAGTAACTATTTGTTAAGTTCTCTGGGAAGAGATGAATCATAAACAATCTTCACCCACAGAGAAACATACAAATGAAGACACCATTCCTGAGAAAGTGGATAAAATCATTCTGGACCTGCACCTGTGGCCACGTATAAAACCAGTGTGAATATTGCCCAGTATTGATGCCTTGGGGACCTGACTCTATGCCCAGCACATCTTTTGGCCTCCGTGGAATTGGTCTGTTTACATAATGGTTAGGCCATTTCTTTATTGACAGCTGCATGCCAGCAGGTCCTGTCAATTGTGGTGGATTCCCAGCTGCCTACATAAATGCTACAGTGCCTCGGGCTTGTTTTCTGTACATCCTTGAAGTGTTTCTTGAGACCACTCACCCTTGGCCGATTTACCCTCGCTCATTTCAGAAGGGAGATGCTTGAACAAACAAATAGCTTTTATTATCCTCACTAGCCCTGAGTTTTGACCTATCTTGGATCCAGCTCCCAAATGGGGCTACATTTTACGTTTTGCTTCTGGTCATCCCATCTTGACTGTGGATAAAAAGCAACAGTAATACGAATAGCATTTAACTAGGAAAGTGTGTGCCTTAACTGTCTCTGCTTAATGGAAGCAAACTGTTTCTTCTCCAGGTATGCCAAACATACCTTATTGTGTCAATTTCTTCATGTTTTGTCAGTTTAACTTTTAAAGTGTATATATGTTTCTCCTTAATCATAATGACTGCTATTTATTGAGCATATAATATAGAACAGGTGTCTTTTGCATATTACTTCTTATTCTCAAAACAACCCTGCAATGAGGAAAACTAAACATCAGAAAAGTTTAGTAATTGGTCTAAGTGCAGAGAGTTGGTAAGTGGTAGAGTCAAAATTTGAAACCAAGGTTGCCTGTTCTAATTCTGAGTTCTTTGTATAACATCATGCTGCCTTTCACACTTAGTTCTTTTTTCCTTCCTAGGCACTAATTATCTCAAAAGATTACTGTAGAGAAATCAAAGGATCGAAGAAGAAAGGAAAGAAAAAATGAAGGAAGGAAGGAAGGGAGGGGTTTATTGAGGAAAAGTAAATAGGTATTACTAAAGTGATTTTAAGTACACTTAGAGGAACTATTTGTGGTTATGTATTCCTTTATATTATACATGATAAGGGAAAGATTAAATACACCCCACTTTAATCGTGGGCATAAAATACATGCTCAAAGAAGCTCTTTCCATCCATAACAACTGTATGATTCCATTATTCAGATCATTTTATTTTCAGTCTACTGGTTTATTCATAAGGGTTCATAGCTAAGAATTTTATTTCAGTAAAACCGAAGAGAAATGTATTGAGATAATCCAATGCATCAAGATTTTCATTTCAGGAAAGGGATATATATCTGTGCATCAAATAATCAAATAAGGGAGATAAGTCTACTATATTTTCACTTAATGGGTCACCATGTGATGCATACATTTTTCTCTAATGTACACTGGGTGTCATTTTTAAAATTTTACTATAACTCCATTCCTTGAAAATCCACTTATTTACCATTAGGAAGTTGGCACCAGACACCATTTCTGCAGAATAGCTTTTCAAAATATAAACTTAAGAGTGGGATAACTTTTAACATTTTATATGTGGTTTGGTCACTTACCAGTGCATGAGAAAACAAAATCAAATACCATATTCTGGCCTTAAAAATGAATTTAAAAAATCACTGGAAAGAAAATGCTGAGCAGTAATAAAGAATAAGTATTTAATTTATACTGTCAGCTGTTGGATTAATAAGTAAGCAGATAATGTATATGAAGGGTATCATTGGAAACATCTCTACCCATCCAGTTAGTCTGTTAATATGGATAAGGATGGATTTTAATAGCTTTAATAATGCAATGGAGTAGATACACAGAGAATTCTATATATAGGTTCAAAAATAGATGCAAATGTGACCTACTAATTGAGATCTCCCTGTTTTGATATAATTGCTTGGTAAATTATGCCAAGACTAGATGATATATTTTTACTGTTAATCACTGTAGTTAAAGAATGAATTTATAGTATACATGCACTCATAATTTTGTGATTTTTTATTCAGCATCTATATAATTAACATCGCATTTCATGTACAATGGATATTCAAGGTGATAATTTCATGCAACAATAAATATTTTGGAGAAATACCATTAAAATGATATTTTAAACAGAGATGTAATTTTGCTTTTAGCGGAATAGAGAGTATGGAGTTTGACAACTGTACAATTTTCTTTGGGAAAAATATTTATTACCAATTAGACATTGCTAAGATGTGACAGAAAAATTCATTTTCATTCAAAATTGAGACAGTTTGGAATTTAAGTATTAAAATCTAGTATATAGAATTTCAGCTATCATAATTAAAAATATAATTTGCCATTGGCAGTCCTTAATATGCTCTTTCAAATGAGGTTATGTTGAATATTTGTTGAACAATTTTAGATTATTTCTTAATCTTAATCATTGGAGAAAGCCAAATTTAACTATTTTATTTAGATTTTTCATTTGAGTAGTTAGAAAAGCAAAACTTGAATTACTTTAAATATACAAACAAAATCATCAGGACTTTTCCTGACAAACTCTATAATGGCAAATCGTTTCCTTTCAGGTTCAAAGAGACAGAGTATGGTTAACAGGCTTATAACTCTTGGGAGATTCTGGATAAAATTTAATAACCCCTATCCTAATATTCAGTTGAAAGATGTATAATCAGAGTTAAACTGCTTTGAACACATAAGGATAAATGAAATTTTTTCAAACATTTAAGCAAAATTTCTATGTTTACATGACTCTTACTCCCTTGAATGCATAAAAATATATAAAAATTAAAAGAAAATCAAACAGATAAGATTGGCTTTGTGAATTTTTGAAATTTAAAGAAAAATAGTAGAAACAATAATCCTGGCTTAATTATGTTATGATTCATCAATAGATAAAACATCTGTATAGTAGATAAAACAGTATATAATGACTAAATTTCAGAAACCAGGGAAGAAGCTTCAGTGCCTCTCAAGTTTGCCAAAGAGGTAAGTTTTTGATAACCATGTACAGGAAGTGGCACCTGTGCAAAGGATTGTTTTGTACAGAGCATTTCTAAGCTTGAGGGGCACGTGGTGGCCTTGGATGACAAGGACCTTGGGAGGAGAACCAGAACATCTCTGGAGTTCCTCTGATGTGCTTTTCCAACAGTAGCTATAACTCTGAGAAAATGCTGGGTGGGTACAGAGCCTCTCAGGTATTAGAGTAAGTTCTGATTTCCTTGGTCTCACTTCCTGTGATGCCAATGTGGGAACCATCACCAGGCTGTTGGAAAAACTTTCATTCCCATGGCTGTGCATGTTTAAGGAGATATGCTTTCTGATTATTTTAAATGAATTTTGTCTTAATCAGAATCTTAAATTTTTATATAAATTAGTACTTCTCAGAAATGACCACTGACAGAAAAGTAAATAAATAAATGCTACTGGCTTCTTAAAATTAGGAAGTGAATACAAGAAAGGTAACAATGTAACTCTGAAAGTCTTGAAATATTTTTAATTGAGATGTCTACGCATATAAGATAGGTAGCATCCTACATTTTAGTAAAACTGCAGAAACTAATATTCCTGGTTAAATTATTCTCCAATTCATCAATAGATAAAATATCAAAACCATAAATTAAGAATTTTAATTAAGAAATAAACAAATTATCTATAAACTATTTGCATTGAAAGTACTATTCTTTTTGTTTCTCTATAGAACAAATATTTAGATTTGTTTTCTTTTACTTAAACATTGAATTTCAAGGCCAATTTTTTTTTTAACTATTATTAACAAGAGGCTAACATTATTCCTGTTGCTAGAGGATAATTATTCATTTCTCAATAAAATCACATATTCTCTCTTTTTATTAAAGGCAGCAGAAATGTATATGTACTACCAAATATTTTCTTCAAAAACTTGAAGCAAAGGTTACTTTATAAATAAATAATTGTTTATGATTAGTATTATTAAGAATTATTAAGAATTCTAATATTATTACATATTCTTACCTTTAAACTTGAGTAAGAGAAGACTTTTTAAAAATTTGCATGGTTTTGATCAGGATTATGTAATTATCTTAACTGAGGAAATTATTTTAGGATGCATTACTAAAATTATTTTAAGAATTACTGAAAAAAAATGGACAAATGCCCATCCATATTAGAAATACCAGCTTACTCAAATTCTACATTTGTAAAAAATGCCTGTATATCTTAAATAGTGATGAAGAGAGGGATGGGCATACACAAGGAATACATTTTCAGGATCCCCAGAATTAGCTTCTGACCCAGAAACTTCATAGAGCTTATTCTCTATGTCATTGGCAATTAGCTGCTAAGAAATGGTTAACTGATTTTTTCATCATCCTCACTAAATAGTTGTATGACGTTGTATGACAATTTGTTTCATCTAAGAGGACATCGATTCCTAATGCTTTCCTGAGAAAGTTAGATCTATCTATCTATCTCTATCTATCAGGATCTATCTCTAAATTTTCTTACTGAAATTGACTGCTAAAGCTATGATATTGATATAAATGGAGATTTGCACTAATTCCAAATATAGAAGGGACAATTATATAGTTTGGGCCAGAATATGTGAAACACAGGAAATAGGGAATATGTTACAACTTTGTCTGTGTGTGTGTTTTGTTGGCAACGAATTTACTATGAAGACAGTTTTTTACTTAAGAATAATTTTATTGTCAGAGGATTGAAATTGTCCATTTCTAGGTTCGTTCTCTTCTTTTTTTTTTTTTAACACACCCAATTATTGTTTTCCAGCTACTTCATTTTACTGTGGATGATATTGGGCCAATGAAATAGATTTTGTTGATCTTTGAATTGGTTTTCATAACTGTGATCACATCTATTATACTTTTATTATAACTTCAAAGGCTCCTCAGATGAGAAATAAGAGAGAAGTAACCATTTCTATTGCGATATTTCCAGGACCCAAGTCTACTTGGAGGGTCTGCACAGGGGCAGGACCCAGGTCTATATGGGGGGGAATGGAAATAAAAATAGAAATATCACAGTGAAAATATCACAGTCATTGATCAAACATGACAGAAAGGTAATGCACCCATTTGACAAACAAAAACAGCCCCACCAATTAATGGGGGAATACCTCAGCAGATAAGAGAAGATTAAAAGCAAATTGAAGAGGATATGCCACTTGGAATGAGGGTCACAAGTGGTTGGAGAGATGCAAAAAGACAGAAAATGAGATAATATCCTAGTTTAAGATCATTTTGATAAGAGGAGTTAGAATGAGGATGTTTTAAAGGGTTATTTTTCTGCTTAGACATCTTTACAAAAAATTTGGAAAACACAAGCAAAAAGGCAATACATTTATGAAGTTAGAATTAATTTATTTGGACTTGGGAGATATAAAATTAGTATTTTATGTGGAAATACTAAATAGATTAAAAGGCAAATGTGAACTGTACTAAATGCATATTTGAAGTGATTTTAAAATTTCCACTTATAACATGTTATGATTCTATCTAACATATTTCCCATAGCTAAGTTTTCAATAACTTTATATCCTCAAGGTTATACAATAATAAATGGTTCTATCTATTCCAAATAGTAGTTATACTTCAGCTAGTATTTTTAATGTGATACTTAAGCCCAATATTTTTTAGTCATTTCAATATTAGTACTCATGCATGTTTAGGATATTTTTTCATTTAAATTTGTTATTTATCATTTAATAGAATTACAGCAAATGCTTAAGAATTTAAAATATATCAGGCATATTAATCCCATTTTACAGATGAGAAAATTGAGGAACAGAGATGTGCCCAGGGTCACATAGTAAGCAAGTGCCAGAGCCAGAATGTGCCCCCAGCCATAGGGCTTAAGAGACCATGGTTTTATCATTACCCTCTGTTGCATATCACACTATACTGCTATTTATAAGAAATTAGAATAATTTTACAAAACTATAATGCTTTTTTTTTTAAGAATTTAAGGTAAAAATTTGCAAGATCTTCTTTAAACAAAACCCAGAATTTTTCAAAAGGCATTTTATTTTTTAATTTATTTTTTATTGAAGTATAGTTGATTTACAATGTTTACAAGGTGTACAGCAAAGTGATTCTTTTTCATATTCTTTTATGTTATAGCTTATAACAAGATACTGAATATAGTTCCCTGTGCCACAGTAGGTCCTTGCTGTTTATCTGTTTTATATATAGTCGGGTGTATCTGTTAATCCCAAATTCCCAATTTCCCCCCCCACTTTCCCCTTTGGTAACCATAAATTTGTTTTCTATGTCTGTGAGTCTATTTCTGTTCAAAAGCCATTTTAAATGGCTTTTAACACTGTATTGTCTATAGTCGTTTTGTAACATAATATCAGAATCCGACATACAAATATGTAGATAATTGATGTCTTATCTAAATATACTTTTGTATTTGAGGTGGGAAATGCTCATGGTAAGAGCATTTTGATATTGTAATTAACTATCAAATGGAACATTTCCATTTTGTTTTTCTTTTATTTTCCTTTTGCAGATATATTTTTTGTTTGGAAAAGCTAATTGCTTGTCTATGGAGGGCAGAATGTTTTCACTCAGCCCTTAAATTTCAGTACTAATGTTGCTGCAACAATTAAATGTACCAGCCAAAGTGCTAACTTAGCGTACTACACTTCCCTCTTAAGTTATTTTCAAGAGTTATTATTTCCTTTCTTTGAAAATAACTAATAATTTGTTCCTTCACAACACTTTGCTCCTTGATATTTTAATATGCAAAAATCAGCATTTCTGCTAGCTTTCTTTGCATTATAGAAATGTCTAAAGAGGCACATTTAAAATTCCCCTATGGTATAATTTCCAGTATTAGCAGTCTTGTGAAGTGCAGATTGAAAATTTCAGCATAGATTTTTACAATTTGTCTATGAAAATATCTTTGGATTAAAATATAATCACATCACAGAATTTTTAAGTGTCTAATTAATCTTTTGACACATTCCACCAAATTCCACATGAGTCCTATGATTTTCAACTAGCATTACAAATTGCAACATGAGTCCTATGATTTTCTATATTATTGAATGTAAATTCATTAACTTTTGTCATTTTGGTGATGTTTGAACCGTGTGAAAATTGGTTATCTTTTCTTCCAAGGGCCAATAATTGAGCTTTCCTTTAACATCAATGGACTCATAATTTTCAAATGAAAATCAGACTTTCTCAGTTGCTTGACTTTGTGTTTTTCAATGTTGGATGTCAAATCACTATTTACCTTTCTCTAAATCATACCATTGGAGAGCAGAATTTTCACCATTTCTTATTCTGCTTCAGCACCAATAACTTTTTGATAGTATTGCCAGATACTGGTCAATATTAACAACAATAGCAAGGACAACTATTAATGTTATTGAGCATTTAATACTTACCGGGCAATGTTCTAATTTACTTATATTATTACCTTATTTAATTTTCTCTACAGCCATTTGTGGTTGAGGTTAAGTAGCTCTCCCCAAGGTCACACAACTAGTCAGTGGAGAATCTAGGCTTAAACTCCACACAGTGTGTCCTCAGAGCCCCTAATTTTCACTGTAGCCTCTCTAAATGATTCACTCTGACAATGTGACTTCATTCTCCACATTATTAACTTAAAATCTTCATAGGAAGCAAACTGAACCTTAGCTGATATTTAACCTTATTATCAAAAGATTCAACTAGTCCTTATTATGCTGACGCTGGTCTCCTAAAATAAAATAGTTCTGACCTTACAAGGTTTAAATGTTTCATTGTAATGTGATATTTCAGATTCCTGGGAATAATTGCTGTGCTATTTTATTTTAATTGCCATGCATAGCATACCATGGAATGGAGAATTCTTCCATCAAACTTGAACTATCAGGTACTCCTGTGATAGTCAATCTTGGAATTTTAAATATTTGGTTCTGTTTAATTTATTTGGTGGTTGATGGTGCTCACACTGTGTCAGCACAGCTTACATTGACTGCAGAGTGCTATCACCCTACACATTATTATATTTTTATATTTTCAATTTATGTATCATGGGGAAAAAAGTAGGGGGGATACAGATGAACTGGTTTTAACATCTTAAAAAATTCCACAATATGGCAGAGCACTCTAAAAATAACATTAAACATGTCCATGGTAAGTAACTTTAGTCCCCAGCACATACAGCAAGGACTCTCATTGTCTGTAAAAGTCTGTTATTCATTTTCAGCTCTTCAGAACTGTGTCTCTGTTTTAGACTGGAACTCTTTACTGCCTGTTACTGCTATCATACTGCAAACTTACCGGATGTTCCAGGAAACATTGTATCTTTCTTTAGGGTTCTCTTGGTCTTACGGCAAGTTTCTTGCCTTTTGTTAGCTGTAAATTGCACCTGGCAGCTCTATACCATGCATGGCCAGTTCCTCCATAGTAGAAAAAATAAATTACACATATTAATCAAAATTTAGTGGTTGTACTATAGCTCACAAGGTGAAAACTCAGGGCTTTAGGAAATATAATATCTGTAGATAGTCCTGTGGTGTATTCAAAGATCCTTACGCTGTGTGATGACATGGATTTAGAGTGAATTAGAAGGTTGTGAAATTAGAAAGGGACTCTCTCTTTTACTTAAAAATATGAGTGACTAGGCACAATATCTCACAATTATCTATAAACATGAGAAGCTACTTGAAATTTGGAATCTTCATTATAATGGTATCACCATTTGGAGAAGGACTGTGCCTTTCAATACGAGGGACTTTACTTCTATTTATGAAAGTAATGTAAATGGTCCCACCATAGGTAACTTACTAAAAGGTAGGATGCTTCTTATCCCCTTGGAATCCTGTGGCATCAGAACACCATCTAAAACTATCTAGAGAGAAAAGCGCAGGATAGAACCACAGTTCTCAGCCTGACTTCATTCGTCAGGATCTACATGGGAGCTTATTTAGAAACGCATATTCACAGATACCACTTCAGAAACGCTGGATCAGAACTTGGGGGTGGGAGTGGGGTAGGGGTGAGAATCTGTATTTCAAATGTCCACAAATATACATTCAAGAGTTCTTAGGTTTCTTCTGAGGATCCCTTGGGAATCCCTGTTGTAAACTAGTGTTTGCAGTCAGACATCCTGATTTTGGATTCAGCTTTACCACTTACTAGCTCGTCAGTACTTCAGTTCCCCCTTTATAATATATATTTGAGGAGTGGTTGGGGAGCATGAGACATATTACATGTTCACTGCCTTCCACGAGACTTGATCCCTATTATGGTTTCTGTATTGAGGGCAATTACTGTTAAACTTGTCATCCTCAGCTACACTTGTGAGGTAGGCATCACAGATAATACCTGTTGGGCCTGGGTATGAAGGCATTACATTCTTGGAAAAGAAAATGAATCCTCCTCTGTAACCACTCTGGAAGTTGAGGCTTGATTCAAAAAACTTGATTTCTCATTTTCACTGGAATATATACATATAGATAGATATCTATATCTATATCAAGACCATGAATCCACATAAAGGTTCTTTGTATGTAAATCTTTATTGTATAAAGAATCTATATGTAGGTCTTCCCTGGTGGCACAGTGGTTAAGAATCTGCCTGCCAATGCAGGGGAAACGGGTTCGAGCCCTGGTGCAGGAAGATCCCACATGCCACGGCGCAACTAAGCCCGTGCGCCACAACTACTGAGCCTGAGCCCTAGAGCCCACGAGCCACAACTACTGAGCCCGCGTGCAACGAAGAGTAGCCCCTGCTCGCTGCATCTAGGGAAAGCCCACAGACAGCAACGAAGACCCAACGCAGCCAAAAAAAAAGAAGAGATGTGTACTTAAGATTTAATGAAATTAATAATTTCCTTGCTTTATCAAGGACATTTTAAAAAAAGAATCTATATGTAAAGATTATATACGTATAAAGATTAGATAGATAAAATAGCCAAGTCTTCCAAAAGCTAAAGAGTGATGTAAAAACTTATCTTTTTCAGAGTTCTTTTCGATATTCTATTTGTGCAGTTGGCTGTATTCGTTCAAGGCAAACCATTCCATTTTCCACTTTTTATTGTTTGGTTTTACTAACTTATTTTGCATTGCTACAAGCAAATAACTTATGATAGCAACAACATATCAATTTTGTATCAATATAACTTCTAGTGCACTTGTAAAATGCCCTGTTTAGCCATCAGTCATTTCTGTGAAACGTTATCAATGACTCAGACGAAAGAGGTGGCGCACATCTATCTGGTTTTGCGTGATAATCCTTCTGAAATACAAAAGAATATCTGTAGATGCAGGAAAGAACAACTTCTTGCTGTGGTCGTGGTTGTCCTTTAAAAATCTGGGTGGATTTAAGACGGGGAAATGGAAAGTAGAGTTTCTTTGAAAAAAGCTGAGAAGGGTGATGGGATGAGCACATGTATCCTTGCCAGGTTTCCTTTTGCTGCTGTAGTCAGGCTTTCTTCTCACTTAAATTTTTATTGTGCTTCATGCAACCTTCAACAACTTGTCAATTGCAACCATGATCCTTCTGGGTTTCTATATCAAGAGTAATGACACAGCCACACACATTCCCAGAAATGGGTCTAACAAACTTATATAGAATTAAGAGGCCCCCCGATCCTCATAAATCAGATAAAAGGTACTATGCTATTTAATTTTTATTATATCTTATCTCCTTAGAGGAGAACAACCATGTAATTTGTATTCTACAAATGTCTTTAGAACTATGTCTTTTTAAAATATTAATTTAAATGATTAAATAATTACCTCTTAGCTTTCTTTTTATAAAATCAAATATCAGTGCACTAAATTTTTTATTGACTAAATATTGGTGACTCTTTTATAGCTAACTTGTACATTGTCAATAACTTTTGTGGTTATTCTGTTATTCTGTGATTTATATATGTCTTGCTATTCATTTCTAAGCATGTTTGCCTACCATTCACAGGGCAACGCTATGCAACAACTTTCAAGAAGAGTGAAACTTACTTTTGCTGTTTTCTCTTTGCTGTGTGCTCTCCTAGGCACTCAGAGTTCCCAAGCTCCCTTCACTCTATATTGAACTTTCCAAAAGTGGTATACTCAGGGACCAAACTGCCTGGTGTGAAATCCCAGCCTGAACACTTACTAACTGTGCAACCAGGAACTAGGTTTTAGCTTCTTCTTTATCTTAATTTCTATGTATATAAAATGAAGATAATAATAATATGTATTCCACAGAAATGCTTGATAAATATTATCATCATTACCCTCAGCTCTTTAATTCACACTAACAGGTACATGACTGATTCAGATTCCTTGTGATAAATATCCTGGTGAATTTGCATAGCATTTCCACAAAGCAAGCTCTCCCACCCCGCCCGGCAAAGGCAACATCAACTAGAGGCAGGAAGAGTCTGGGGGATGGGACTTGATGTTCCCAATTTTTGAAATCTTACCTTAGAAATGTGATGATGCAGTTCATCCTTACATTAGCAAACCATTCTCCATCTTGTCAAATTGTATTGAGTTATTTCTGAATTTATTTCTTCTGAAACTCAGAGAACCCCTTTATCCCCTTAATGTTTGGTATTGACCTTGAATCCCAAGAAGCAAGTTGCTCTTCTATTGCTGAGCTAGTCCTGAAGCATCACTCAGTTCTGTCAGTCCTTCTTGCCAGAGACTCAGTTTGGGTCTTCATTTCTTCTCACCTGTGATACAGAAACAACCTCCAAACATCCATTCCTCGATGGCTTTACCCCCTTGTATTCGTTTGCTAGAGAAGTCAAAATCCCACAGACTGGTGGCTTAAACAACAGAAGTTTATTTTCTCATGGCTCTGGAGTCTGGAAGTCCAAGATCAAGGTGCCATTGGCTTCCTCTGAGACCTCTCTCATTGGCTTGCAATGCCCATCTTCTTGTTGCTTCTTCCTATGGTCTTCCCTCTCTGTGTGTGTGCCCTTATTACCACTTTGTATGTCTAAATTTCCCCTTATAAGGACTCAAATCAAATGGGATTAGGGATGAACCCCTACGACTTCATTTAACTTTCATTATCCCTTTAAATGCTCTGTCTTCAGAACAGTCCCGTTTTGAAGTCCTAGGGCTTTGGGCTTCAACATATAAAATCAGGGTGGGATGGAGGGCATTCAGCCCGTAGCCCCCCTTCTAATACCTTGTTCACACTTCTGTCCTAACAGTGTTTCTAAAACAAGGGACTGATCTCATTGATCGTATGTTTTGAACCTTTCACTGTTTCTCTCCTCTTCCACAGAAATCCACATAACTTTGTATAGCATGCATAACCTGACCCTTTTAATAAATTAATTGAGACTGCCAGGGATGCTGTAATGAGCATTATCTAGGTGTGGATAAGACCATTCAATTGACATCAAATCCAGGTATACCCAAAATTACAGAAGTAGCTAAGTTCCTGCTAATAATCCTAAAGTGGTACATAAATTCAACACATTGTTTGAGTCCTATCATGAACCACTTTGGCTCAACAGCCAATATCAACAGCTATAATGATATGGATACATTTAGAATAGTTTTTAGCATAATTTAAAAAATCAATTACCATATACAGACTTGCATTGAATGTGAGCATAAAAGCATGTTTAACATACTGCTGCATCCATATCCCTATTTTATAAAAGAATTGCAAATCTGAACAAGACAAGACTCTGATATTAATAATTGCCTTCAAGTAGAGATTTATACCTAGTATAATTCCTGGCTATTGCTGTTGACATTTGTAATGGCAAATTAAAGCTGCTTTAAAGCCACAAGAGAAGTCAAGATGAGTCTTTCATTCTGACTGGTAAGTGGGATTGATCCTTAATGAAAAAGTTAACTTTTTAATGAATTTAATTGGAATTTATACTCCAAAGCACTAAATGCAGATAATTAGCGATGCCATGCTACCTAACATCACCTTTGCTATTAAAAGCATGCCACTAGGTACTGAATACATGTATAATCATACCATTTTCTAACTGGAAAGTTTATAACTGTAACCCAGGAGTTTATTCAGAGGTTACTTTCTACCAAGGAGCATTTGTATTTTTCACATGAAAGATGCCTTATTTTTAGTTAAACAGGCTTGTTCTGTTCTAAACAGTTTTTTCATTGTCTTTGCTGAGGAGTTGGAAAAAATTGTTTATGTACAGTTGTTCACTTTTTTTCCCCTTGTAAGTTAGTGCTTCTGGGCCTTCAAGTACTGATGATTTTGCACAAGCTACACTATTTTTCCATTATTTGTTTGAAAAAGGCACAGTACTTTAGTGTATCTCTTACTCCTTACCTGAATCTTCTTAATGTTTCTGACAAAAGAGAAGTACAGATGGGAAGTTACATTTCTTTACTTCATATGTTGAAAGCAGTGACATGACTAATCCTATTTATAATAGCACAAATTTTAAATATAACAATGCCTTACATTTTAGTGGTGCAGAAAATAATGGAAAGCTGATGCCCCTGATTAATATCATTGCATATTAAAAACAGCTAATTAGCTTTCAATTGAAGCATTTGCAGCTGGATTATATGATCTTTGAGTAAATTTTACTGTGATAAAAGGAGCTGCATGCTAACATATTTTTGCTTTAATCTTTATTAATAATTAATTCACTCACAGAAACATGCAGCTTATTTACAGAGACAGTATCAATAGGATTTTGCTGACTGCATCAATAGGATTTTTTTTCAGATGGGATAATATGTGCTTTGTCATAAAATTGTATGATGGATAATATTTTCAGTCATCTGCTGGAATAACCCACAAAAGACTGTATATATATATATATATATATATTTTTTTTTTTTTTTAAATTTTTGGCTGTGTTGGGTCTTCGTTTCTGTGTGAGGGCTTTCTCTAGTTGTGGCAAGTGGGGGCCACTCTTCATTGCAGTGCGTGGGCCTCTCACTATCGCGGCCTCTCTTGTTGCGGAGCACAGGCTCCAGGCACAGGCTCAGTAGTTGTGGCTCACGGGCCTAGTTGCTCTGCGGCATGTGGGATCTTCCCAGAACAGGGCTCGAACCCGTGTCCCCTGCATTAGCAGGCAGATTCTCAACCACTGCGCCACCAGGGAAGCCCCTATATTTTTTTATTTAATAAATTTTTTAAAAGATTTATTTATTATTTATTCATTTAGTTAGTTTTTAGTTTTGGCTGAGTTGGGAAGAATTAAAGAACAAATGAAGAATTTTGCTGTGAAGAATTAAAGAACAAACACCTAGAAGAGTTAAATAACAAACAAACAGAGAGGAACAAAACAATAACTGAAGTGAAAAATGCACTAGAAAGAATCAATAGAAGAATAACTGAGGCAGAAGAACGGGTAAGTGACCTGGAAGACAGAACGGTGGAATTCACTGCCGCAGAACAGAATAAAGAAAAAAGAATGAAAAGAAATGAAGACAGCCTAAGAGACCTTTGGAACAACATTAAACGCAAGAACATTCGCATTATAAGGGTCCCAGAAGGAGAAGAGAGAGAGAAAGGACCCGAGAAAATATTTGAAGAGATTATAGTCGAAAACTTCCCTAACATGGGAAAGGAAATAGCCACCCAAGTCCTGGAAGCGCAGAGACTCCCAGGCAGGATAAACCCAAGGAGAAACACACCGAGACACATACTAATCAAACTGACAAAAATTAAACACCAGAAAAATTATTGACAGCAACAAGGGAAAAAAGACAAATAACATACATGGGAACTTCTGTAAGGTTAACAGCTGATTTCTCAGCAGAAACTCTACAAGCCAGAAGGGAGGGGCACAATATATTTAAAGTGATGAAAGGGAAGAACCTACAACCAAGATTACTCTACCTAGCAAGGATCTCATTCAGATTCGATGGAGAAATCAAAAGCTTTAGAGACAAGGAAAAGCTAAGAGAATTCAGCACCACCAAACCAGCTCTACAAGAAAAGCTAAAGGAACTTCTCTAAGTGGGAAACACAAGAGAAGAAAAGGACCTACAAAAACAAACCCATAACAGTTAAGAAAATGGTAATAGTAACATGCATATCGATAATTACCTTAAACGTGAATGGATTAAATGCTCCAACCAAAAGACACAGGCTAGCTGAATGGATACAAAAACAAGACCCATATATATGCTGCCTACAAGAGACCCACTTCACACCTAGGGACACATACAGACTGAAAGTGAGGGGATGGAAAAAGATATTCCATGCAAATGGAAATCAAAAGGAAGCTGGAGTAGCAATACCCATATCAGATAAAATATACTTTAAAATAAAGATTTTTACAAGGGACAAGGAAGAACACTACATAATGATCAAGGGATCAATCCAAGAAGAAGCTATAACAATTATAAATATATACACACCCAACACGGGAGCACTTCAATACATAAGGAACTGCCAACAGCTATAAAAGAGGAAATCAACAGTAACACAATAATAGTGGGGGGCTTAAACACCTCAATTACACCAATGGACAGATCATCCAGACAGAAAATTAATAAGGAAGCACAAGCTTTAAATGACACAATAGACCAGATAGATTTAATTGATATTTATAGGACATTCCCTCCCAAAACAGCAGATTACAGATTACACTTTGTTCTCAAGTGCACACAGAACATTCTCCAGGATAGATCACATCTTGGGTCACAAATCAAGCCTTGGTAGATTTAAGAAAATTGAAATCATATCAAACATCTTTTCCAACCACAACGCTACGATATTAGAAATCAATTACAGGGAAAAAATGGTAAAAAACACAAACACATGGAGGCTAAACAGTACGTTACTAAATAACCAAGAGATCACTGAAGAAATCAAAGAGGAAATCAAAAAATACCTACAGATAAATTGCAATGAAAACACGACAATCCAAAACCTATGGGATGCAGCAAAAGCAGTTCTAAGAGGGAAGTTTATAGCAATACAAGCCTACCTCAAGAAACAAGAAAAATCTCAAATAAACAATCTAACCTTACACCTAAAGGAACTAGAGAAAGAAGAACAAACAAAGCCCAAAGTTAGTAGAAGGAAAAAAATCATAAAGATCAGAGCAGAAATAAATGAAATAGAGACAAAGAAAACAATAGCAAAGATCAACAAAACTGAAATCTGGTATTTGAAAAGATAAACAAAATTGATAAACCTTTAGCCAGATTCATCAAGAAAAGGAGGGAGAGGATCAAATCAATAAAATTAGAAATGAAAAGGGAGAAGTTACAACAGACACTGCAGAAATACAAAGCATCCTAAGAGACTACTACAATCAACTCTATGCCAATAAAATGGACAACCTGGAAGAAATGGACAAATTCTTAGAAAGGTATAACCTTCCAAGACTGAACCAGGAAGAAATAGAAAATATGAACAGACCAATCACAAGTAACGAAATTGAAACTGTGATTAAAAATCTTCCAACAAACAAAAGTCCAGGACCAGATGGCTTCACAGGTGAATTCTATCAAACATTTAGAGAGGAGCTAACACCCATCCTTCTCAAACTCTTCCAAAAAATTGCAGAGGAAGGAACACTCCCAAACTCATTCTATGAGGCCACCATCACCCTGACACCAAAACCAGACAAAGATAGTTCAAAAAAAGAAAATTACAGACCTATATCACTGATGAATATAGATGCAAAAATCCTCAACAAAATACTAGCAAACAGAATCCAACAACACATTAAACACATATTAAAAGGATCATACACCATGATCAAGTGAGATTTATCCCAGGGATATGA
Source organism: Balaenoptera acutorostrata (assembly GCF_949987535.1). Lineage (NCBI taxonomy): Eukaryota > Metazoa > Chordata > Mammalia > Artiodactyla > Balaenopteridae > Balaenoptera > Balaenoptera acutorostrata. The sequence continues at coordinate 19,693,813 of NC_080084.1, read as the reverse complement.
GGATTTTTCAATATATGCAAATCAATCAATGTGATACACCATACTAACAAATTGAAGAATAAAAACCATATGATCATCTCAATAGATGCAGAAAAAGCTTTTGACAAAATTTAACACCCATTTATGATAAAAACCCTCCAGAATGTGGGCATAGAGGGAACCTACCTCAACATAATAAAGGCCATATATGACAAACCCACAGCAAACATCATTCTCAATGGTGAAAACTGAAAGCATTTCCTCTAAGATCAGGAACAAGACAAGGATGTCCACTCTCACCGCTATTATTCAACATAGTTTTGGAAGTCCTAGACGCGGCAGTCAGAGAAGAAAAAGAAATAAAAGGAATCCAAATTGGAAAAGAAGAAGTAAAACTGTCACTCTTTGCAGATGACATGATACTATAAATAGAAAATCCTAAAGATGCCACCAGAAAACTACTAGAGCTAATCAATGAATTTGGTAAAGTTGCAGGATATAAAATTAATGCACAGAAATCTGTTACATTCCTACACACTCACAACGAAAGATCAGAAACAGAAATTAAGAAAACAATCCCATTCTCCATTGCAACAAAAAGAATAAAATACCTAGGAATAAACCTACCTAAGGAGATAAAAAACCTGTACTCAGAAAACTATAAGACACTGATGAAAGAAATCAAAGATGACACAAACAGATGGAGAGATATACTGTGTTCTTGGATTGGAAGAATCAATATTGTGTAGATGACTATACTACCCAAAGCAATCTACAGACTCACTGCAATCCTTATCAAATTATTTGTGGCATTTTTTACAGAACTAGAACAAAAAATCTTAAAATTTGAATGGAGACACAAAAGACCCCGAATAGCCAAAGCGGTCTTGAGGGAAAAAAATGGAGCTGGAGGAATCAGACTCCCTGACTTCAGACTATACTACAAAGCTACAGTAATCAAGACAATATGGTACTGGCACAAAAACAGAAATATAGATGAATGGAACAGGATAGAAAGCCCAGAGATAAACCCACACACCTATGGTCAACTAATTTATGACAAAGGAGGCAAGGATATGCAATGGAGAAAAGACGGTCTCTTCAGTAAGTGGTGCTGGGAAAAGTGGAGAGCTACATGCAAAAGAAAGAAATTAGAACACTCCCTAACACCATACACAAAAATAAACTCAAAATGGATTCAAGACCTAAATGTAAGGCCAGACACTATCAAACTCTTAGAGGAAAACATAGGAAGAACACTCTTTGACATAAATCACAGCAAGATCTTTTTTGATCCACCTCCTAGAGTATGGAAATAAAATAAACAAATGGGACCTAATGAAACTTAAAAGCTTTTACAAAGCAAAGGAAACTACAAACATGCCAAAATGACAACCGTCAGAATGGGAGAAACTATTTGCAAACAAATCAACAGACAAAGGATTAATCTCCAATCTCCAAAATATACAAGCAGCTCATGCAGCTCAGTATCAAAAAAACAAACAACCCAATCCAAAAATGGGCAGAAGACCTAAATAGACGTTTCTCCAAAGAAGACAAACAGATGGCCAAGAAGCACATGAAAAGATGCTCAACATCACTAATTATTAGAGAAATGCAAATCAAAACTACAATGAGGTATCACCTCACACCAGTTAGAATGGGCATCATCAGAAAATCTACAAACAACAAATGCTGGAGAGGGTGTGGAGAAAAGGGAACCCTCTTGCACTGTTGGTGGGAGGTAAATTGATACAGCCACTATGGAGAACAGTTTGGAAGTTCATTTAAAAATAGAATTACCATATGGCCCAGCAATCCCACTACTGGGCATATACCCAGGGAAAACCATAATTCAAAAAGACACATGCACCCTAATGTTCATTGCAGCAGTATTTACAATAGCCAGGACATGGAAGCAACCTAAGTGTCCATCGACAGATGAATGGTTAAAGAAGATGTGGTACATATATATAAAGGAATATTACTCAGCCATAAAAAGGAACCAAATTGGGTCATTTGTAGAGACGTGGATGGATCTAGAGACTGTCATACAGAGTGAAATAAGTCAGAAAGAGAAAAACAAGTATCATATATTAACGCATATATGTGGAACCAAGAAAAATGGTACAGATGAACCAGTTTGCAGGGCAGAAATAGAGACACAGATGTAGAGAACAAATGTATGGACACCAAGAGGCAAAAGCAGGGGTGGGGCGTGGTGGTGGTGGTGGTGGTGGGATGAATTGGGAGACTGGGATTGACATGTATACACTAATATGTATAAAATAGGTAACTAATAAGAACCTGCTATATAAAAAATAAATAAAATAAAATTCAAATAAAGAATAAAAGTGCTTTATAAATAAACTCTATAAAAAATTTTAAAAAAGACTTCCAGAATAAGAATGCATTATAAGAATGCAGAATAAGGAAGTGATTATCTTTAACGTCTGAAAAACATAAAGCAATAAATGAAATAATAAATGATAACCTTTTGCTTTCCAAAATGTTAATAATATTTTGAAGTGGTATCATTGTGAGTGGGTTAAATTCATTAAGGTTTTCGGTCTTCTGCATTTTTAATGGTTTTCTGTATTTTCCAATTTAAAAAATGAGACTGTATAAACAATGTTATAGAAAAGAATTGTGTTTGAATGTAACCCACTTTCAGCCTCCTGGGTGCCCCTAAATCATATGCTAAGTTGGGTTGGGAGTTCCAAAGTCCTCTGAGATTTAAATGAATTTGGATCACACTTCTGCCTCTGTATCGCAAGAGACTCTTTTTATGTCGGGTGGGAGGTGCAGGCTATTCCTTGAGGTTACCTCTTGCTCTGAATCCCACTAAATTTTCAGTTTATACTCTGATTTTCCACACCAAGCATGGTGGTCTGTCTTCTTAATGCATATTGTACTAAATGCCACTGCTTTGATCCCTTTACTTTACAAAGTACCAAAAGACATGATTAGTTGTGGGTGGAGGGGGCAACATTTGACTGAAGATTTTGGAACTGAGCAGGAGGGCACTGGTGATCAGCAAACAACAAATGAAACAGCTTAAAATTAAAATATAGACAACTATGTCATTAATAGTGGCTCAGTAGTTCCTTCCTCCAGGGACTTTGCAGCAGCCATCCCTCTACGTAGAGGGAACCTGTTCCCACACCGTGGGACTTCACTCATCCCTCTGCTGCTCAGCCTCCAACTCTCTTCCCTTTAGCTGTTCATCCAGAAGCCCAGATTACTACTTATTTCTGTAATGCATATGGACGCTTTTTCTAACAAGGACAGGGTATGAAAACAATGAAACTCTATTTCTCTTATTTTCTCTCTTTCTTTTTTCTCTCTTTCTGCCTAACTAAGGAGTGTCCACTTCTGCTGATGACAGAAAAAATTACCTTGACAATGGAGGGTAACTAGGTTATTCTGGATTGATGCATGATCAGTTTAGGGTTTTCCTCAATCAATTCAGGATTTTCATGGGATCCATGCTTCCTTAGTGGACAGAATTCCTGAGGTTTCTTCTGCTCTGTGGACTCTGCTTACCCACCTCCGTTCTCCTCTTGGGGCCCAAGAAACTTGTCTCCTCTTTCCTACACCCTATTAGGGAGCACAGGATGCTGATGTAGGCACCCTTAGGATCATCCTTTGATGTAGCTCCCTCAATTATTACTGAAGTACCACTCAAAAATCATTTTGTATACGTATTCCCTATTGGTTTTACATCTGTCAAGTTACCATTTTAAAATCGGGTTACAGATCCTTCTGTTCTGGGAATCCCCTAAATTCAACTGGCATTTCCATTGCTCTGGCCACTCCCCTTGGAATAAACCCAGGGAAATTTTACTCTCCTATTTACTGTCCAGAGTACAAACTCCGTGCCCAGAGTTCTTAATGAAAATCCATGCTCTTAGGGTCCCATGAAAGAACACTTCTTTCCTTCTTACGAGCCTGAAATAACAAAATTGTGTTTTGAAACTCTAAGTTCAGCAATTACTAATTTTTCTAGCCTTCATAGCCACCTTACCCACCAATGGCATTGATTCAATTAGCAGAGAGCCATATGGCAACTTTTCATATCCAGGAATAAAGATTAAAAATTTATCTGTTAATATCTCCAAAATATTTTTCCTCTACATTTCTTAAGAAAAAAACAATAGTCATATATTTCTTTCTTAGCCCAAAGTGTGTTATTTTCACAGTGAAACATTTCTATTGTTATGTATTTTTACATATATAGTTCATGTTTTGGCACTATCGATGGTCAACTGTTAGATTAACAGCCTTTTGTTTTGTTTTATTTTTGTCATACTGTATGAAAAATGTTAAAAAGAACATAGATTCATCAGCTACATAAAAACTATAAGATGATTTGAATTTCATTCAATTCTACCTCATAGTAAAAAGAAGAAAACTATTTTTGAATTACATTTAG